>NC_035435.2:157406953-157759316 GCF_002127325.2 Helianthus annuus | reverse complement strand
TGAGCATTACACGGTGGAGGTGAGTAACGGTGTGAGTGGTAGTTGATGGTTTGTTTTGAAGGTTGTCGACAGAGAAAGCAGAGGGTGATGGTTTTAGGTTTAAAAAGAAATTACATTTTAGGTCCTGTACTTGTGAAATTTCAAAAAAAAAAAAAAAACATCATCAAACGATCGTTTCTAACCCAGTTAGGCCTTTGGATGAAAATGACAAAAAGTTACAAACGTGGGGGGCTATTTGGTACAAAAAAAAAAAGTCATGTTGGACGAAAGTGGCAAACACGCCCAAACCTCAGGGACGATTTTGGCAATTTACTCTAATAATTATCCATAAGATATTAAACTAATAATATTTAGTAGCAGGATTATCTATAATATAAGATATTAAATAAATAATATTTAATAGGAGTTATCTATAATTAATTAGAAGAGATTAAATTAAAATTATAATTATCTATAAGAGATGGTATTAAATAATTAATATTTAGTAGGTGTTATCTATAATTAACTAGAAGATTAAATTAAAATTATAATTATCTATAAGAGATGGTCTAACATGATGACAAGTGTCCCAAAAGTGGTTTTATTAATAGTAGATATGTAGCAAAAAATAAAACTATGGTTGAAAGTAATTATGATTAAAATTAAAAAATATTTTAATAACAGAATAAGTAACAAATAACAAATTTATAACCAAACACTAAAGACTATCGGACGGTTCATCAAAATCAACCATAAACACCATTAACGGGTTGTTTGGGTTGTTTGGCAACTTCTAAATGGGTAAGTGTTGAACCAGTAAGAGGTCTGAACCATTAAGAGGCAGTATAACCATGGATAGTTTTCTTCTACACTGCAAATATTATTATCAAAAGAATTGTAGTTGCGATATCAATGTGTGTTGAAAAGATGTCCCCGTGAGATTGAGGGCTGTAATCTCATGATAGAAAGTATGTAAATTTAGAAGTTGGATCAGACCTAAGTGGGAGTGTGTTAGGTGTTACATAACTAATGAATGGAGGTTAAAGAACTTTCATCATGGTCCACGTCTATTTTCAAGATGATTATTTGAAGATGAATTATATGGAGAGTTCTTGTGATAGTGAGGAAATGAAGAGTTTGTTGTGGATGATGTTTACCTGGATCGGTCAGTTGAGGATTTGCTTATGAATAATAATGGATCTTTGGAGGAGAATATTTATCAAGGTCGTTTATTTGAGGATGAAGCTAAAGATTGTTTATATGAAGTTAATGAGCAAATGAATACTAAGAAAGTGTCTGAGAATGATGAGCAGGAGACTAATTTGTCGAGGACATCTTCAATCGAACTGCCTATCCAGGATTCGATGGAACATGATTTCAAAGCCCTTTAACAAGCTCGGGAAGTAAGGGTGTTGGTATGTCACACCCCAACTGATGGCGGAGTCATCGGGGCATGGCACTGAGCGAAACAGATTGTCCAGAAGTTTCCACAACAACTATCATTACTATTCAGTTTAAATAATACGTCCCATACCGTATCCCAAATAGTAAAATAAATTATTACAGATAACAACTAGTCAAATGTCCTGTTCCGACAACTCAGATTCAAATATAAATATAATAATTGTTCAAATGCCTCTAAAGACTCGATCTGCAGAATCTACAGACAACTATGCTCTAGACGCTTATTCTAAGCTCGCCTTCCTAGCAGATAAGCATCCCAATTGCCTGTCACATAGGTTAAAATAAAGTCAATACATAAAATGTAAAGGTGAGCATACAAGTTTGATAATAGCATATAGAGTTCGAAATAGTTTACGCATAACCAGCACGTACACAGAGGAAAACGAAGCATGTTAATTATCGACATGGATCTATCGATACCAATGACTGCGGGTTGACTGCCCGAGGCAGTTCGCAATACATGATTACCATCGTAATCCATGCAAGTAATTGTCCTTAACAACCCCCGGGTGAACGGGTGCTGAGTCCAAACTATAGTACTATCGTCGTTAAGGCAGGTAGACAGCATTCCACGTGTAAACATAACAACAAGCATTCATTTAGTCACATAATACATGCAGAACGGTTAGCGTTTAAAGTAATTGAGTAGTGTGTTCGACTGTGATTTAGATAAGTAACGTATGTAACACCCAAAAGTGCTAGAGCGAAAAGGGTTCGAGTATACTCACAGCGATTGATGGATTGAAGGGAGCGCTTGAGAGTAGGGTTAGCCTGAATAGTTTGATAGTATGACGATGAGTAATGCATAAACGAATACAAGTGTTGGTGGGTCGAACAGCCTGGTCGATCGAACGGTAGGTTCGATTGAACGGGTTGTTCATTCAGTTTGACAGTCCGTTCGGACAGTCTGTTCGGTCGGCCGGTAGGCTCGATCGGTTGGACTATTTGAGTGGGTTGTTTCTTCCTCTGAATAGGATGTGTTTGTGTATGATGGCTTGACCTTTTGAAGTTTTCGTTGTAGTATTTGAGAACATTGAAGTGTTCTTACCTTTCAGGTCGATCGATCGAACGGGCCGTTCGATCGGCCGGCTTAACCAATCGGTTAGATACTTCAGTAGTAAGTCCTCAGCAGGATGTCACCTGATCGGACAGCATGTTCAATTGGGTGGCACTCCAATACGTCGAACGAGTTGACAAATCTATTAAGTGTTGAAGCATAGTATCTCATGATCCGAAGAGTAATTCAACCCAAACCGTAGTTCGATCGAACAGCTCTTCGTTCAATACTAGACTTCACGAAATTGTCAAAGTGTGGGGTCATGTGTTAGCCGATCGGCTGGCCTGGTCGATCGGTCAGCATCCTGACCTGGTCGGCCTGTTCGTCTAACACTTGGCTGTTCTGATGGTTTGACGTTATATCGAAGTATTTTGACAACGAGTTGGACCATGGAACCTTCGTTCTTACTTGTTTCCCCTGCTCGGACAGGAATCACCCAAGTCCGGCCGGTGAATGGTTCGGAACGGAGTTTATAGTTTAACCCGAAATCGGTGAACCTCGTAGATAGACTCCGAATCTTGAACCACGCAACTATTAGAATGATTAGTGAGTTGGCTCAAGCTCCGTTTCTACCGGTTTGAAGGCATCGAGTGTAAAAGAGTTGAAAGAAAGTTGGAAGATCCTTTTTTTAAATCCTTTACACCGTGTAATGTTTAGATCTATAACAGATCTTTGTTTATTTATGTGGAAATCAGCTGGATCCAAGTGATTCTTGGTGGATTGAAGCCAAAACATGAAGTTCTTCAAGAACCCATGATGACATCATCCTAGAACACTTAGATCTTGATGATTTCACGGTTAAAAGCTAAGATTTGAAAGATAGAAAGGTGTAGGAGTGTGTATTGATCAAGAAAGTACAAGATTTAGGATGAAATCTTACCGGAATCGAGAGAAATCTGAGAAAAGAAGGGGTGCACGAGCTGGTCGGTCAGAGAGTTTCCAAAAGTGGAAAGAATGACAATGACAGGGCTATTTATAGGCTTCCAAAAGGGGAAAGAGCTGGCCAATCGGCCAGGCATCCCGATCGGACAGCCTGCTCGATCGGACAGTCCGTCCGATCGGCTAGGAGCCTGATCGATCAACAGCCTGCTTTGAGCGTTCGGTGCAACTATTTCTGATATTTCGATTCCAATTGAAGGCGATACGAATACGATAGAGTTTCCTATTCAAATTACTTTTAATCCCAACCACTATATCTACATACAAGCATCTACATCTTGCACTGCCCCTTCTCCACCAATTATCATGATTCGATTTCGATTGAGTTCGATTGAGTTTCGAGTCTCGATTCGATTGATCACCACACATAACATAAAGTAAACACGCACAGGTAACACGTAAGGCACACACACACGTATAATAACACCAAAGTCGCATAATTGAGTTTCGAGTTCGATTGATGATTCGATTAGCTTGATTATTGATTGATTGACTTTATCGCATTGTTACTTCCTACTATTCACAGTCGTTTAGCGTTTCGCGTTGATAAACATTCGATTCATTGGATTACTTTGATTAACAACACTTACTCCACATAATACAACTAAATAAAAACATGAAATGAACTAAATTCAGTCAAAGAAGTCAAACTTGACTTGGACTTTGACTTTGACTTTGACATTCGAAAACACGGGGTGTTACATGGTAGGTGTGTTGGTAAAAGATTCAAGTCTTAATCGGTTTAATTGTGCGTTTTTTTGTGTGAGATATATTCCTGAATTGCACTATGCTGATATGGTTTGCGTGTTGCAGGCTTTGACATGTTTAAGGTGCGTTTTGGAGGCTTTTTGGAGCACCAAGATCGAAAACGGACAAGCCGAGGACGTGAAATGGGTCAAATAAGGGGAAAAGGGAAAACTACAGTAGGGGAAGGGCGTATGCGATGCCCTAGCTGTGGTGAAAACGGGATTTTTGTTTAAATTAGCCTTACTTGTCATTTTAATGATAGAGTTATAACCTAATTCGAATTGTCTTGACATTGGACTAATTGCTAATTATTCCCCATCATTCTAATCCATCTCTAATCTTTCCCAAACACCAAATCCAAGAAACAACACCGAAAATTGAAGATTCAAGCATAATTTCAACCGCAAGGCAAGGCTAATTTCCCCAAATCACCCCCAGGTGAAGATTGTAAGTAGGCTAGGGTTTTATTTTCATATTTGGTCTGATGGAAACACTTGTTTAGTCTTTTGATTGAGAAATTGATACAATTCACTTGTTAGTTTGGTTATGAATTCATAAATGTTATGGTTTTCTTGCATCATAAACTTTGTGAAAAAATAATCGCTGTTGATTTTGGTTTGTATTAGGGTTTTATGTGGAATTGATCTTGGTTAATATAACATACTTTCGTCCAATTGTTGATGTCTAAGATTATTGATTAGTTTTTTTTTTTCACAAACCCGAAAGATCATTAGAATTCTTAACTTGATTGACCCATTTATGCGAATTGACCCTAGTTTCTTACTAATCCAAACCCGGGTGTGATTGTTTTTACCATATTGTTACACCTCATTATAGTTAATTGTTTTGACCAATCACTAATTTGAATTACTGTGAACGCATTATGTCCTCACAATTACAATTGTTTTCGCTTAACATGACCTTTAATCACTTTGTGATTCATCTTTCAAACAAATTTAAAAAAAAATAACAACCTTCATAAAAGTAACATTTTTTCAAGTGACACGTTAATCAATTAGGCCTAAACATCATGTGAAAATTGGTATCAAACATGAAGTAATCGACACAAGAAACCCAAACGAATGTTTTGATCTAAAAATTTCAACGATTACACTGTACGAATGAACAACGAACAGACACTACAATCTTACAAAACTCTCTACTAACAGGATTATCAACACGATAATCACTTACAAGAACACCGAATCTCGATCTAAATCACTGATTCAAGACAAATCAGCGTTTTAATCAAACGAAACCCTAGCTATCTAGAGAGAGAAACAAGAAAGACTGTGTGAAAAAATATCTGCTCTAAACTTTGCTGAAAGTCCTTGACCTCCTTTTTATTCAGATGTGCGATAACTGAACCAATAGATTGATATAGCCCAACTGTTGATAGCCCACTGTTGCAACTGAAGCCCAACTGTCAGCAGCAGCCCATTATTACTTTCGCAGCATCCAGCCCAATATAACATGAAAAATAAACCAAACACTTTCATTAATAAAACAATTAAAAGATATTGAACTGAAAAATAACCTGAAAATAAAGGATATATTTTTACACCGCCCTCAGTTTAATATCCAAAAGGATTAGATATATTAATACCTGCACACGTAAACTCATGCTGGTGTATTAACAACCCTTTAGTGAATAAGTCCGCCAATTGCCTTTTGAACTAATACCCAACGGCTTTAAAACATTTTTAGCTATTAACTCTCTTAAGAAAAACAAATCTAGCTCAAAATGTTTAGTCCTGTCATGGAAGATAGGATTTGCAGCTATCTATAAGGCTGCTGTATTGTCGCAATACAGATTAATAGGTAAATCAACCTTAATACCCAATTCTAATAGCATATTTTTTAGCCAAACCAATTCGTAAGCAGCAGCACACATGGAGCGATACTCAGCTTCAGCTGAAGATCGTGAAACAGTAGATTGTTTTTTACTTTTCCAGGAAACTAAACAGTTTCCTAGAAATACACAAAAACCTGTAACAGACTTTCGTGTCTCAAGACACTTAGCCCAATCAGAATCTGCATATGCATTCAAGTTAAAACCAGACCCTTTACTAAATAAAACGCCTTTTCCAGGTGAATGTTTCAGGTATCGCAATAACCTAAACGCAATTTTTAGATGACCATGTGTAGGAGAATGCATGTATTGACTTAAATAATGCACAGTGTAAGAGATGTCCGGTCTAGTATGTGCAAGATAAATTAGCTTGCCAACTAACTTTTGATAGCCAGTAAGACTATCAAGAACACCACTATTTTCTTTACACATATTTATCAAAACATGATTTTGCTCAATTGGGTTATTGACTGGTTTGCATGCAGAGATGCCATACTCAGTTAATAACTCTAAGCAGTACTTTCTTTGTGAAAGACAAATTCCTTTATCTACCTTCACCACTTCAATTCCAAGAAAATATTTTAACTCACCCAGATCTTTGATTAAAAACTTCGATCTAAGTTTAGCTTTAACATTTTCTATCTCATCAAAGTTGTTACCAGTGACAACTATATCATCTATGTACACAAGCAAGTAAACAATTACACTTTCAGTTTTCTTATAAAACAAAGAGTAGTCACATTTGCTTTGACAAAAACCTAAGCCAAATAACACACTAACTAATTTCTCATTCCACATTCTGGGAGCCTGCTTAAGGCCCTACAATGACTTTTTTAATTTGCATACTCTATGCTCATCTTTGGAATAATAACCATCAGGCAACGACATGTAAACATCTTCATGCAAATTTCCATACACAAAAGCATTGTTCACATCTAATTGGTACAGATTCCAATTATTTTCTACAACAATAGCAATTATGCATCTAACAGTAACAAGTTTAACAACGGGAGAAAAAGTTTCATCAAAATCAATACCAACTTTTTGACTATAACCTTTAGCTACTAATCTAGCTTTAAACCGTTCAATTTCTCCTGTTGATTTATACTTTATTTTATATATCCATTTCCACCCAACAACACTTCTACCCGGAGGTAATTCAACAAGATCCCAAGTATCATTGCGATGAAGAGCTTCAATTTCTTTATTCATCGCTGAACCCAATTGGGATCCTTAGAAGCCTCATAAAAGTTTTTTGGCTCATAGCTTTTATCTAACACAGATGTAAAACATTTATGTTATGATGACAAGTTGGAGTAGTTTACCACCCTTTCTAATCCATACTTGATTTTACCCTCGACTATAAAATCACTAAGATTCCTAGGTAAGGTAGAACTCCTAGTTGACCTTCTGAGTTGGCTTTGGTTACCTATTTCCTCACTAATATTTCCCTCAGAAATGGTTTGTTCTTCAGACATAGATATCACAGACTCATCCATATTAGTGACATGTTCCCTCACACTGGACTGCTCACTAGAAGCCTTGTCAACAGCATCAGTATCCTTATCATCTAAATCGGAAGACACCTGTGTCCCTATTTCTTTTAGTTCCTTTCCTTCATCATTGGGATTTTTAAATTGCTGGGTTTCTGTGTTTTCATATGTATCAAAAAAATTCAGATTATTTACTTCACTAAAAACATTATCATTAACTTGTGGTAAAAAAATTTTATCCTTAAAAGGAACCACAGTTTCAAAGAATTTAACATCTCTAGAAAAAAATACAGTTTTATTATCTAAACTGTACACTTTATAACCCTTTTTCTCATTGGAATATCCAATAAACACACATTTCTCAGCACGACTGCTGAGTTTATCAGATTCATTTAATACGGTACAAAAACACAAACACCCAAACAACTTCAAGTGATTTAAGAAAGGTTCAAACTCGTACACCAACTCATAGGGAGTTCTACCACCTAGCACCGAAGAGGGAGTCCTATTAATTAGATAAGCAGCAGTTAATACACATTCTGACCAGAACCTAACAGGTAAGCAACTTTGAAATAACAAAGCCCTAGCAACATTCAGCAAGTGCCTATGTTTTCTTTCCGCTATCCCATTCTGTTGGGGTGTGTATGTACAAGTAGTTTGATGAATAATTCCTTTTTGTTTACAAAAACTGTTCATTTGGTTGTTAACAAACTCAGTTCCATTATCACTTCGAAAGCATTTAATGTCTCTTTTAAACTGAGTTTTGACTATATTTACAAAATCAACTAAATTTTCAAAAACCTCATGTTTAGTTTTCATTAAACACACCCACACTGCCCTTGAGTAACCATCTACAATAGTTAAGAAAAACTTATGTCCTTCCCTACTAACAATCCTATAGGGACCCCATACATCTAAGTGTACAAGATCACCTAAATTACTATATGTATGATTACTCAACGGAAATGGTTCCCTATGTTGTTTGGCACGTTGACAAACTTCACAAGGAAGAGTAGGATCAGAAGTTTCGAAGTTCAATTTATCTTTTAAAACTTTAATAGCATGATCGGAGGGATGCCCCATCCTAGCATGCCAAAGACTAGTGTAACTACTAGAACTACAACACACCTTATCAGACATGTAAGAACTGCCACAAAAATACAAACCATCCAATTGATTACCAGTCACCAGGACTCTCTTGGTTGACAAGTCCTGAACATAACATTTGCTTTCATAAAAAACAACCAACATTTTGTTATCTCTAGCCAATTTGTGAACATAAATGAGATTTATGTTGTACTCAGGAACAACAAAAACATCTTTTAAAATCACATTATTAACCAGTTTTATAGAACCAATCTTGGTTACCAACGCATTTGTACCATTGGGATGTTTAACTGTTATTTTAAATTCGGAAACATCTATAAAGTCAAGTAAACAATTCTCATCTTTGACCATATGTTGATTCGCACCTGAATCAACAATCCAACCAACATTCTGTTCACAAGTAGACTCACTACTAAAACAAAAAACAGGTTTAGAAAACAAACTAGCACAAAATGGACTACCTGAAACATTACAACTCCGCGGAGACCCACTGGGCTTATCCCCTAACAGACTAAGAAGCCTTGCAATTTGATCACTAGTCAACGAATTACCGGACTTATCAGAAGATTCAACAGAACTACTATTACTTGCAACTACATTCTTGCCTTGACTGTTTCTTGGTGGTTTCATCCAAGATGGATACCCAATTATTTCAAAAAATTTATCCACAGAATGACCTACTTTATTACAGTGAGAACATTTTAAATTTTGATTCGAAACTTTATTGTTTTTCCTAAACTCAACAGATTGATTAGCTTTAGACACAAAAGCCATGGTCTGTCCTTTTTTACCACCACTGCTGGAATTTCTATGAGATTCTTCCCTAGAAACAACAGCAAATGCTTCCTTAACTGTAGGTAAAGTTTCTTTTATTAATAAATTTGTTCTAACACTTTGATATTCCCCATCAAGACCCATTAAAAACTGCATTAGCTTAATCATATGATTAAAACTATTGAATTCTTTTGCAGCATCGCAAGTACAAGCAGGCAGTTGCAAGATTTGATCTAATTGCCTCCACATAACATTCAATTTATGATAATAGTCTGAGACAGTTAAACCATTTTGAGAAAAAACTATTTATTTTCTGATAAAGATCAAACACAACTGACCCATCTATTTTATTGTAAGTCTCTTTTAAATCCGTCCACACATCACTAGCAAGTTTAGAAAAAACTTGACCCATGTACAACTCCTCACTAATTGAATTCAAGATCCAAGTTAATACTATAGAGTTACATCTATCCCATTGCCTAGCAAGAACCTCATTGTTTTCAGATTTAACACAACTTTTATCAATAAATCCCCATTTATTTTTTACTTGTAAAGCAAGTTGCATAGCATTAGACCAAACTGTGTAATTCTCAGATCCTTTCAGTTTAATGGAAATAATAGTCAAATTACTAGAGTCAGATGGATGCAAGTACAAAGGGTCACTTGCATCGAGTTTACTTACAAGTGTCTCAAGTGGTGGATCACTAGGACCACCACTTGAGATAACCGGACCATCAACCATTGTAACTCACAAACAAGTAGCAATCAAGAACCAACAACAAGAAAATAGCAACAAAACAGAAACTGACAGGCGAAACCTTGACAGGGACCAGATCAGAGGTTCATCACTCAAGGTGCCTCTGCAAGCCTTATCAAGGGAGCCGACCAGACCTAAACTCAATCTAAACCAGCAACAACAAGTAACACAAGAAAAGGGAACAAATAACAAGCTACACAGAAATCAACTAACAACAAGTACCAAACAGGAAAGAGTCAGATAACAACTAACCAGCAAATAATCACATAAAATGCAACAGGATGAACCCTTCCTGTGTCCCAATCAATCAAACCGGTCCACACTACCCCGGCAACAATAATGCCTAAATGCAGGAAAACGGAAAAAATATAACAAGGAAAGATCTCACCAAGCAGATGAACCCAAGTCAGGGTTCCTCCAAATCTGATTAGGATTTTACAATCTTCGAGGATTGAACCCTAATCAGAGCGGCAACTTCCAATATTTCTTCCAAAGCAATCCACACCGAAGTCGGCAAACAGTGAAGTTCACCAAGACTCGGACTACAACACAAACCCTAGATTTAGGGTTTCTGCAACTCGAACAGCACAAACTCCAAGGCAATGAAATCTTCAAGATCTGGAATCGGCAGCAAGATAACTACCCAGATCCATCCCGAATACGCAGCGGAACACCGATCGGAACTCAACCAAACACCGACTAAATCCCAAGAGCAATCAATGCTCTGATACCATGTGAAAATTGGTATCAAACATGAAGTAATCGACACAAGAAACCCAACCGAATGTTTTGATCTAAAAATTTCAACGATTACACTGTACGAATGAACAACGAACAGACACTACAATCTTACAAAACTCTCTACTAACAGGATTATCAACATGATAATCACTTACAAGAAAACCGAATCTCGATCTAAATCACTGATTCAAGACAAATCAGCGTTTTAATCAAATGAAACCCTAGGTATCTAGAGAGAGAAACAAGAAAGACCGTGTGAAAAAATATCTGCTCTAAACTTTGCTGAAAGTCCTTGACCTCCTTTTTATTCAGATGTGCGATAACTGAACCAATAGATTGATATAGCCCAACTGTTGCAACTGAAGCCCAACTGTCAGCAGTAGCCCATTATTACTTTCGCAGCATCCAGCCCAATATAACATGAAAAATAAACCAAACACTTTCATTAATAAAACAATTAAAAGATATTGAACTGAAAAATAACCTGAAAATAAAGGATATATTTTTACACATCAACCACAAAATCTTCATGGTTCGACACCCTTTTTACCACTAGCTATCATGCTAAGATGCTAAGGAACTCTATTTAACTCATCTTTGACCAAACCTCGACACTACAATCAAATTTTGGGGTCGTTGTCGAGGACCTTACCACGTTTGGTACTAAGGTATGTGTTGGATCTGAGTTTGTTTCTGATTGTAATTAAAATGAAAATGGAAGAGTGTGCAGCGGAATTATGATGAATACAAACTTTGCATACAATCAAATGAGAGTAATACTTTGATCAAACATCTTTACACAATGAATCGGAAGATTGAATTTATTTCAATAACGATTACAATGCTTGATGAATGAATGCAAACTCCCCCTCAGCCAGAGCTCAGTTGTTTGTTCGTGCAAAGAAGACGATGGTGCAAAAGAGCTAATAGAACAGTACAAAGTACTGATCTATTTATAGGCACTTGCAAACTACTGAGCATCTTAGCTGACGTCACCATGAAAGTGACATCTAACCTCCTAACAAACTCTAACCTCTGATCTATACAAACACTGCTATGTTAACTACTGCTATTACATTATATTACAAAACAGACTATTGATCAGCTGCTGCAACCTTCCACTGCTGTGAACCCAGCAGCACTTGTCCGGATCAGCAGAGCTTGACTCAAAGCAGTAGATAGAATCAGCAGGGCTTTAGTCTTTCATCAGGTCTTTACTTGAGCAGCAGTTGTAGGTCAGTATTTTGCAAGATCAGCAGATAGGAGGTCAGCAGTTGTTGAAATCACTTTCAAGGGGAGAGGTTTGTATGTAATCATCTGCTTATTCTGGATCCACTGTTCTGATCCAGTTTTGGCTTTAATTATTTGTTCCTCTGATAGGGTTCAATCCCAACAATCTCCCCCTGGAACAGATAATGCCAAAACTCTTCATTATCGTGGACATTTATTGCCTCATCAACAATTCCCTTATCTGTCCTTTAAATTGTAGTTCAAAGTTAAGGGCATCTGTGTCTTCATCATCCCTGCTAAGTGGAAGATCAAGGAGATCCTGCAAATCTTCAAGACTCAGGCCAAGAGCTTGTTCCCTTGATATTTTCTCCACTTCTCCACCAGACCTGAGCAAAGTCAATACGCAGGTCTGTTTGTCAATTTCCCGCTTTTGTATTTTTGAGCCTGGTGGGTTTCTTGGGAGATGTTTATTTGCAGAGGTATTTGGGGAGGGTGGCCTATTCATAACTGGCTGACCCGTATTTGCAGTTTGACCCAAACCAAGAGTTTCTATGATCATTTTCTTTATGCCTTCTTTTACAAGGTTATCTCCTTTTATCAACTCTTGGATGGTTTCAGCTCCCAACTGTTTGTGTGTCCTTCTTTTGTAGATGACAGCACCAGTTGGAGCAGTGGTTCTCTTGATTTGTAGCTTTGATGGTCTTTTTGAAACCTCAGCTTCAGGATAGTCAGGCTTTTGAGGAACTTTTGGATCTTTCTTTCTTAATTCCTCCAACCTTTTGTAAGTGATCCTGACCACATCTTCTTTCCATCTAGCAATTTGTCTTTTGTTTCCATATTCAGCAGCAACCAGTTCTTCTCTCATTCTTTTCAGTTCTACCTGTTTGTTAGGTACATTCTTTCTAAACTTTGCCCAGTCAGGAGGAGTGTGAGTGACTTTCCTTTTTATCATGTCTTGAATTCTTGCTGCTTCATTTTCAAGCTCAGGAACAGTCCACTCTTTGTACATGTATCTCTCTCCTTTGTACTTCTTGCGAGCCATGATGCTTTCGTTGTAGTCTTTCTTCAAAGTTTCAGCTGCTCTTTCTGAAATTTGTTGACTGACATTTTTTGCAAATTGTTCTAGGGAACTGACTTGTGTGAGCAGATATTGATAGTTTCTAGAAATTTCTTTGTCAGATTTCCCTTGTGTGTTTCTTTTTGAGATATCCTCTGCTTGCTTGGCCTTGATCTTCAAATATTCATCAACATTTTTAGGCCAGGGATATCCTCTTATTGATGGCAAACTCCTTTTGGCAGGGTCATCCTCATAGTAAAATAATTTTATTTCTTCTCTAACAGCTGCTAGTTCAAGAGGAAACTGAACACCTGCAGGTGTCACAGCCCCCGATCCCTAGTTCCCGGGAACGGGCGGCCGTGAGCCAGTTTCGGTGGTATCACGTTTATTTATCCAATTTGGCAGCGGAAATTTTCATCAGGACCGTAGTTAGGAAATATTTAATCAGAGTAAACCACCATGTTTTATAACATTAAACACATGGGTAAAACCCAAGTTTTCAGTACACACATTTCATAGGAATAAATCCTATTTATTTAATAAAAACATCCATTTTATTCTTAGGTAACTTTATTGCCACTTTTCCAAGCCTTCAGTGCTGTCCAGCTGGCTTCTATTTGGCTTTCACATTTTGTTACCTGAAACGCGTTTTAAAAACATTTTGTCAGTTGGAAATACTGGTGAGTGAATCCCAGTTTAATCAAGTTTAAGTAAAAACCAATTTGCAGTATTGAGGGTACATCCGCAATTACATTTGTATCCAAGACATCACAATTAACATCAGTGGTACGGTCATACTCAACTTATGGGATGTTACCACGCCAGTAACCAATTTTGTATACAAAACCCCAACATACCCACTATAATTGTATTCTTTACAAATACTCAATAACTGCTTTGTATATATTTAACTTAGTGAGGTTTTGTAAAAACAGTTTATAAAAAGGAGATTACTCACATTGCTGTTTTAGGTTTTTCGTAAGGATTTCCTGGGAATAATCTATAAATTACACAAATGCACGTGTGTTAGTATAATAACCCATTTTAACATTAGTAATACCCTCCCCGAGAAGGCATTCCAACGACTACGTCGGGCAGAACCACGACAACCGTTACGAAACCCTAGATCAATCGGGCAGAGTATCTAATACGTCTCCAGGGGTTATAATACTTACATCGTAGCAGAACCTCGCTATTTTAGGGGGTATAATGCCCGGGTATAATAACGCCACTACAGAAATTAAGATTGAGAATTGAAATCTGAGCGAACGAAAATGAAATCCGATGCGTCCTATTTATAGGGTCTGATCTTGACCTTCTCACGGCCCGCGTGAGATATGGGCAGGGCTTACGCGGCCCGCATGGCCTAGGGGTCTAGGCGTAGCTGATCCGGGTCACCACCTAGGTTCAACACGCGTTATGACACGTGTCCTCACCGGGCTGTGCCACAACTTGGGTCACTCGCGGCCCGCATGAACTTAGACGAACTCATACGCGGCCCGCATGAACTAAGGATTTCAGCGGAGTCCGGTTACACCCTCACACGGCCCGCGTAGGTGATTGGGGTGGGTCTATGCGGCCCGCCTCAACTTAATATTTCTGATTTTTAATTTATTTTATATATTATAATCTAATTTGGGCTCGGTTTTCATATACGGGGTGCATATAAAGATATGTTGAGGCATTTTAAGATATATTAGGGTGTCAGAACTATTAGAACTATTATGAGGGTGTCGGTTTTACCGAGGGTTGTTATATCCTCCCCACCTTGTTTTAGAGCTCGTCCTCGAGATCTACTGGAACAAGTGTGGATATTTCTTTTGCATTTCTGATTCGGGCTCCCATGTGTACTCAGGTCCTCTTTTGGAGTCCCACTTCACTTTGACCAGAACTAATCTCTTATGCTTGAGATTCTTAATTTTCCTATCTTCAATTTGTAGAGGTCTTTCTACAAACTTGAGTTGTTCGTTAACCTCTATATCTTTGAGAGGTACTACGAGTGATTCGTCAGCTAGACACTTTTTGAGATTAGATACATGAAATATATCATGTATTCCTGCCATTTCCTCTGGCAGTTGTAGCTGATAGGCTACAGGTCCTATTTTTCTAAAAATCTTAAAAGGTCCAATATACCTGGGACTAAGCTTTCCTCTTTTGATGAATCTTACCACTCCTTTCCAAGGAGAGACTTTTAATAGTACTCTATCTCCTACTTGAAATTCCAATGGTTTAAGTCTGTTGTCAGCGTAGCTCTTTTGTCGATCACGTGCTGCTTTCAGTCGTTCTTTGACTTGAATGATTTTATCAGTTGTTTATTGTACTACCTAGGGTCCAGATAGTTGTTTTTCCCCAATTTCTGCCCAACAGACTGGGGTTCTGCACTTTCGTCCATAAAGTGCTTCGAATGGTGCAGCATTGATACTTGTGTGATAACTGTTATTATAAGAAAATTCTATTAAAGGTAAGTGTTCGTCCCAATTACCTCCGAAATCAATTACACAAGCTCTAAGCATGTCTTCCATCGTCTGGATTGTCCTTTCGCTTTGTTCGTCTGTTTGAGGATGATAAGCTGTGCTTAAGTTCAACTTGGTTCCCATTGCTTTTTGGAAACTTGACCAAAAATGAGAGGTAAAACGGCTATCCCTATCAGAAACAATTGATAAAGGAATGCCATGTAAAGAAACGATTTCATTTACATACAATTTGGCTAATTGTTCCATACTAAAGGTTTCCTTCATTGGTAGGAAATGAGCTGACTTGGTTAGCCTATCTACAATCACCCAGATTGTATCATTACCTTTTCTTGTTTTGGGTAATTTGGTAACAAAATCCATTGTTATCAATTCCCATTTCCAAACTGGCATTTCTAATTGTTGTAACAAACCTGAGGGTTTCTGATGTTCAGCTTTAACTTGTGAGCAAGTTAAGCATTTAGAAACATAGGCTGCTATGTCCTTTTTCATTCCTATCCACCAGAAATTTTTCCTTAAATCCTGGTACATTTTATCACTTCCTGGATGCATCGTATATTTAGATTTATGGGCTTCTTCTAATATACGGTGACGTAAATTTCCTAATGGTATCCACATTCTCTTTTTATGGAATCTCCAAATTCCATCTGTTCCTTGTTCTAATTCCTTAATCATTCCTTTTAATTTTTCAGTATCCTCCTTGATTACTGATTCTTGTGCTTTTCTAATCTGATCATTTAAATCTACTTGTAGATTTAATTTAAGAGAACGTACCCTTTTTGGCTTTTCGTGATACTTCCGACTTAAAGCATCAGCCACCACATTGGCTTTTCCTGCATGATACTGGATATCACAATCATAATCACTAA
This sequence comes from Helianthus annuus, assembly GCF_002127325.2. Lineage (NCBI taxonomy): Eukaryota > Viridiplantae > Streptophyta > Magnoliopsida > Asterales > Asteraceae > Helianthus > Helianthus annuus. The sequence goes on along the minus strand of NC_035435.2, from coordinate 157,742,779 downwards.
GTAACTCCATCCAGCGTCTTTGTCTCATATTCAACTCTTTTTGCCCAAAAACATACCTTAAGCTCTTATGATCTGTGAATATGGTAAATTTACTACCATAAAGATAATGTCTCCAAATCTTAAGGGCAAAAATTATGGTTCCTAATTCCAAATCATGGGTTGAATAATTTTCTTCATGACTCTTAAGTTGTCTAGAGGCATAAGCTATAACCTTTTGACGTTGCATTAATACACATCCATAACCTAACTTAGAAGCGTCACAAAAGACTACAAAGTCTTCAGTTCCTTCTGGTAACGCTAGTATGGGTGTATGGGTTAATCTTTGCTTAAGGATTCTAAAGGCTTCTTCTTGTTTTGGTCCCCATTCAAACTTAACAGATTTACAGGTTAACTTAGTTAAAGGAATGGCTATTCTAGAAAAATCTCGAATAAATCTTCTATAATAACCGGCCAATCCTAAGAAACTTCTAACCTCAGTTGGTGACTCAGGGGTTTTCCATTTGGTAATTGCCTCAATCTTTGTTGGATCTACATGAATTCCTTCATGGTTAACTAAATGTCCGAGAAATTGTACCTGTTCTAACCAAAACTCACATTTTGAAAACTTAGCATAAAGCTTTTCCTTTCTCAACAAACTTAAAAGTAAGTGCAAGTGCTTTGCATGCTCCTCTTCACTTTTAGAGTAAATTAGAATATCATCTATGAAGACAATTATGAATTTATCCAAATATGGTTTACATATTCGGTTCATCATGTCCATGAATGCGGCTGGGGCATTGGTTAAACCAAATGGCATGACAGTAAATTCATAATGACCATACCTTGTTCGGAATGCGGTTTTAGGAATATTCTCTTCCTGTACCTTTAATTGATGATATCCTGATCTTAAATCAATTTTAGAGAAAAATCGAGCTCCTTGAAGTTGATCAAACAAATCATCGATCCTCGGTAATGGATACCGATTCTTAATCGTGACTTTGTTTAATTCACGGTAGTCAATGCACATACGCATTGATCCGTCCTTCTTTTTAACAAATAAAATCGGCGCTCCCCATGGCGATGAGCTTGGCTGTATGAATCCTTTCTTCAACAATTCGTCTAGTTGTTTCTTCAGTTCTTGCATTTCAGCGGGTGCCAAACGGTAAGGTGCTTTGGCAATCGGTGCTGTTCCTGGTAACAGGTGAATTCTGAATTCAACTTCCCTGTCTGGCGGTAGTCCTGGCAATTCTTCTGGAAAAACATCTGAAAATTGGGACACTACTGGAATGTCTTTTAACTCTTTTCCTTTAGTGTTAGTGATTATAGAAATCAAATACACTATAGATCCTTTCCTTATATAACTTGCAGTTTTCATCACAGAGATGAATTTAGTGGATCTAGATGGTTTATCTCCTTTAATTGTGATCTTTTCACCTTTTGGTGATTTTACTTGAATTGACTTTTGATCACATAAGATATTGGCTTTATTGGCTATTAACCAATCCATTCCTAACACGACATCAAATCCTACTAGATTTATTGGGTAAAGGTTTGCAATAAATTTTTTATTAAAAATTTCTATTCTTGCTCCTTGCAAGAATTCAGAAATCTTAATGGTTTCTCCATTTGTTGTCTCTACTAGACATTCTTGTGGTAGTTTAGTTAATGATTGATTTAGGAGTTTGCAAAATGAAGTATTAATAAAACTTTGGTTTGCACCAGAGTCAAATAATACTTTAGCAAAAATATCATTAACTAAAAATGTACCAGCTATGACGTCTGGAATCATCCTAGCTTCGTCTGTAGTTAGAACGATGCTCTAGCATTTTTAGTGTTCTTGTTGTTTGCAGCTGGAGCCAATTTTGGACAGTTTGTCCTGATGTGACCTTTTTCTCCACAATTAAAACACATTCCATTACTGGATTTCTTCTTACAATTTTCTTCCTTGTGTCCTGGGGCTTTGCAAAAATTACAGTAAGTAGAGCATCTTCTGGAATGCTTCTTCTTGCAGTTTCTGCAGTATGGTGCTGAGGTAGAACCTACATTCCTACGGTTGGAATTCCCAGAATGGAATTCTTGAGTAAGCTTTTGGGATAGGTTTCTTCTCTGGTCTTCTTCTCTAGTTCGCACTAGTTCATCAGTCAAGGTATTGGCTAGTTCTACAGCTTCCTCTATGGTTTGGGGTCTAGCTGCCTTGACTACATGTCTAATTTCTCCAATTAATCCCCAGATATAACGGGAGATTAATACCGGTTCAGGTGATGCAAGGGTTGATACTATCCTAGCATATTCAAAGAATGTAGTAGTGTAACCTTTACTGTCTACCCCGGTCATTCTAAGATTCAGAAACTTATTTGCTATCTGTTCCTTTTCATTGGGAGGGCAGAATTTCCTTTCTACCATGTTCTTAAATTCCTCCCATTCCATGTTATAAACCCTATCACTTCCTCTTGACTGGAGGATAGTGTTCCACCATTCTAGGGCTGCATTCTTAAACAAATTTGAAGCAAACATTATCTTATCTTCTTCGGCACATTTGCTTATTTTTAAAACAGCCTCAGTTTTCTCTATCCAGCGTAGGGTTGCAATGGGTCCTTCATTGCCCGAGAATTCTATTGGTTTACAGGACCAGAATTCTTTGTAAGAACAACCATATGGCATGGTTCTTCTTCTTTTGGGAATGGGCGCTTGAAGTATGGGTCCATTGTTCACGCTGTGTTCCGGTTCACTTGGTCGTTTACTGCTATGCTTACTTTTATTATTCGTTTCTTGAACCGTTTGAATAATAAATGGCATTGCATCTATAATTCCTTGTGCCACTATGTGTTGAACGGCACTATTATCCATTTGGTTTCCATTGTTATTGTTGTCCGGATTCTCATTAACCACGTTAATGTTACTCTGGTTATCGTTATTCAGATTATCTTGATTTCCCTCGTCGGCCATCTGAATTTTAAACATTTACCAAATATTAATATCACAAATAATATTTGAATATAGCCAATCACATGACACGCACTTTTAGCCAAAAGCGTCGAGCATTGCGACTTTTACTCTATTCGTATATTATGCATCATTACACGCTAGTACTGAATTTAAAATTACAATACCGACTGAAATGTAAAGCTACAATACTAGTAGTATGCATCCGTAGTGTTTTTTTTTTTAACACGTACACACATATATTATTATATTATATTATATTATTATTACTACCGTTCCTGCCATCACATTCACTGATATGGATTCATCCAAAAATCCATATTACGCTCGTCGTATTTCCATACGAGGCGTTCTCCCACCTGTCGCATTCTCTCACTGCTTTCTAAAATTTCCTCACCGAAAGTCCTAAGTTCTTGGACATTTTCTGCACTCATTGGGGGTGCAGGTTCTAGGACTGGGTTTGGTATCTGTGGTACGGGTTCCTGATATGGAGGCATAGGGGCCTGGTACGGGTATGGATTCTCTAAAATTTCCCTAACATATGCATCACTAATGTTGTAGGGATCTTGAGGATCTAAGCCTGGGTAAGCTCCTAAGTTGGGCATTGGCACATTTTCCTGTATTGGGTTTTGCTGCACGTAGTCCCTAACATCGTCCCACCAGGGGTCGTAGTTGTTTGGGTCTAGAGGATTTGGTGCAGGTACCCTAGGTATCTCCTCTGGGTTGTAATCAAGCATTTCTATTTGATTTCCAGGGTGTTCTATTTCCATGGGTTGGTCAGGAATTTGAGGTTGTGGTTGGGGTGCTAGCATTTGTTCCAGGTTTGGGTCAGCAGCAGTGGTTGCTAAAATATGGATATTAGCTATACCCCTATTGAGCATATCCTGATTATAAGCATCAGTCTCTCTTTTACTGCGGCTAACACTCGCTGTGTCACACCCCCAAAAACCACATGCGGAACACCACCGCTTGGAGGCGTGACCGACCAGGATCCAGCCACCAATTATACTGAGCATTGATTAATAGTAGAAATATTTGCTATCCAAAGTAGTTAGCAACATCGTAGTTTAAGTTCGATAATTAGTTTAACAAAACAGCGGAAGCAAAAACCAAATAGTTTTAAAGATAGTTCTTAGTTCAAGATAATTAAACCTAACACACCGGTTTTGACGAACACTACACATCCCCAAGCAGCAGCTCCTCAGTCACTGGTTACCTGCAAAGCATGCAGTAAGGGGTCAACAATAATGCTGAGTGAGTTCACTAGTTGTCCAGTTTTAGTTTACCAAAAACTTAAGTTGTTTAGATAAAGCATTTATAATCACGTTGTGGGGAGCTACCCCATCTGTAAGCTCACTAAACTGTAGATACCGAAACTGTTGACGGAAAGTTGTCGTGCCCCGAGTCAATGTCTATCGTCATTGACCAAGTTGCAAGGTCTACTAGTTCACGCCCGATCTCCCCCGGTCACGGTGTGAGGTTGTCAAACCTAATAGCGCTATCAACTAATAACCCGTTCGCCCCCGGCGATTAATCGGTACTGTAAGCAGGGACTTAAAGTGATAGAGTTTCGTTTAGCATGGCTAGTTGTGATTTATAAATAATATCCAAACGTATCTCCCCCGGAGATAGTAGTTACCCATTCTGATTTCCCCCGGAAGTAATGGTTCAAAAGTGTTTTTCCCAAAGTTGGCAGTTTGTCCGTGTCCCTCCACGGGACGCATGCTTTTAGTGTGTGAACTCACCTTGGGTTGCTCGGCAGATTAGGTTACTTTGTCAAACACGTTGGTCACCACGTCCTAACATGGTCACCAGTATAGGTCAGGTTTGGTGTACGAGCAATCACGTAAAATCTACACATAACTAACACGTAGCATGCATACAAACAGACATGGGGTTATTGGGCCGGCCCTAATATTTACACAATCAAACAGCAACACATAGTCCAGTCAACAGGTAGCCCATATTAAACACATTATGGCCCAATAACCAAAGTGGACAGCCCAGTCGAGACAAGGTGGTCTCGACTCGAGAACATGCGGTCTCGACTCGAGAACATGCGGTCTCGAGTTGCAACCAGGAGGTCTCGGCTTGTGCTGGCTGGTTTCGAGTGGTGCAGGCTTGACTCGCAACCTCAGAGGTTCCGAGTCTGGTCTCGAGTCGCAACCGTTGCGGTCTCGAGTTGTCACGCTGTGGTCTCGAGTCGCAACCGTTGTGGTCTCGAGTCGCAACCGTTGTGGTCTCGAGTCACAACCGTTGCGGTCTCGAGTTGTCACGCTGTGGTCTCGAGTCGCAACCGTTGTGGTCTCGAGTCGCAACCGTTGTGGTCTCGAGTCGCAATGCTGTCCTTGTCTTGTTCACGTGCTGATTCTGACATATCAGCCCAAAATGTACTATGCAAACAGACCCAAATCAAGAAATGGCCAATGAGGGTTCACAAACAAGTTTCCTAAACTAACAAATACTTGATATGGATCAAACAGTTAGGTTTTTCAAATATTCATATTAACATTCAACCATCTTCATCACATATTCATCATTTTAGGGTTTTCATGTCAAACATAACCATACATTTTTGAACCGAAATCTTATGTTTAACAAGATCATTTTGCAAGAAACAAATGAAGCATAGTTTGGTTGGCCATGAATACTCTTAAACTACCATTTGTTAGTCATTTTTAAACATGTTATCAAGCATTCACACATAATGGTTTACACATATTGTCAAACTCACAAATCATCCTAAAAATCATGCATAACACTTCTAACTAAACACTTTCTAGTTCATTCATCACACATAAATCCTATACACATAATAGAACACTAACCGGTTAAGAAGAAGGCACCGAATCAAGGAAGAAAATGCGAAAATGAAATGTCCGACTTGTGGTGATGATCTTGACCGAGTTTCTTGACCGAGATCCTTTGTTGTTACCGATTTGCTCCAAGCTTGAACCGAGAATTTTGAGAGAGAAAGTGGTGTTGTTGAGGGTTTTCTAGTGAGAGAGAAAGGAGTGTATGTGTGTTTGTGTAAAATGAAGGAAGTGGGGAAAGTTTGGGATTTTATACAAGGTTTCAAAATAGGCTTAGGGGGTTTCGGCCCAAACCGGTTACGGCCCACTTGAGACCGAGTGGCCCACTCGAGACCGAGTGGTCTCGAGTCGTGGTCTCGACTCACTAGTATATACGCATAAATATATATATAGTACATACATACAACACATATCATGCAAAAAGTCACGTTTCCATTTAATAACATATATATACACAATGATATTACAAGATGTTTGTTCGGAAAAACCTAGAGTGTCACACGCTGTTCCTGCAACTTTTTCATTCGTTTCCTACGCTCGTGCGCTCCCTTACTGAACCATCCCCTCTTTTTCTGAGGAAATGGCTCTTCAGATTGAGCCTTAAACACAAAGATTCCTTCTTCCGTATCAGCAGAATACCCTGAGAGGGCAGGCTGAGAAGAGGAGGTGCCTTCGCTCCTAGGCGAACCAGACAATTGACGATAGGCGTCAGAGGGTCCTTGGTCGCTCATACTGTAAACTAACAAATAGTCAGATAACACATAGCAAGAAAATACAATTATGCACGTATTTCCGTAATTTATTTCCTAACACTTTAAATTTTGAGGTCAGCAGAACACTTCTGTGGCTGAATCAGTGGCATAGCTCTGATACCACCTTTTGTCACAGCCCCCTATCCCTAGTTCCCGGGAACGGGCGGCCGTGAGCCAGTTTCGGTGGTATCACGTTTATTTATCCAATTTGGCAGCGGAAATTTTCATCAGGACCGTAGTTAGGAAATATTTAATCAGAGTAAACCACCATGTTTTATAACATTAAACACATGGGTAAAACCCAAGTTTTCAGTACACACATTTCATAGGAATAAATCCTATTTATTTAATAAAAACATCCATTTTATTCTTAGGTAACTTTATTGCCACTTTTCCAAGCCTTCAGTGCTGTCCAGCTGGCTTCTATTTGGCTTTCACATTTTGTTACCTGAAACGCGTTTTAAAAACATTTTGTCATTGGGAAATACTGGTGAGTGAATCCCAGTTTAATCAAGTTTAAGTAAAAACCAATTTGCAGTATTGAGGGCACATCCGCAATTACATTTGTATCCAAGACATCACAATTAACATCAGTGGTACGGTCATACTCAACTTATGGGATGTTACCACGCCAGTAACCAATTTTGTATACAAAACCCCAACATACCAACTATAATTGTATTCTTTACAAATACTCAATAACTGCTTTGTATATATTTAACTTAGTGAGGTTTTGTAAAAACAGTTTATAAAAAGGAGATTACTCACATTGCTGTTTTAGGTTTTTCGTAAGGATTTCCTGGGAATAATCTATAAATTACACAAATGCACGTGTGTTAGTATAATAACCCATTTTAACATTAGTAATACCCTCCCCGAGACGGCATTCCAACGACTACGTTGGGCAGAACCACGACAGCCGTTACGGAACCCTAGATCAATCGGGCAGAGTATCTAATACGTCTCCAGGGGTTATAATACTTACATCGTAGCAGAACCTCGCTATTTTAGGGGGTATAATGCCCGGGTATAATAACGCCACTACAGAAATTAAGATTGAGAATTGAAATCTGAGCGAACGAAAATGAAATCCGATGCGTCCTATTTATAGGGTCTGATCTTGACCTTCTCGCGGCCCGCGTGAGATATGGGCAGGGCTTACGCGGCCCGCATGGCCTAGGGGTCTAGGCGTAGCTGATCCGGGTCACCACCTAGGTTCAACACGTGTCCTCACCGGGCTGTGCCACAACTTGGGTCACTCGCGGCCCGCATGAACTTAGACGAACTCATAGGCGGCCCGCATGAACTAAGGATTTCAGTGGAGTCCGGTTACACCCTCACACGGCCCGCGTAGGTGATTGGGGTGGGTCTATGCGGCCCGCCTCAACTTAATATTTCTGATTTTTAATTTATTTTATATATTATAATCTAATTTGGGCTCGGTTTTCATATACGGGGTGCATATAAAGATATGTTGAGGCATTTTAAGATATATTAGGGTGTCAGAACTATTATGAGGGTGTCGGTTTTACCGAGGGTTGTTATAGCAGGAGGTAAGGGCTTGTGCATTCGAACTGAAGAGAGAGCAACTGGTTTTGGTATTGTGACAAGAGCTAAAGATTTTGAACATGTTTGAGATGGTGAAGTGTCATCATCTTTGAGAATTAGCCTTCTCCTCTTTGTTTGAGGAGGGGCTGATGATGTTTTGGATGGAACAGTGGTGGTGGATGTAGTGGCAGTGGTTTGTGATTGATTAACAGTTGTTGAAACAACTGGTGTTCCAACCACTGTTGTCTTTACAGCAGATGTTGTAACAACTGCTGTCTTCTGCCTTTTGGCAGGAGGTAATTTTGTTTTTGGTGGTGATGGTGATAAGGCAGTGGATGTAGTGTGTGTTGAAGTGGTGTGTGTTGAAGTGGGAGCAGATGTTGAAACCACTGAAGTACCAACAGTAGTGGGTACAGCAGGAGTTACAACAGCTGTTTTAGGTGGTGGTTTTGGAACAGACTTTGAACGTCTGATTGGAATGGATTTGGGTAGCCTTACTCTTCTTGTAGGCTTCTTCTTTTCATCAACAAGATTTTCGTCATCTTTTGACCCTGAAGTACCCTGATTCGGATAATCCACCCTGGCTTTCCTTTTGGCCTCTCTATCCCTTTTTACACTTACAACTGCTTCTGCCAGTGCATTTGTGGTCACATCAATTTTCTTGCTTCCATCTGGCAAAGGGATCTGTTTAGTCATGTTTGCATTTTCTGGTGCAATGTAGAGACCATCCTCTATTCCCTTCTTTTTCCACTCCTGAATTTTCTCCCCCTTTTTGGCATTATCTGGGGGAAGTTGATCAATGAAAAGAACTGTTGGAGGAGCAGTGCCAGTGGTGTGCAGGATCTGAGTTTTGAGAGCCTTTAGATCAGCCTGAGTGTTCTTGAACCTTGACTCCATTGCATTTCTCAGCTGTTGAACATGTTTTTCATGTTGCTGATCTGCTAGTTGTGCTTGATGATGGAGAAAAGGTTGAAATAGATTCCAGAGCTCATTTGTAGCAGGTGCCTGTTGTGGAGCAGGTGCTTGAGGTGGAACAGCAGTGGATTGCATCTTTTGAGTTTTCAACACCTGCTGTAGCATGTTTTTAAGATCTGCAACAGATGTATCCAACTTTTCAATTCGTTCCGTCAAATCCTGATATTTTAAATCATCACCCAATTTAATGGGATCATCTGATTTCCCACTAACAGTGGTTTTATCAGTGGTAGAGGTAGGGAGTATACTCCAAACATTAACCACTGATGCCCCTTTTTCTTGGTACTGGGGTCTTCTCCCTTCAACACTTGACAACCTTTTGATGTTGCCAGTAGGATAAATAAATCCACTGGTGGTTGGCAGAGGTGCTATAAAAGGAATTGCCTCTAAGGAAGTCTTATTGATGTAACCACTGTCCAACTGTAAACCAGTGGGTTCAACAGTTGTAGTGGCTACTTCACTTGGATTACCACCAAGAGTTACTTGTAACTCAAGGGGTGTAACCTCCTCAGGTTGTGTTGGTGGGTTAGCAAGGAATGATACATCAGGCTCAGTCAGTTGTTGAGGTATATTCTCATTAACAGGTGATTGAGAAGGACTGAGTAATGCCTGGTTCAAATCTATTGCATCCAACAAAAGTTGTGTTTTGGTGGAATTGTGGATGTGAGGTAGGGTGTAGAAAGAGAAGTTGCCCCGGGCATTGGGATGTGGATGATGGAAACGAGTGTTTCCAGAGCATCATAATGTGGTGGCCCTATGTGTACAACATGTTCTCTTTGTGAAGAAGCAGGAGGAGTTTTGGTTATGGGTTGAGATATTTGTACCAACTGCTGTGAGGAAGTAGCAGCAGTGGTTTCTGGTGACATTTGTGTTGTCACAGGCAGTAGCTCTGGTATCTCATCCTCCAGAGTTGCCGTTTTGATTGGTTTGGGGGGGTTTTTGATTTTTCTTTTTGTTTGGCTTTTTGGGATTTGTAGGTGTGGGTTTCAAAACAGTTGGTCTGCTGCTTTGATCACCTTGAGCAGTGGGCTTAGCAGCAGATACCTGAGGAGCAGTGGTAGCTGCTAAATTCTGCTCAGGCACCTCTGCTTGTGTTTTGCAAGGTGCTAACATTCTTGAAAAAGTTTCAGTTGTTAAGCTGTTTATTTGAGTAGACTCACCTTGATTTATTGCAGCTAAATCATCCTTACTGAATTTCTTTTCAAAATAGTAACTTAGTAACCTTGGAAACAGTAAGAATGACTTTATTTCAACATTATTAACCAAATCTTTAAAGATTTCCCGAGAGTAGTTAAAATTTTCTTCTTGAAGAATTGCATATCCCAGATTTTGAATCTTTAGAGGGATTTCATTGAAAGAAGTGGTCTTGTTTGAAACACATAGTAGGAGGGTATGAAATAAAAATCTGGTTGCAGAAGGAAAATAACCTTTTTGTAAGGTAAGTTTCTTCATCATTGTGGCTTCATACCCTCTTTCAATGAAGTCAGTTTGTAACTCGTTTTTAGTGAAAGAAGTTTTACCTTTCTGATCATCGAGTTGAAAGACCTCTGAAATGGATTGTGGCGTGATTTGGATAGCTTTACCCTTTATAGAAGAGTATATGGTGGTTGCAGTGTCTCCTTGTTTTTCAAGGGTTGCATTCTTCCAGAACTCCCTTTGGGTTTCCAAATAGATTGATGCATTGGCGGTGAACAAAGTTTTGTACTTTGATTTTGCCATGATGTTAATGATGGAATCGAAGACATCGGTGGTTCCTGGTTTTGTGAGAAGACCCAGGAGATTGTGAGATGATTTATATGAGATTTCAGTGGAGATTGCCTTTTGAGAGGCTGTTTTCGATGATGACTTGGATGTGGGTTTTGCGGATGGCTTCGATTTTGTCATTTTTGAATAGAATGATCGAAGAATTTTGTGGAAGATGAGATGAAAAACTGCTTTGAGAAGAGAATTTTTAAGAATTCAATTCGACAGTAAAACCCTGTTTTGGTGGTGAGTGGGGGATTTTATAGGGAAGAAAGTGAATGCTGACGTGGCAGCCGTTACAAAAGGTCTGACCACTATGTACTGCCCACGTGACACCCCTGGTGAAAGTGAAGGACGGTACTTTGATGAAAGTGAGAGATGAAGGCAGTGGTAAGGAAGCAGTGGATGATTTTCACTATCAGTGGATAGCATATCTGTGGATAAGACACTGCTTTTGAACAACAGAGATTATCAAAGGAATGAGAGAACAGGGGTTGACTTTCAGCAGTGGACAGACTTTTGAAGTAGAGCAGACTTTTGAACAATCAGTGGTTATGGCAGACTTTTAAGGATTAAAATGAAAATTTCATTTTTAGCTATTTTTAAGGATGATTTTTTGATTTTCTGAAAACATTTAGTTGCTTTTATTCAAGGAAAAACAAGATGTTGCTTGTTATTCCATGTTCAGCATCCCAATCCTAGAGACCAAGCTTTCAAAAGTGGTTATATCAAGTGCTTTTGTGAGCACATCTGCCAGCTGGTCTTTAGTTGGGACATGATGCAGAGAAATCAAACCTTTTTCATAGCAATCCCTCACAAAGTGATGTCTGATGTCGATGTGTTTGGTGGTAGAGTAGGAAACTGGATTTTTGATGATATTTTCTGCTGCCTGGCTGTCCAACATGAGTGGTGTTTTTAAGGCAGTGATACCAAAATCCAATAACTGATTTTGAAGCCATAAGAGTTGGGCTGTACAGCTTGCAGCAGCAATGTATTCAGCCTCAGCAGTGGATGTTGAAACTGCTGCTTGCTTTTTTGCTTTGCCAAGAAACTAAGCAATCACCTAGAAACTGGCACCCTCCTGAAGTGGACTTCCTTGTGGTGTGACATCCAGCAAAGTCACTGTCTGAAAAACCTGAAAGCTTGATATTCCCATTAGCTGGATACCAGATACCAAGTGTGGGAGCACCTTTTATGTATCTGAAGATCCTTTTTACAGCAATGAGATTTGATTTTCTGGGAGCTGATTGACTTCTTGCACAGACACATGTTGCAAACATGATGTCTGGTCTAGATGCAGTTAGGTACAATAAAGACCCAATCATGCTTCTATAGAGTGTTTGGTCAATCAGCTCATCCTTTTCATCAGACATGACCAGCTTATTTGTTGCCATGGGTGTGCTGCATGGTTTACAATCATTCATATCAAATTTGGTCAAAAGTTCTTTAGCATATTTGCTTTGATGAATGAAAGTTCCATTTTGCATTTGCTGTACTTGGAGACCAAGAAAGCATTGCAGCTCACCCATTGCACTCATTTCAAACTCAGCTGTCATGAGCTCTCTAAACTCTTCACACATTTTGTTACATGTGCTTCCAAAAATAATGTCATCCACATAAATTTGGACAATCATTAAATCCTTCCCTCTCCATTTAAGAAACAGTGTTTTATCAATGGTACCTCTTTTGAAACCATTTGAGAGTAGGAAGTTGGAAAGAGTTTCATACCAGGCCTTTGGTGCTTGTTTCAGGCCATACAAGGCTTTGTTTAGCCTGTAGACATGATCAGGATAAAATGGATCCTCAAAACCTGGAGGTTGACATACATACACCTCTTCTTGAATTGTACCATAGAGGAAAGCACTTTTGATATCCATTTGAAACACCTTCATGTTGTGGTTGACAGCAAAGGCCAGGAACAGTCTAATGGCTTCCAATCTTGCAACAGGGGCGAATGTTTCATCATAATCAATCCCCTCTTCCTGTCTGTAACCTTGAACCACAAGCCTGGCTTTATTCTTGACAACAATGCCCCTTTCATCAGTTTTGTTCTTGAAGACCCACTTTGTGCCAATGGGACTGACCTCTTCTGGCAGTGGTACAAGCTCCCATACTTGTTGTCTTTTAAACTGTTGGAGCTCCTCTTGCATGGCTTCTACCCAGCTGTTGTCTTTCAGTGCCTCTTGGTACTTGACTGGCTGATGGAGTGATAGAAAACCAGCAAAAAGACAAATGTTTTGGGTTTGGCTTCTTGTGAGCACCCCTTCATTGATGTTGCCAATGATTTGATCAGGTGGATGAGATCTCAAGAAGATTAAATCTCCTTGGTATGGTATGATGGCATTTGTTGGTGAAGGCTGCAAATGTGTATCATCTGAGCTAACCACTGCTGGTAATTTTGATGACCCAACAGTGGCTTCAAAAGGTGGTGGAATAGGTGGTAATGAAGTGGACAACTGCTGACTTTTATCCACTATTTGAGGACTTTTGTCAGCAGTGTTTGAGGATGTGGAAGCAGTGGTGGATGGGCTACTTTGGTCAACAACTGTTGAGGTAGCAGTGGTTGAGCTCTGACAACTGTTTTGAACAGCTGGTGCTTTTCCCTTTGTGGCAGACCTTTGAGGGATGATGATTTCATACCCATAGTCTGGTGTTGTATCCTCAGATGGACCTGCACTGTTAGTCTTGCCAGCAGTATTTTCAAAAGTAAATTTTTCAAGATCAAACAGATCTGCAGGATTTGCTGGGATTTTCATTGATGAAAGTTCATTGAACTTTACATTCAAAGTCTCCTCCACTGCCTTGGTTCGTGTATTGAACACTTTGTATGCCTTGGTAGTGGTTGAGTATCACAAATGATAACCACAATCAATTTTGGCTGCAAATTTTGAAATGGAATCTTTTAAGTTCAAAATAAAGTATGGGCAGCCAAACACCTTGAAATATGAGATCAGTGGTTTGATTTTATACAGAATTTCATAAGCAGTCTTTTTGTGCCTGGGGTTTATTAAAACTCTGTTCTGGACATAGCAAGCAGTGTTTACTGCCTCTGCCCAGAAAGTTAATGGCAAACCTGAATCTGCAAGCATAGTTCTGGCAGCCTCAATCAAAGTTCTGTTCTTCCTTTCAACAACCCCATTTTGCTCTGGTGTTCTAGGGATGCTGTACTGCCTTACAATCCATTTCTTCACACAGAAGGCATCTAACTCCTTATTTTTAAATTCTGTGCCATTGTCACTCCTGAAGCTTTTCACTGGAAGGTCAAATTGCTTTTCAACCTGTGTCACCAAGTCTTGCAAAATACCTGCAGTCTCATCTTTTGAGTGTAACAAGAAAGTCCATGTAAACCTAGAAAAGTCATCAACAATAACCAAACAATATCTTTTCTTCTTGAGGCTCATGACTTGAACTGGGCCAAACAAATCCATGTGTAGCATTTGCAAACACTGGGTTGTTTTGGACTCTTCAATGGACTTGTAAGAACTTTTATGCTGTTTTCCTTTTAAACAGGAAATGCAATGTTCAGGACATGAAAACAATTTTTGTGGTAGGCCTCTCACCAAACCATTTTTTGAAATTTCAGTGATTGTCTTAAGATTTGTGTGCCCCAGCCTTCTGTGCCAAAGTTCTGTCTCTTTGTTAGAGGCAGCTGAGAACAGACAGGCATCAGCTCTGGGACACTCTTTTGACATATCAACAACATAAACATTGCCACTTCTTTAAGCAAAAAGTTTAGTTTGACCAGTTTTGATTATTGCTTCAATCTTTTTGACCATTTCTAGTCCAACAATCCTACAACAATCTTTTGTGAAGAATGACCCAAACCCTTTGTCACTCATTTGTGATACATTCAGAAGGTTGAATTTTAGATTGTCTATCAGATTGACATTTTCAAATTTTACATTTCCAGATTGCACTGTACCAGACCCCAGAACTTTCCCTTTACTATTATTCCCAAAGGATATATCACCCCCTCCATGGATTTTAAAGTCTTTGAGGAGGGCTTTACATCCTGTCATGTGCCTGGAGCCTCCACTATCTACATACCAAAGACTATCAAAACATGCAGAAGCTCCCTGCACATGAAGTAAAAGGATTAGTTCATTAAGGGCTCCAAAGCCAACAGGGCTTTGGATGGGGATTCAACAGTGTCTGGTATGGATGCAGAGTGATGGACAGTGGTTAGGTCAGGGGTTTGGACAGCTTTAGTACTGTTTCTTGCTAACCACTGTTAGGGGCTTGACCAATCACCTGCTGATAACCAAAAGGATGCCTATTCACTCTAGGTTTAGAGGGCCTTTTGTAGGCCTCATAAACGTGTGGAATCCTTTGGTAGGAATGTTTTTCCTTGCCTTTTCTGAAATGATTGGCAGGGGGTGCATCAGTAACCTGAACATCTCTTTTGACAGATGTTTGGTTCAGCTGTTTTGTGACAGCTGTTTGAACTGGTACAAACAGTGGTTGTTTCTTGGTGAATTTGACAGATGATGATGATGGACTCAAGGATGTTTTAGCAATGTACTCATTCTTTTTTACATCAAAGTTTTTGAGATACACACATGCTTGAGTTTTGTGGTTTGTTTTACCACAAACAATGCAACTTTCAGCTGGAACAATGACACTTGTTCTGTTTATATCATAAGCTTTTAAGTGGAAACAGTCTTTTGTTAGATGATTCCTTTTCTCACAGAATTCACAAAACAAGTTATCAATTTTTTCTTTCTTCTTTCTCTTTTCAGACTCCTTTGCAGCAGAGGTTTTAACCACTGCTGGGATGTCCTTGAGAGGTATGACTTTAGCTTTTGGAGCTTTAACACCATCAGTTGATGTAAAGTCCATTGGCTTGAAATTTTCAAGAATATCACACTCATCAGACCATTTTGGTTTAAATTGATGATCTTCAAGCTCCTCAAAAGTAGAGGATCCCATTGGTCTGTCAAGTGTGATTTTGTTACCAAGTTTGTCAGTGATTTTCACTTCTTGGCCATTCTTGTTCGTGGGGATGAACTCAGTGGTTGGAACATATTTTTCAAAAGCAGTGTTTTCATCATCATGTTTTCTATAACCAACCCCAAATTTCACATTGTTTTTTATCTGTTTTTCAAGCATAGCCTCATACCCTTTGCATGATTCCACCCATCTCTCACATGTGATCTGGGTGGACTCTAACTCCTTTTTGCAAACTTGGTATTTTTCTACCAAAGTTTGGAGTTGGGTTTTGGTTATGCTCTGCTCTTCTTTCATGCTGCTAATCTCTTTCTCTTTTTCAGCCAATTTGTTTTTAAGTTCTTTTAGAGATCTTTCAAATTTGACTTCATCAGTTAAGATTTTATCCCGAAGGTTTTCGTTCACCTCTTTGATGTTAGCAAAAGCAATAATGCAATTGTCAGAACACAGTTTTTCAAGAACTTGAGGTGATACCTTGGCAGCAGCCATCATTGCACAATCACATTGAGGATTTTCTTCATCCTCAGCTCTTTCTTCTTTCTCACCTGCTTTTTCTTCTTTGTTCTCTTCTGACCATGGGTCTGTCAGTGGTTCAACCAGGGTACCTGAACTTTCTCCCAACAGTAGTTCACCAGCCACAGCAGTAACCACTGCTTCAGTCACCTCATCCACTGTTTCAATACTCAACTGTTCCTCTTCAGTTTCAACCCCTTCCTGTATTGACTCTAATGCCATCAAACAAAATTCATTATGAGAAGAAACATTTGAAGCATAGAGTGCAAAATTTTCATCATTAAGGTCCTCAGGCATACTGCTCCAGTCAACAAACCCTTGAGTGAAAAAACTTTGTTGATCTGGTTGTATTGCTGCTGGAGCAGTGGTTTGAGGTGCAGGCTGCACTTGTGCCTGAGGGACAGGGGTTTGAACATATTGGATCTGTGGAACAGTAGTTTGGACATAGTGCACTACCACAGGGGCAGCAGCATAGTGAGTAGTGTTCACTTGGGCTGCTGGGGCATATTGGGTATAGTGCACAGTGCCTTGATTTTGAGGTCTAGGATTTGAGCTAGGATGAGTGATTATGGGACCAGTAGTTTGACTCCTACATTCCCTAGCGAAGTGTCGCAACCTATTACACTTGTAGCACTTGATTTTCGATTTATCTAACCCAACCCTTAGATTCCCATGCAGACCTGGGAATTTTCGCCCTGTTCTTTTGTAAAATTTGCTAGTTCTAACACTTAGCAAGGCCAGTTGGTGCAGAATATCCATTTCCTCTAAGTCAGTGGGATCAAAATGCTGTAGATCATTGAGTTCAAAGCTCAGATTGTCTGACATCTGGTTTTCGTTTGCAGTGAATGCAAAACTTGCAGTGTGAGGATCAGGGTTGTTAAAATTTGCACCAGCAGTTATGTCAATGAAGTGATCATAACCCTGATCCTTAGCACTACTCCCAGATTCTTCTTGACCCAGAAGAGCAGTGTTACCGAATGTATAATCATCAACGGTTTTTCCTGACTCTTGTAGCTTCCTTTTCTGGTTCAACTCCCTTTCGTAGGTCAGGAGTCGACCGTGGAGTTGGGTCAAGGTCAGATCCTTGAACTCAGGTGAATTTCGGGTGACAAAAGCTATGGTGTCCCATTTTTCTGGCAGTGACCTGAGGAACCTGCTATTTTGAGTTGAGTTTGTAAAAGTGGTCTTAACAAGCCTCAATTCACTGATGAGACAACTGAAACGCTCAAATTGTTGCGTCAGTGATTCACCTTTAACATGACAAAATGTTTCATACTGTTGGTTCAGGATTTCCCTATTGTTTTCTATGACTTCTTCGGTTCCCCCAAACTGTTCCTTAAGCGCGTCCCATAACTCTTTGGCACTGTTACAGTGTAACAGTCCAGCATATATTTCATTGGGCAGCGCTGATGCTATGATGCTAAACGCTTTAGCATCTAGTTCGATCTTTTGAAAGTCGGTTTCTGTATAATTTTCAACTGGTTTTGGAACGAACTTTTTAGCATCTTCAGCGCTTGGCACTGTGGGAACATGGGGACCAAAGACGACAGACCTCCAACAACCTGTGCTTTGTTGAGCGAGGATGTGACCCATCCTCCTCTGCCAGATGTTGTACTCATTTCTTTTTAGCATAGGTGGTTTAAAAAGCGAGCCGATGTTGTTTTTATCATCCTGAGATTGTGACGTCATTCTTGTTGTTTTACAGACACTGAGAAATCAACTTTAATGGTGATTAATCCTTGCTCTGTTTTTCAACAAACGAACAAACGATCAGTATCAACTGTTATGAGCTGAACTATTTACGTCAAAATGATTGTTAAATCAAATTTGACTGTCCAAGCTCTGATACCAATTGTTGGATCTGAGTTTGTTTCTGATTGTATTTTGTGTTTGTAATTAAAATGAAAATGGAAGAGTGTGCAGCGGAATTATGATGAATACAAACTTTGCATACAATCAAACGAGAGTAATACTTTGATCAAACATCTTTACACAATGAATCGGAAGATTGAATTTATTTCAATAACGATTACAATGCTTGATGAATGAATGCAAACTCCCCCTCAGCCAGAGCTCAGTTGTTTGTTCGTGCAAAGAAGACGATGGTGCAAAAGAGCTAATAGAACAGTACAAAGTACTGATCTATTTATAGGCACTTGCAAACTACTGAGCATCTTAGCTGACGTCACCATGAAAGTGACATCTAACCTCCTAACAAACTCTAACCTCTGATCTATACAAACACTGCTATGTTAACTACTGCTATTACATTATATTACAAAACAGACTATTGATCAGCTGTTGCAACCTTCCACTGCTGTGAACCCAGCAGCACTTGTCCGGATCAGCAGAGCTTGACTCAAAGCAGTAGATTGAATCAGCAGGGCTTTAGTCTTTCATCAGGTCTTTACTTGAGCAGCAGTTGTAGGTCAGTATTTTGCAAGATCAGCAGATAGGAGGTCAGCAGTTGTTGAAATCACTTTCAAGGGGAGAGGTTTGTATGTAATCATCTGCTTATTCTGGATCCACTGCTCTGATCCAGTTTTGGCTTTAATTATCTGTTCCTCTGATAGGGTTCAATCCCAACAGTATGTTTGTTGTATAATTTTATTTTATCTTTTATGTACTTATTATTAGTATTAGGGTTTTATGTGGGTTGATATTGATTTCGGTTTATATGTGAATGTTTATGTGCCACAAGAAGTGAGCGACAAGCTTAAATTGTGGAAGGATATTTATTCATTAAACAGGAATAATCCGGGTACGTATGTTACTTTTGGTTATTTCAATTTTTGTAGGAAACCTTCGTAGAGGTTAATGGCTGTTTTTAAGGCGAATATGGTGGATTTTAATGGTTTTATTGACCGAGTTGGTTTTATTTGATATACCAATGGGTGGTTTTCAGTTTACACGAGTGATCTACTCGGGTAAAAAGTTAAGTAATCTTGACATATTTTTTATTTCGAAAGAGCTATTGAAGGTGGTGCTTTCATTAGTAGTCACGATTTTACCGATGTGGGACTTCGTTGGTGAGTGTATTTCTCATTTATTTTATGTGAATGACATCATTTACATAGGTGATTGGCCAGAGTCACACATAAATGGATTTGTGGGATTTTGAATTGTTTTGGCTTCAGGTTTAAAGATTAATCTTTTTAAGTCAAACTTATATAGGGTTGGTGTGCCGAATGTCTAGGTGATTGGTCGACCATATTTGACAGGGTGTCTCTAGAAAATTTCCATTTACATATTTAGGTTTACCGATTAATTTGAATATGAAAAAAGTAGAAGACTGGAAGGGTCTTATTGATAAATATAAAGATCGTCTTTCAACTTGGAAGTTGAATCTTGATCTATTGGGGCGAGAGCTCTTCTAAAACATTAGTTCTTAAAACTTTGGGGATTTCTTTTATCTTGTTATTCGTTGTTCCCTTTGTGTGTTGAAGATTTTAGAAAGGTATCATTTTCGATTGAGTTAATTGCTCGGATGGTGTCACGGCCCCCGACCCGGTTTGACCCGTTTCAGGAGCCGCGGGACAGAAAATCCCGTGGTATTTATTTTTTTTTACAGCGGAAGTCTTATCAGGATCGTTTTAAATTTGAAAATATGCCCGAGTATTATTTATTTACACTTCGGGATAAACCCCGTAAATATCAAAATTTTATTATTTTACAAACATGTTTATTTATTTATTTGAGCCACCACTTCAAGCTTGATAGTGCTCCGTAGCACGTGTACTTAATTTAGTAGGTCACCTGAAACATGTTGTAAAAAGGTTTTGTCAGCGGGGAAATACTGAGTGAATCATTCATTTTGATAAAATGACACATAGTTATAAATTACAGCATAAGAGCGATTACTATGGCAGTATCTTAATTAATATCTGGTCTTGCCACTCGTGTGACGATGGTCATACCACTATTGGGTCCACTCACCCAATTAGTGACGTTTTGTCACTGTTAGGTCTTGTAGCCTAACCTTGTTAGGGCTTATTGCCTAACGGTGAGAAATTAGTAATGTGCATAATACCCCACTAACCAGCGGTCAAGATAACCACGACTTAATCCCTGTAATTATAACATTTTGAAAATAATTTGAGGTATTGTAAGACAGTTGATAAAAAGAGAATGACTCACTTTGCAGATTTAATGGGCAAGGTATAAGCCTACTGATTAGCCTTGATTTAACCTAATATAGTAATAATGCACACACAATAGGTTAGTAACTTATTCCGCAGTTACGTCAATTCACGAGATCAAACCCTCACAATGATTAACAAGTGCAATACTTAATAGTTCAATCGGATTCACAACGAATAACAGAGCATAGTCCGAATTCGAACAGCACTCAAATATTCAAGTCGAAATCACGACGAACAATCAAAGTATTAGCTCAATTTGAGCAGCACTCGGACAATCGTTGGATAGTTATAATCGAGGATGTTGAATCGTAATAGCGATCGAGTTATTACCCTGATTGCGGCAGCACCTCGTGATAGTGTGTGTTTAATTGTATTGTTTCTAGGCTAATTCGACGTACAGACAGTATTTGGACGTCGTTTCAGTTGTTCTGTGCAAGACCCAAGGTCGGCTATTTATAGCCAAAATTTAGCCTCGCTTACGGACCGTAAGCCTGATCCCTTACGGTCCGTAAGGGATACCTAAATGTCCTAGACTTGCCATGCACGGGAGTAGCTTGGATGAGTCAAGAATTTTAACCAATCAAAGGTTAACAACGTTTTTAATAGATAAACATTCAATTAGGGTTTACCCCCCTTGAGTTTTAAGGGCCCTGATCCTAATTCCGATTGTCTTGAAAATTTTAGGGCTAGTGCAGAATTATTTGGGTGTCTCAATTAGGGTTTTCTTATTGACTAATTATCATCCTAATTATTGATTTTTAGTGACAGTTGTTACATCCTCCCCACCTTAAGAAAAATCTCGTCCTCGAGATTTACTGAAATAGATGAGGGTATTTTCACCTTATTTCTGATTCTAGTTTCTACGTGTATTCTGGTCCTCTTTTGGCTGTGGCCAGCACTATTTGTTTTGTGCTTTGAAAAACTTGATCTTTCTATCTTATATTTGTAATGGTTTCCTTACCATTTAAATTTTTCATTTATCTCTATATCTTGAAGAGGTACTACCAGGGATTCGTCTTGCTAAATATTTCTTGAGATGGGATACATGAAACACATCATGTACTCCTGCTAACTCTTCTGGTAGTTGATAAGCTACTGGTCCTATTCGTTGAATTACTGGAATGGTCCTATGTACCTTAGACTTCGCTTTCCTTTCTTACCAACTCTAATAACTTTTTTTCCAAGGAGATACTTTCAATAGCCTTTTTGTCTCCAACTCGAACTCCAACGACTTTTGTTTATTATTTGCATAACTCTTCTAACCGTCTTCTTTCCTTCGTGATACTAAATATTACAGTCGTATTTACTTAGGATTTTCTTTTCCTCATGTTTAATTCTTGTTGCTCAATATGTATCTTAAATTCTTATGACCCGTATGGATAGTAAACTTACTTCTTTACAGATAATATTTCTTAATCTTAAGGATAAACTTATGGCTTCTAAGTTTACAAGTGGTATGGCTTTCCTCGTGCTTTTGCAATTGTCTTGATGCATACACAATTACCTTTTTGTGTTGCATCCAAATTCTAGCTTTGAAGCTTTAAAATTTTATGTTCCTTCTGGTAAGGCTAGAATTGGAACCTTGGTTAATTTATACTTTAAGATCCTAAGGGTTTCTTCTGGTTGAGGTTTCTCATTTAAACTTAGCTGTTTTAGCTTAGTTAGGGATATATCTATCTGAGAAATATTCCTAATAAACTGCCTATAACATCTGTCTCAATTTGCAGAATTCCTAATTTCTCTTTAGGGATTGCGGAATCTTCCATTTAGTAATTTGCCGCTATCTTAGCAGGATCTAAGTGAATACTTTTAGGATTTACCATGTGTCCTAGAAATTGCATACAAGATGGAGTTAACAAGGTTAAGAGTGCATGTAGGTGCTTACGTTGTTTTTCCTGACTTTTGAAATAAATGTGTATATCGTTAATGAAAACGATTACAAATTTATCCAAGTACGGTTTACAAATTCTATTCATCATGTCCATAAATGCGGCTGGAGCATTTGTTAATCCGAAAGGCATGACTGTAAACTCGTAATGTTCATACCTAGTCCTGAAAACAGTTTTAGGTATGTCTTTTTCCTGTACCTTTAATTGATGATATCTGGAGTGCAAATCTATCTTAGAAAAATACCTAGCTTCCTAAAGTTGATCAAATAGATCATCAATCCTAGGTAATGGGTATCGATTCCTAATTTGTAGCTTTCTATAACCGATATACATTCTTATTGATCCGTCCTTCTTCTTTACAAACAACACTGGAACATCCTCATAGGGAGGAACTTG
This sequence comes from Helianthus annuus, assembly GCF_002127325.2. NCBI lineage: Eukaryota > Viridiplantae > Streptophyta > Magnoliopsida > Asterales > Asteraceae > Helianthus > Helianthus annuus. The sequence goes on along the minus strand of NC_035435.2, from coordinate 157,720,139 downwards.
GTCGTATGAATCCTTTACTTAGTAATTTATCTAATCGTTTCTTTAATTCTAACATTTCAGTGAATACTAATTGATAGGGTGCCTTTGCTATCGGTACAGTTCCTGGATTTAGATAAATTCTAAGTTCTACTCTGCTATTAGGTGGTAACCCTGGTAGGTCTTGGGGAAAATGTCAGGATATTCCGATATAATCGGAATGTTTTCTATTTTCTTATCTTTTGGTATCAACAACTATTGACACCATATATATTATTCCTGGTTTCCGTAAAGAACTGGCCAGCTTCATTACTGATGTTAATTTCAGTAACTTTTGTGGTTTATCTCTGGTTATTATTACTAATTTTTCTTGCGGGTGTATGGATTTCTACGGAACTTAGATCATAGAGAACTTAAGCAGAGTTGGCTATTAACCAATTCTATTCCTAATACCACATCGAATCCAGCTAAATTAATGAGTAACAAGTTTTGCAGAAAATTTATGTCCAAATTTTATCTTTGCTTTTCGCAAAAATCTTATTTAGTCTAACGAAATTCCTATCTGTCGTTTCAATTGTAAAAGTCTGCCTACTGTTGATTAAGGGAAATTTAAGGGCTTGGCAGAATGAAGTATTTATAAAACTCTAATATCACATCGAATCCAGCTAAATTAATGAGTAACAAGTTTTGCAGAAAATTTATGTCCAAATTTTATCTTTGCTTTTCGCAAAAATCTTATTTAGTCTAACGAAATTCCTATCTGTCGTTTCAATTGTAAAAATCTGCCTACTGTTGATTAAGGGAAATTTAAGGGCTTGGCAGAATGAAGTATTTATAAAACTTTGGTTTGTACCAGAGTCAAATAATACTTGCATAAACGTTAGTGAACTAAAACGTACCAACTATGATGTCAGGAATTAGTTCAGCTTCCTGAGTAGTTAATTGAAAAGTTCTTGCCTTTTTCTTGGTACTCCCTTCTGCAGTCTTTTCATTTGCTGGATTGCCTAATTTCGGGCAGCTTGTTCTGAAGTGTCCGGGTTCTCCACAATTGTAGCAAGTTATTGCCTTATTTTTCCTGCAATCCTCTTCTTGATGTCCTGGAATTTTGCAGTAATTGCAGCATCCTCTGCATTTTCCAAAATGTTTTCCTTTGCAGGTATTGCAAAATGGAATAGTGGAAAATTGCCCATTTTCTCTTTTCTTGAAATTGTTACTAGTACCTATATGAAATTCTTGGGAAATTTTCTGGGCCAAATCCTTTCTCCTATTTTCCTCCCGAGTGCGTACCAATCCGTCAGTTAGAGTGTTAGCTAATTCTACCGCATCGTCAATTGTGCGGGGTCTCGCAGCTTTGACAATGTCACGAATCTCACTAATCAAACCCCAGATATAGCGAGAGATAAGTACCGGTTCTGGCGAAGCCAAAGTAGGTACAATTCTGGCATACTCAAAGAATTTTGAAGTATACCCTCGACAATCTACATCTACCATTCGGTGACTTAAAAACTTATTCGCCATCTGCTCTTTTTCATATTCGGGACAGAATTTTCTTTCTATTATTTGCTTAAATTCTTCCCAACTCATGGCATAGGCCACGTCACTTCCTTTAGCTTGTAACACTGTATTCCACCATTCTAACGCTTCTTCCTTGAAAAGGTGCGAAGCGTACATAACCTTATCTTCCTCAACACATTTACTTATTCTGATCACTGCCTCGGTTTTCTCTAACCAACGCAGTGCCGCAGTTGCCCCTTCATTGCCTGCGAACTCTACAGGTTTACAGGCAATGAACTCCTTGTAAGTGCAACCAGGCGTTGCAGCTTTCTTTTTCTTAGAGAGCGGAGCTTGTCCTAGTTCCTCATCATGATTATTGCCTCCGTTTACGCTATTACTGAAGTTATCTTCAGAAATACGTTTGCTAGGAATGATTTGCTGTGGTTCTATTGGATTTTTAACAGCAGCAACGATTGCTGGAATAGCGTTGGCTATCCCTTGAGCTATCATTGTTGGAATAGTGTTAGCTATCCTTTGAGCAACAATATTTTCTATATCCTGCCTAGTCATATATTGATCCCCTGATTGTTGCTCGGATTGATTGACCTCGTTGACAGGTTCATTATTAGTGTTTTCCATCGGATAACTAATTTATAGATAAATAATTAGTAGAAGTAATTTCAATGTTACCTTTAATTGCACATAATTACGTAAACAGTCAAAAGTTGTAAATTTTCTAAAATTTTTATGCTTCTATATACAACCGTCCCATTACTTATTTTACACATACAAATTTTACTATTTACTATTATACAATCATTTTTATAATTCTCCTATCTTTTTGCCAAATAATATTCTAGTAATGGTGTTTCCTCTGATCGTATTTCCAGGAGATCTGTTTCTCAATCTCTTGGATCCTATTCCCAATATTCATAATTTTTTTTAGTCAAAATGGCGGAGTCTAGCTATATTCTCGGTTACTTATTGGTGGATTTGGTTCTGGATCGTACGGAGGAAAAAAAGCTTATAGGGATAATTTTGAATCTGTATTTCATTAGTCAACCATTCGTCTATTCCTAAAGGTTGCGGGTGGATCGAAAGGTTTGGAATAGCTGGTTCTATATCTATTACTAGTTGTTTTTCATTGATAGAATTATAATCTGTCAATGAAAAATCAAATTCTTCCTGGGATGGTAACCCCTCAATTTGCCTAGAGCTTTCCCCGATTTCTATTTTCTTAGGTGTGGGTTTTTCGAGAGGTACAGCATTGAATTTTATAGGTTCTTCTCTTTCTGCTATATATCTATTGAAATCTCTGGAAACTTCTATTCTTACTGGGTAGAGATTTAAATTCTGAAGGGCATCAGACAAGTCACTCATGTTGTTTAACATAACATAGTTACTAAGTCAGAAGTTAAATTTGATAGAAAACTTTGAAATATCATTTCATACTGTTTAACTACCAAAACAACTAAAATTTAAAATACCCTAGGTTTTATTTGTAAGTTTATTTATTTACTGAATAAGACTTCTAGACTATGAATAATAAAGGTACTAAAACTTTGGTCTAATTTATTTAAAATTTGTATTAATTGCTATGTTGGCTAGCATATAAAGATCTGCCATATGCTGTATATAATTAGTCAGATAATAAAACACATAATCATCAATTAACAATTAGTAATTCCTAAGTATTTCTCAATTACTTTAATAGGCTAAAATCAATAGTAAGCTTAAATCAGTGGCTTGATCAGTGGCTCTGATACCACCTTTTTCTGTCACGGCCCCCGACCCGGTTTGACCCGTTTCAGGAGCCGCGGGACAGAAAATCCCGTGGTATTTATTTTTTTTTTTTACAGCGGAAGTCTTATCAGGATCGTTTTAAATTTGAAAATATGCCCGAGTATTATTTATTTACACTTCGGGATAAACCCCGTAAATATCAAAATTTTATTATTTTACAAACATGTTTATTTATTTATTTGAGCCACCACTTCAAGCTTGATAGTGCTCCGTAGCACGTGTACTTAATTTAGTAGGTCACCTGAAACATGTTGTAAAAAGATTTTGTCAGCGGGGAAATACTGAGTGAATCATTCATTTTGATAAAATGACACATAGTTATAAATTACAGCATAAGAGCGATTACTATGGCAGTATTTTAATTAATATCTGGTCTTGCCACCCGTGTGACGATGGTCATACCACTATTGGGTCCAGTCACCCAATTAGTGACGTTTTGTCACTGTTAGGTCTTGTAGCCTAACCCTGTTAGGGCTTATTGCCTAACGGTGAGAAATTAGTAATGTGCACAATACCCCACTAACCAGCGGTCAAGATAACCACGACTTAATCCCAATAATTATAACATTTTGAAAATAATTTGAGGTATTGTAAAACAGTTGATAAAAAGAGAATGACTCACTTTGCAGATTTAATGGGCAAGGTATAAGCCTACTGATTAGCCTTGATTTAACCTAATATAGTAATAATGCACACACAATAGGTTAGTAACTTATTCCGCAGTTACGTCAATTCACGAGATCAAACCCTCACAATGATTAACAAGTGCAATACTTAATAGTTCAATCGGATTCACAACGAATAACAGAGCATAGTCCGAATTCGAACAGCACTCAAATATTCAAGTCGAAATCACGACGAACAATCAAAGTATTAGCTCAATTTGAGCAGCACTCGGACAATCGTTGGATAGTTATAATCGATCGGACGTTGAATCGTAATAGCGATCGAGTTATTACCGTGATTGCGGTAGCATCTCGTGATCGTGTGTGTTTAATTGTATTGTTTCTAGGCTAATTCGACGTACAGACAGTATTTGGACGTCGTTTCAATTGTTCTGTGCAAGACCCAAGGTCGGCTATTTATAGCCAAAATTTGGCCTCGCTTACGGACCGTAAGCCTGATCCCTTACGGTTCGTAAGGGATACCTAAATGTCCTAGACTTGCCATGCACGGGAGTAGCTTGGATGAGTCAAGAATTTTAACCAATCAGAGGTTAACAACGTTTTTAATAGATAAACATTCAATTAGGGTTTACCCCCCTTGAGTTTTAGGGGCCCTGATCCTAATTCCGATTGTCCTGAAAATTTTAGGGCCAGTGCAGAATTATTTGGGTGTCTCAATTAGGGTTTTCTTATTGACTAATTATCATCCTAATTATTGATTTTTAGTGACAGTTGTTACAGATGGTCCCTGTGGTTTGCCATTTTTCCACCTTTAGTCCCCACCTTTTTAAAATTGCATGTTTGTTTCCTATGGTTTGCTCACTAATTATTCGGGTAGTCCCTACACTGGATGGGTGTCAACTTATTCAGTTAAGTAAACGTGAATTGACAAAGTTGTCCCTTAATTTTAAACATAATTAAGTAGATGTATAATACTAGTATGGGTCTTGCCTCTTTGTCAAACATTAGAATATCAGACACCAACAACTCCCATCTAGCTAACTTCGTTCCATCATCTTCACACCACCATCTCCAACACGTCATCTCCATCTTCTTTGTTGACCATCATCTCCAACGTCGACACCAACAAACTGGCAATGTTGTTGTTAAATAATCACGATGTCGGAAATTGGTTAGTTTGTCTTGATGTCTTCAGAATCTGGTGTATGCGGTGGAAGAAAACGTCTCCGGCGACAGCAAAAGGTGGTGGTAAAGTTAGGTATGGTGGCAGTTAATGATTTTTGTAGACACGCTTTGCTATGGCTGATAGGAGCACCATTAACGCCCGCGAATAATGTTATGACTGGTGAACTGGCGTGATGGTTTTATTGTCGCAGGAGAGGAATTGTTTTGATTCTTTTGTGTTGGTTTGTTTATTTACACCAAGCAATTGATTTGAATTTTAAATTAATTGTAGATTTCAAAGTTATTTAAGTTTAGTAGTTATCTGGTTGTTTAGCCTTATTTGAGTCCAACAAGGAAAAGTCAATCGCAAGTTCAAATGTATATAAATAAATAGGTGATTTAGGTTTTATTATCTTTTCAAGTCTTTATCATTGTAATCTTTATTATTAAAGATTAATAAAACAAGTCGAATAGTTGTTGAAGTCTTGGGTTTTCTGATTGTGATCCTGTTTCATGACCCACTGTTAATATTTCCCATGTGTGAGTGAGTATGTGTAGATTTAATGGTGGTATCGAATTTGTTGTCACCAAAAACAAGATCTAGATCGATGTACAGGTGATGGCGGGCAATGGTGGTGGTGGTGGTGATGGTGAGGTTGAAGATGAAGTTAAAAATGGTAGTGGGCGGGTTCCATGAAGATGGTGGGAAAGGGTGATTGGGTGAGGGGGTTGGGGTGGGACCCATGCACTAACTGTTTTATATATATTTAAATTTTTAATTGATAATTCTAATATATTAAGGGTACTTTAGTCATTTCACATTGAGTTAACTGGAACTAACTAACCTCCATTCAATTTGGGGACTGTCCGAGTAACAAACAATCAAACCACAGGAAACAAACATGCTATTTTGAAAAGGCGAGGACTAAAGGTGAAAAAATAGCAAACCACAGGAACCAACCGGGCAATTAACTACTTGAGATTTTTTGGGGGCTTTGCAAATAAAGAAAGAAAGATTCATTGGGTGGCGTGGAAACATGCCTTAGCTACAAAAGCAAAAGGTGGTATCAGGATTGGATCATTAGAAGCATTTAAAAAGGCTCTTTTACAAAAGCAGCAGAGGAGGTTCGTTTCGAAAAGAAAAAAGAAAAAAACAATTTATGGGGCTATTCATAAAGAGGTGGGTAATGGTCAAGCAACAAGATTTTAGACGAATTCTTAGGTAATGGGAGTTTCTTTGGGTGACAATTTTCCACAATTATATGCGTTGGAAATGAATAAACAATGTTTTATTAGTTAAGAGGTTGATTGTCTTTCTTGGAACTAGCTAAGACTGTTTCAGGGTGGTATCGAAAGTGAGCAACTCTCGAATTTGGTAGTAGTCATAGATGAGTTTGTCTTTGGTGGAGTTCCAGATAGGTGGGATTGGAAGTTTGGGGATTTGAAGGGATTCTCAGTTAAAGGTATTAGGAACGTTATTGATGAGTATCTCCTTCCGATGGGGCTTCGAAAAACTATTTTGTTTAAATTCCTTCATAGAAAAGTTAATATTGGTGTGTGGCCGGTGTTGTTTAATAGACTTCCAACTAGAGTGAATTTGGTGGGAAAGGATATAGATGTCCCGAATGTGTAAATGTGTTATGCCCACTATGTTTTGGGGGCTTGTTCGGCTACTACTCGGATTTGGTATCTTATTGTGTTGTGGCTTGACCTTCCGATGCATCGTCTATCACGCTCAAGATGATGGCATTGTAAGCTTTGAAAGTTCAAAATTACAAAAAATAAAGATTTAATTGGGTCGATTATTTTTGTCACTTTGCGGCCGTTATGGAGATTCAAAAACAACTTGATATTCATGAAGAACCGTCACCACAAACAAACGCAATTTGATGATTTTATGCATTTTTCTTTCATTTGGTATAGTGATAGGAACAATGCAAAATATCTAGGACAGGGTGATCTAAAAATGCACTATTATACATGTCATTTTTTATTTGCCCTAACGTCTTGCTCGGTGTTTTTTTTTTTTTCTTTTTATGTTAAGCCGTCTTTCAAAAAAATATATATATAAGTAAATCCTACTGGGTATGGGCTGAATGGGTAGTTTGGACTATTAATTGCTACTTAATTGGGCTTACACCTGGTTTCGTTTGGATGTTATCATTTGATTGTTCAAAATTTTAAGATATAGTCTCAAGTTTTGATAAGAGCGTGATTTTCGGATGATTCAAATCATGGCTACTGCAATCTTATAGGTTATTATATCGTGAGTGGTAAAACGGATGGGATGGGTTGTGTTGTGTTGTGTTGTGTTGTGTTGTGTTGTGTTGTGTTGTGTTACACGTTAAAACGAGTTTGGGTTAAAACATACATTTTTAAATCAAATGAGTTCAGGACATACGTACTTTATAACATGGGTTAAATGCATGTTTAACATATACACAATTTCTAAGCTTCAAAATGTTCGGATTTTTTTTTACATAAATGTATATATCACACTAACGAATAAAAAACAATACATTATTTTCCTAGTTATTTTTCTTATAGTTGTCTTACTAGGCTTATGCAAATAACACTTTTTAAAATATATAAAATAATACGATGTAAATAGCATATAGCACTAGCAAAAATGTGTTTCCAACCGTTTTACATGATTTACTTAAATTCATTTTCAAGAAAACCTCTATCCCTTATGAAGAATCGCCCCAACACTCTTGTCACAACACGACACATGTTCACATTTCTATAGGTTATCAATTTCTGGTGGTGTCTGGTCAGGAGGTACAATGGGTGACGTGGTAGCAGTGGGGGGCAGGCGGTGGTGGTGAGGTAGTGATGATAACTATACATCTACACAGTGTAGACGTGTACTAATAGTGGTTGGCATTACACGATAGTCATGGCTAGTAGGCAAGCCATCTTCCATTTCACTTTACCCATCATCAATTTATCGATTTATGTTGTCAACATGTTCTTCATTTTGCCAAGTTGCCCATTTGGATCCGTCGAGTGAATTAAGAGTAATGAATTTGCACCCATACTGTAACAGATATTGCCCATACTAATTACTAAATGATATTTTATACAATGGGTTAAATCGGTAGATCTACATTCCATCTTGGCTGGTAGAGATCCTAAGATGGGAAGTCATAATACTAGAATTAGATTTTTTGACATTTTACATTAATTTACAAAAATATCTAATAGTTAACATCCGTCTTTGTCTTTCTCGAGTGACTTGAAGACATAACCGAAAACTATATCGAGTTTGAGTTATAGTATAAAGAATGAGCTTGAAGTATGTAAGAAGTCAAATTTTAGTTTATAAAAGTTTTGATGTGAATTTTTATGAGACGTTCAAGCTCTAATGACCTATTCATACATTAACGATTTTAACCTGTCAACCAGGAAACACAAACACAAGTAATGTAGCGCACTTACTTATTTTCACAAGCATATCTTATACATATATAGATACCTTGAAGATATATAAAGCTTGAATAATGTGGCTTATCAATTTACATTCAAACCTATAACATTAAAATCTAGAAATCAAGCTTGGGTATTTGTAGAATATTTTATGGTGATACGTGTGTGAATGGTATCGAAAAAAGATGTGTGGTCGAAACTATATAATAAAAGAAAAACTTCAATTCAACAAAAATGGACGACGTTGAGATGACAAGCACATGTTGCCATGTCGGTCGGACCCAAAGAAGTGGTTTCCTTCGAAACCACCCAAATTTTTCACAAACCGTACGGAAAGATACGGAAATCTGTACCATTTACTCTCAATTATTGACATTTGTTTTCTTTTATATTTATTATCTATCCATCCATAATTCCATATATGTTATAAGTTTAAAATCAAAACTTATATCATGTAAATCATTTAATACATCTTGTATAACACGATATGAGTTCGCAGTTCACGTACTTTTTTTGAACGGCTTAAATTACATTAAATTTACCTTCAGCGAAGCTCAAACCATTGACTTTAAAGGGAACAACACTTTAACTTTAATGGCTACTCCCATACTTATCTGCTACTCCCATGACAACCAACGAATCTCTCTCAACCTCCTAGCAACCATCGTGCTCCCCTCTTGGTGACCGTTGTCCTTACGTTGTTTCTCTCAAGTTTTGAAGGGCCTTTTTATGGTTAGGGTTGTAAACGAGACGTGTCAAGCTCGAAATCAACTCTTTTTAAACTCCATGTCTGAATCCTGAGCTTGGCATATGAGTAATTTTTCAAATTCGTGTTGTACATATATAACTATTAATTATTTAAATTATATACATTGATAACTACTTGAATATATTCTTATAATTCTAAGTTATATACATATAACAAAGCATGTTATATGATCACAATAATATATATGATAAAATATTTCTTAAATTTTAATAAGCTTGTTAGGCGTCTAAGGCTAGTTACACGCGATATGCAAAACTTGAGTTCAAACTCGTATTTGAAATAAGTTTTATTCTAACCTGAATTGGTTTTTGTTTGGTACGTTTTTAAGTTTCAACAAATCGATTTCAAATAACTCTAGTTGTCGTCATAAAACCAATCTATAGGTTCATCATTTATTTATTTTTAATTTTGACCATAAAGTACATGTCTTAATCACTGGTCAAATGCAAATTAGAATTAATTTTGACGTAAACGACAGTCGTTAAAAAGTATAATATGTATTGTAGTGCAATGGCAATGGTCCACTTCTACGAAATTCAACGGGTCTTTTTTATAATATTTTGTAAAAGTGAAGAGAAGATACACAAAAAATAAAAATAATATATATTTCGTATACGTGGGGCAAGGAGAAGGAAGGTGCGAGTGGCGGCAGTAGTAACAAGAAAGCAGTACACGGAATTGGGCAGCTAATTGCAAGCTGGAAGATATGACAACAAAACTGCTCCCTCCCTACTCATTGTCACACTCTTCAACAACCAACTATAATAAATAAATCAATTCTTTTTTTTTTTTAAGGTTTTCTAATTGGTTGTGATTTTTTTTAACGGACAACAAATCCTTTAAATAGACTACTGGTGAAATTCATCACATTGAGATACACTCGTCTCTGAATCGGGGAAAACCCTCACCTAGGTTCGAAACCCGTGAACACTCGCCCGAATGCACGACAGTGCGATGAGGTAATTAAAACCCGCTCAATTGAAGGATCGAACTAGCGATCTCTACCTATTTGCCTAGTCTCACATCATCACCAGGTGCCGCAGAAAATAATACGGAGGGTAGGAATCGAACTTGGGTCCCTTAGAACTAGGGAGGTTCAAAAAAATCCGGATCCGAAACCGAATCCGAAATATCCGAAAATCCGTATCCGAAATATCCGAAAATTCGGATATCCGAAAATCGGATAATCCGAAAATTCGGATTCGAATATCGATTTTGAAAATTTTCAGATATTTCGGATATCCGATATCCGAAATACTATATAATATTATTTTTTTATTATTAATTATATATACAAAATTTCCTTGAAAACCCTTATTCCCACATTACCAGTTCCACGCCTCCATTACCCCATTCCCATCTTGGCTTCTCATTCAAATCTATGAGTTGACAGTCCAAGTTCGACAGTCCATGATTCTACATCTGCGTTTAATACTTCAATGATTATGTTTTTCAGCAAGAAAAAGTTTTTGCTTATTTAGACTGGAAGGTATGGGGGCCGGCTGATGCCCGGCTAGGCCCGGCGCCGGACCCTCACACCGCCCCCCTGGGCTCGGCTCGGCACAACCGGCCACCCACAGCCGGGGTCGGACCACTTTCTTCTCTTGCCTCTCACATATACCTATACATACACACATATATATACATAAAGGGGTTCATCCCCCACCCCCCTAGGTCCAACCCCTCCAAGCCACTCCTACGTGGCGCCTACGTGTCGGCTCATCCCCTCCAAGCCCATCCTCTCCATACCCTTTAGTCTTATTTTGTCAAGTTTCTCTCACTTACCACTTCACCACCACATTATTAGGGGCGTTAAACGGGTCGTATTCGTATGTTGGCGGGTATAATCAGACATGAAACCGAACCCGAACCCGAAAATGGTGTCAAATACCTAAACCCTAACACGACCCGAATATTTGCGGGTTGACCCGAACATGACCTGTTTGACCCGAATTTTTTATTTTTTTTAAATTAAATTTTACAACAAAAAAAAAAATACAGATGTATATAAAGACTTACATTTCATTTATAAAATCTTATGTTAAGTTTTCTTTTAAGTTATAGTTATCGCATAAAATACCCAACTAATTTAACTTATACATAAAAATATATTTTGAAAAAATAAGATATGATATAAATTGGTTAAACGGGTCAACCAGACGGGTTTAACTCGAACCTGGCCCGTTTAGCTAAACGAGTTCGCGGGTTCAACTTGTAACTTACCCGAACCCGATTAGACTAAACTCAAACACGCGAATTTTATGTTAGGTTCGTGTCAGGTTTTTGAGTGTTGTGTCAGAGATTTCCACCCCTAGTTATTATTACCAATATGGATTTTGTGTTTTATATACTTTTTTTTCTTTCTATTTTAGCACTTATTTAAGTTTATTTTCACACACACAAATAAAATTTTAAAATATACATATCAAATAAGTAACTTTTTTTAACGGCCAACGAGAAATTTATTGAATCAAGCTAGTGGGGAACTAGCTAGCATACACCCGGTACAAAAGTTTACATTGAACAAATTCACCAACCTATTCTAGACATATTGAAATTGAACCCACACCAAACATTCCAATCCAAGGTTGGTTTTTTTCTTTCGCCTTGACCCATAATAGACTTAGGGCCTTTATGTCATCCAAAACCGTTTGCACCAAGCATTGCTTGTGGTTGAATATCGTCTCATTCCGGACCTTCCAAATGCACCATACCGAAGTAAGGCATATCAAATAAGTACTAACAAATATTATGAGACCTCAGTAAAAGAACAATCAAAATCATTATTTGTGTGTGCATGTACGTTAAGACGCGTCAAAATGATTGACATGAAGCAAAATAGTCAAATGCATGGTCCTATAAAATAATGGGCCACTCAAGTGTCTATTCCCATGTTAACTTATATAATAAACTTAGTACACTTATCTTTTGACGCGGAAATGGTTTTAGGCAGATATCATCTAATATCATATTCGTCTTAAACTTGTGAAATGTTTTTAAAACTAATCACGCATTCACCGTGTACCTAAAATATCATCTCAAATTTGTGAAATCTTTTTATAATCAATCACATATTCTCCCTGTAATATCCATTCTAGAATGATTTAGACTTCGAATCATTCATGAGATTAAGATTCTTATATCGTCCTTTTTTTTAACTTTTAATACCAAACTCTTCCAAAACGTCTTTTAATAATAATCAATGCCTACTAGCAATCAAAAGAATGTAAATATTAACTGATAAATAAATTAAAAGAATATAAATATAAATTGATAAAGTCAAGCTTACATTAAGAGATAGATACAATAGGACATTAACCATTAATAACAATAAATTTCCAAAAGATTATTATAAGTAAATGATGATCCTTATTAATATGAAGATCACCAAAAGAATAAATTAAATAATTAATCCACAAAATTCATTAAACTCCCATGTGGAACTTGAGCACCAAAAATTCAGCAGAAGCTCCAAAGAGGAATGTCGTAAACATCTTCGTCAACAACATCTTGAATCCCCAAAGAACACAAAGGATCAAACATTGATTCATCGTACATTATATCATCATACATAGGCACTTCCGAGTCACACCAAGACCACAGTTGATCATACGCGGGGGCCGCGTAATCATAACAATCACTAGCCACCATCATTTCATCAACAACTACGGGACTTGTTGGTAAAAACAAATTAGATGATGAACTAGATGAACCCGTGACAGTGGTACTAATACTGGTACTGGTACTGATGTCAATGTCAGTATCATCAGTGGCGGCAGTGGCTGCAGCTTCTGTAACAGCTGCAGTGGCAGCCGCCACTCTCTGGATTGATTTAGGGGACATAGCCGTGTCATAGTAGTTAATAAGGTGGTGGTAATGATGATGTGGGAAGTTGAGATTGGCTGATGGTCCTTTGAGGCATATAAGGGCGGCGTCGTAGGCTCGGGCTGCGGCCTCGGGTGTGGAATGTGAGCCTAACCATATTCGTGTTTTTTGATTTGGTGCGCGGATTTCGGATACCCATGAGCCCCAGCTTCTCATTCGTACTCCTTTATACTTCTTTTTGGTTAAGTGAGGATTGTTGTTGGAGTCTTTGTTGTTCATTGGATGGTTGAATGGTGAAATAAGTGATGGTGAAGGAGTCAAATAGAGCATGTTGTGGTTTTATAGTGTGCGAATGAGAACTGAAATGGATGACAGGAGATAACTTTTGTATTCAAATGCTTGAAATGACCATTTTATCCTTGATGAAAATGAGTTCAACTGTTTTTGTTATTGCATATACACCCTTCAAGTATTTGTTGTTTGTCTTTCATATTCATAAACTTATTTGTATGATATGTTGCATACAGGTTACGCCTCTAATCTAATTCGGCGTGAAATTTGTTTGTTTATGTTTGTTGTTTAATACGAATGAACATGTACCAAAGTTTTTATCATCTGGTTCCATGAATACATTTCTTGGTTTGAATGTTTGCTAACGAACGCCTGTTAATTTATGTTGTTTATATTGAAACATCCGGTCATTTTTCTATCGAGTTGTCTGAAGAGAAAGCTTCTTATACATTTTTTTGGGGGCCGGGGGGGGGGGGGGGGGGGGAGGGGGTTCTTTTTCATCTACATCTATCTTGATGAGCCGTCTATCGAATCATTGCGATTGAAATTCGATCTCGAAGATATCTTCGGAAAGTGGGTCTTTATGATACTTATCGAGAATCAAACTTATTTAAATGTTCCCGCTATTCTCTGTTTAGTTAAAAAAGTTTACGTATTCTTTTAGATTTATACAATATATTCTAGTAATAGTAGTTGGCCCTAGATGAATCAACCATCAACCCAATCAAACCTTAAAACCAAGCCTTGGGTTATCTACTAATGAACGAACAAGAATAATTTCATTTTCTCATTTAAGCTCTTATAGAGAGGGAAAGAGCGGAAAAGCGGGTTTTACGTCAACAGTTCTTCCTCGTTCCGACAAAGAGTGTATTTCCTTATTATTTTTTATTTCTTCACGAACACACATGACTAAGTACAAAAAAATCGAACATGAGTGGTGAAGTGAACTACGTGAACAAATAAGTTGAAAGATTTAGTCAAAGCAGATAATTTTAATAACACGAAGGGCTGAATAGTAAATATCGTATGAACATAGAAAATGGATTGTAGCAAGTCCTACATTAGAAAAAAGAATCCATTGAAAGGTTTAGACACAACTTAGAAGTTTCCTAAGCCAGATAAGAGAAACAACTAGTGTTTAAACAGTGTTCTTTTCTAGTAAAGGGGCATACCTACTAATTAACCAATTAAACAAACATGTTAGTGTCTACTTTTATAACGTATATCAACGTCACATCATCTTAAATTATAGAGATCTCATGATCTCATCTACATTCACAAGATACATAAAACAATTTTTGAGTACGTGTTTTATACAAGTGTATAATCGTATATAACCAAGTACAAAATCTAGACACACCGGCAGACATTACATGGAATGAACTCTCATGTCTTCTTTACATTCGGGAACAGGGGCGGAATTAGGGCTGTGCAATGGTTCAGAACCAAGATCGAACCGGAACCGTTTAATGCTAAATAGAAGAACCGGAACCAAACTGTATTTTAATGGTTTCAGTTCGATTCGGAACCGGGTTAAACGGTTCCCGCGTTAACGGTTCTCGCCGGAACCGGTTTTCAATTAAATACTAAAACTAACAACAAAATAAAAACAATAAAAACAATTAAACTATTTAAAACATTTGCAACATCCAAAATTCAAACCAATCAAAGTAAAAGTAGTAACAACAATGTAAAAAATACAATTAACTAATTATTTAACCATCACAAAAACTTCATTCAAACATTATGTAAAAACTATTATCATATTCTTTAATCCTAGAAACATTTGTTTAAATATACTATTTAAATAAATTAATAAGGTTTTTTAATATATTATTTAAATTTTAAACCCAAACCGGTTCAAGAGGTTCTTAAACGGTTTCGTCGGTTATAACCGGAATCGAATTGGGAACCGTTTTCTCCCAAATTTAAGAACCGGAACCGGACCCGAAATACAACAATATGGTTCGGATCTAGCGGTTCCAGTTTGGTTCCCCGGTTCTGACGGTTCTAGACCATAAATTGCTCAACCCTAGGCGGAACTAGAGAGAGGTCAAGAGGGTCCACTGATGACTGACCCAGTGACCCCAGCCACGGGACTTTGTTTGATTTTTATTTTTTACGTATAAAATCTAAGATTATTTTTATAAAATCTAAGATTTTTCTAAAATAAAAGATGTTTTGGACCCTTTAGAAAATATACTCGTACAGTACTAGTTCGATCAAGGTTCATGAATAAACAATTATGATTGGGCCATTGGCTTCATATTTGTTTTTTTTTTTTAATAATAGAATCCTCCGTACCATTGTAAACAAGAGCCAGCTGTTGGTGTTCTGGCTTTCTATAGTATGGACCGTGTTGTTGCCCATCCTTTTCATCTGATCCCCAATGACTAACATGTCATCTTGTTTTTCAACCATTAGTATTTCTATTTTCTACCCTAAACTTTCAATAAATTCACTTTCACTCTACCATTTGTGTAGCCTTCCTTTTCAACTGTTCGATTCTTTCATATTATTGATACAAGGACATGTGAAGAACTTTGCAGTTTCTCTTCAGTTTGTAGATCTGTGAACTGTTTCATCCACTTTCAACTGATTATCTTCAAGCAATTGATTGTTATGGGTTGTATTCTTACGATTTACGTAGGCATGTAGCATTAACTGTTTGGTGTTTAAATCCAGCAAAATGAGATATAGAAGTATTTAAAGATATGTTAGTTTGCCGTTGAGAAAAAAACTAACCATTCATTAATGCGATCGGGTCAAGCAGGACCACTAACATGACTTTTTTTTTTTAACAAGTTAGCCATTGATCCAAATTTCTAATGAATTGACAATGACATGGTGCGATTTTGAATCACGTGCCATACAAATATTTAAGTTTGCATAGATTAGTATAAAAAATATAAATATTATGTTTTTCAGAAATATAATTTTTATTTGCTTTTAAAGGTATTATTAGAAATAAAATATCAAGCATATGGTTAACTTTTGTTTTTAATGCTTTTAAAGGTATTATTAGAAATAAAATATCAAGCATATGGTTATTTTTTGTTTTTAATTTATTTCTCTTAACTTTTTTGGCACAAGTTAGTACCAGGGTCTAAGGGTGAAGAATCCAAAACCGAAGAAATCAAACTGAAATTAATTGAAAATCGAATTAACCAAAAACCAGTTATCAGTTTGTTTTTGTACCCTCGGTTAATCGAAATTAACCGAGCTGAAACAAACCATGCACATTTTCATATAATCTAGTTTTTGTACCTCAGTTTCATGTGTTTCATGTTTTATGCATTTATTTCATGTATTTATAACTCCATTTCATTTGTTTCTAAACAAAAATTTTAGTACAATTTTGATTTTGGTTATTAACAAGAATTAAGCGAACCAAACAAAAAAAATTGTTTATTTGTAATGTGAGTTATAAAAGTTTTAAAAATAAACAAAAACGGTTGCTTATTGAGTTTATTTGTACGTTTTATATTATTTTAGAGTTTTTTAGGAATTTAAAAAACAACAGGAATATACTAGTTTTTTTTTAAACCGGTTTATATTAACCTAGAGGTTAATACCGATTATGGTTTGTTAATACTAGTTATGGTTTTTAAACATAAAAAAAACTGGTTAATAACCAAACCGGTTAGAGCTAACTTTTTTTTTTTTTTTTTTTTTTTTTTGAAAATCAACCATTGGTTTGATTAACTGAACCGGTTACTAAAATTAACCGAAATGTGCACCTCTCTAAGTGATGGTTGTGTTTCTTGTGGGCTTGTGGTCCTGTGGACTTGTGGTGGTTTTATTCACTTTAGGCTTTTTGGGCTAACAGGCTTCATGATCTTTGATATCTGTGGTAAAGACTTGTTCCATAACTGATGGCTTCTTATTCCATTATTATTGGGCCCAATAGCAAAAGCTCATAAAAGCCCAACTCTTCCTAAACAATTGGTTGATTTCCAAATCTAACAAGGTAAATATAATTTACTTACCAACGACAATTCAAATGATCAAACTAATGGGGGTGTGGCTCGGTGGTCTATTGGCAAAGACAACTTTTAAACACTTGGATGTAGGAAGAGGAGGTCTTAGGTTCAAGTCTCACATACGACAGGAATAAAAAGAAATCCGCCGTTAAAAAAAGAAGAAGAAATCAACGACATTGACTACCTCTATTTAATCTCGTACCCTCTGGTTCCGCTCAACTTGTGACTTTTATTTAAATACTATTTCAGTTCACATCCGATTTCAGCTATTGATTATGGTAATGGGTTGTAGGATTTTGTCGCTTCATCGTTAGGTATGATTATTAGATTTGTGTTTCGTGTATTTCAAATATATCTTCGTAAAAGTTAAAATATAATGTATAAGTTACATGAATAATTATATTTGAACCGGAATTTTTATGTGGTTCCATACAACCTTTTTGTTAAGCGTTACAATCTCGTAACATATATGATATCTATTTTTAACGACAAATTCGGATCACTGGCGGACCACTAGAGTAATGCCACCAGCGAAACCACCCAATCATATCCATCTCCATTAAACAATAATGTCTATACACCAATTCAGGAGAAAACCCAATAAATTTAAGACATACCCCTTTGTCGGAATCAAACTCAGGACTTAATGATCCCTAAGCCTTATCCTACGCCAAAGATGCCACTATAGGCTATAATGTCATGGGCAGATATGATATCTATTATTTTGACCTTTAAATTCATATTTGATAAATGCATTGTTTGTGTATAAATTTTAATGTCTTTAAATACATGATAAGTGACTATATTTTTAGAAACGGTTATTTTTAGATTAAATAGAGTAAAACCCAGTTAATACTATAAATGAATAGTCGTTAAAAATACGATAATACAAAACAGCCTTTTTCTTGAGTCTTGGCAATGACAGAGACATGAATACTAAAAAACCATGTTCTTTTTGTTTGGTTTTGCAAGTTTGTTATGAAACTCTAGTTGGAATGGAAACCATGCAACTACTATATGCCTATATCCATCTAGTAAAGTTTGTTAAAAAAAACTAACGTGTTAAGACAAACTATTAAATGTAGGGTCTTTTTTTTTCTAAGTGGACATGCGTAGTCGAGCGCCATAGGGGCACTAACCAAGTCATAGCGCCCAATGGTACCGGGAACACCGCCACATAAAGACTATTGATTAAAAAAGCATTGTTATTTATTTTTTTTTTTTGATTTTTTGAAAGGCACATTTGAATCACTGACGGACCATTGAGTATTATCGTGTCATCAGCGGAACCAACCCATCATATTATCTCCATACAAAAGGAAACCCATTAAATATGAGAAAAAAAATCCTTTGTGGTTTTTCGAACCCGGGACCTAATGGTCCATAAACCTTATCTTACTCTAAAATATCACTAGGCTATAATGCCATGGACAAAAGTACCATTTAAAAATAAACATTGTTATAGCTAGTGTCTTCACATGCTATTGAGTTAAGACATGAATTTATAATTGGGTATGTAACTAAGATAGCCAATAATAATTTCATTGTCATCCTTACTCTTAACTCGGACCATTTTAAAGTCGTACTAGGTTAGAACCCCGTGTATTACACGGGTTGAATAAATGTAATTTTATATATTAAGGGCATGTTTGGCTAAGCTTATTAGAGTTAAAAAGGACTTTTGGGAAAATGACTTTTTAAAAATAGTGTTTGAATTAGCTTATGGGGTGGGAAAAGTCAATAAATCAATAAGTTATTTTTTAAAAAGTGTTTGGCTTTGCTTATTGATTTAAAATGACTAAAATGGACATTCTTTCATAAGGGGGTGTTAAAAAATAAGGGGTATATTGGTAGTTTGTTGTTTGAAAAGCTATAAGCTGATCAAGAAGTCACAATCTCTTAACTTTTCAAAAACTTCTTTTCCTTCATATCAAAAAGTCATTTTAAAAAACACTTTTCAATTTGTCAAACACTATAAACTCCTTATTGACTTTTTGATAAGTCAATAAGCCAATAAGTTAGTTTGAAAAGCTTAGCCAAACATGCACTAAATAATAAAAAAAGTTATATATTTGAGAAACCCGTGTATTGTAACGGTTGAGTTAATTTAATTCTATATATTAAATAATGAAAAAGTTACATTTTTAAGAACATCATGTGTTATACGGGTTGAGCACATGTAATTTTATATACCAAACAATAAAAAGTTATATCTTTATAAACCCTATGTATTATATGGATTGAATAAATCTAATTTTATACACTACATAATAAAAATTTATATTTTTTAAAAACCTCGTGTATTACACGAGTTGCATAAATGTAATTTTGTGTAGTAATATCTCTAAAAAAACTAACGGATATACTCGATATACGATAAATGGGGTGATTGTGGTAATGGTTCTTATAAATGTCACGTAAACATATTGATTACCGTATTTGAGTTGAGAATTGAACACGGAAATAAAAGTATAGAACCAATAAACATTGATTAATATTTTTGTTTACCCGTTATAAACATTTTTTAAATAGGTTCTATTCTTAACTACTTTAGTTTAATAAAATAAATAAATAAAATTTTGTTCCCCCCCCCCCGCTAGAAATTACGATTTTACACCAATTTATTATTTTATACCCACTTTAAAATTATGGTTTTGCCCCCATTTTAAAATTACGTCTTTGCCCCCGGTTTAAAATAAAATTATGCTTTTGCCACCAGCTAAAAGTTACGATTTTCCCCTCGGTTCAAAATTAAGATATCACCCTCAATTCAAAATTACGTTTTTGTCTCAAGTACAAAATAAAAATATGGTTTTCCTCTAGCTAAAAGTTAGGATTTTACCTTCGGGATAAAAATTTTGATTTTTCCCCCAAGTAAAAAACAAAAATATGACTTTGCCCACAGCTAAAAATCGTGTTAAGTAGTTGCATAACACTCTTTTTACTTTTTCTTTCTAGCAAAACTATAGTACTATTTTTTTAGTTAGTTGAGAATTATTTGGTCATCGCCCCGTAACGCAAACGGGGTATCACCTAATTGTATATAACATTTGTAATTGTTAACACTGTTTTATATAATATTGTATGGCCTACAATTAATTTGGAATTTTGTGTAACTTAATTAATATTTTATTTTTTTTCGGTTTCGAGAAGATAAAAGTAAATACGCAATTCCTCACCCATAATTGTATATTATAATGCAATATATATCGTAACTTGTTTTTTATTTTTTATTGTATTATATTAATTATCTGTAAGAGATGACCTTATATAATGACAAGTGTTCCTAAAGTGGTTTCTTTTATTATATAGTA
Organism: Helianthus annuus; assembly: GCF_002127325.2. Lineage (NCBI taxonomy): Eukaryota > Viridiplantae > Streptophyta > Magnoliopsida > Asterales > Asteraceae > Helianthus > Helianthus annuus. The sequence continues at coordinate 157,699,465 of NC_035435.2, read as the reverse complement.
TAGATACGTGTACCACAAAATTTTATTTCCCAAGTTTTTTAAAGTTAATATGCACATTTTTATCAAATTTGATTTTTGTTATATATAATTGAGTAAATTGTCAAAATTGTCCTTGAGGTTTGGGCATTTTTGTCATTTTCATCCAAAACAACTTTTTTTTACCATATAGTCCTTCACTTTTGGGATTTTTTGTCATTTTCATCCAAACGTCTAATTTGCTTTATTTTTTCTGTCAAACATTTGGATGAAAATGACAAAAAAAATCTCAAATCTCAAGGACGATTTTGGCAAAAAAAAAAAAAAAAAAGCCAGAAGTTTGGATGAAAATGGCAAAAAATCCCAAAATTGAAGGATTTTATGGTAAAAAAAATTGTTTTGGATGAACATGACAAACATGCCCAAATCTCAGGAACGATTTTGACAATTTACTCTATCTAATTTAAAAACTTTTTATATTTCTATAACTTTCAATATTAAAATGTAACATTATAAAATCTCTCTTAAGTTTATGTTAAATAGGGATGGCAAAAATACCCGAGCACAGTGGGTATACCCGAAGCGCAACGGGTATGAGACCGGATATGAGATTAGTTTTAAAAAAATTAGCGGTTATGGGGCGGTATGAGATTAGATGATATCCGACCCGATTACCCGAACCCATATACCCGTTTATCTGAAATATATAACCGAATCATATTCATATACCCTAAAATTTTATATTTTTATTTTCACTTTAACATTTGTATATTAGTGATTTATTTTCGTGTATGTGTTTTTTAACCCAAACTGAAATTTTAATTGTTGAGCTAAAATAACTTATTCACTGCTACTTTTAATAAAAACTAAAACTAATATTAGCTGACACCAAAATCGACTGCTCGATGGATTCTGGAATTGTTGAAGAAAGCTTACTCACTAATTCACTGCTATTTTTATTCTAAATGGCTACATGTGAATGAAATACAATAAAAGAGTAGCCATCAAAGAAATATAGTAAAAATGATATTTAATAGTAAAAAAGAAATTACAACGATATTTTTTAATAAACTAATGGGTATACCCGATACCTATATGTATGTCTGATACCCGGTGGGTAATTACCTGATAAATACCCAACGGGTATTGGGCCAGGTATGGGACACGATTTTACAACCAGGTATGGGATTGGGATTACTAATACCCGGCCCAAATCCGACCAATTGCCTGTCGATGGGTATATTTAAAAAAATGAATATTGGATTTTAGTAACAAATATTCGTTGTTGGCCGTCAAAAGTCTCAACTTTAAAAATAACCACTGACAGTTCCAACTATTAGGATATTGGCCTCTAATGGACCATGACTTACAGAACCCTAACGCCCTTAGGGGCTGTTTGGTAACATCTGAATGGTTAAGTGCTGAACCAGTAAGAGGTCTGAACCATTAAGTGCTGAACCAGTAAGAGGTCTGAACCATTAAGAGCCTGTATAATGCTTAACCGTTCAGAGGCAAATGTCTGGCCAATTCAGATTAGAGGTCTTAACCATTCAGACTCTGTATAAATCTTAACCATTCAGAGGCAAATGTCTAAACCATTCAGACATCTGCTCGTGAAACAAACAGTCTAAACCATTAAGTGTTGAACCAATAAGAGGTCTGAACCATTAAGAGCCTCATTAAGAGGTAAACAAACAACCCCTTAGTCTCCAGTCGCCGAAAAAAACGTTTTTGAAAAATAACTAAAGATAGATTTAAACTTTAAATTCCAATATAATACAACTTTTTTTTTGAAAGGTGTGAATTATTCGCGAATGTCGGGAGGTCTAGCATACGTTGTCTTAACCGGGTCCACGATATAGAGCTCCCGTGCACAATAGATCCCCAATTTAAACCCCTCAATGAGAAACCCCTATCACGCAGATTCGAACTTGAGACCTGAAAGAGAAAACTCACCCGAACTTATCATAGATGAAACTTAAATACCCATAACTACCATTAGAGGAGGAGTGGTGATGGTTTAATATAATACAACTATACAAGGTTCAAACAAGCGTGATTATTTGTATCCAATCATTAAACTTGACGTGAGAGAAATATAAAAGTAAATAAAAATATAAAAAAGCTTGAAAGATAATATTGTTAATTAGGGCGAGGTGGGTTAGTAGCACACTAGCACTTGTTCACATTGTTTTCAGCACCATTTTTTTCTGTTTTGGTAGTCAAACTTTTAATATTATTACCTTTAACACTTTTAAATGTAGCAGTAATAAAGTTGGAATGTACGGTGCACCTTTATATAATTATATTGTATTTCTAACTTTTTTTTCTTATTTAATATCTATCAATTTAAAAAAAAATAAGTAACAAATATAACATGTATATTTAGGTCGTTAGGAGGTTTTAACTTTACGTTTCTTTTAAGATTTATGAATGATAGTAATAGGTTGTGGGTGAAGTCTTAATGACTATTCATGGTGTACACCACCACTAGGCGCCCCCACTGATCCGTTACATAACCAACTTAAGAGAGGTAAATCAAGTGTCCTAAAGTAAATTGGGTTATTTCGAAGGTTTGATCACTAGAACTTTACAAAACATTCTCATCTCCTTACCACTTGAGCACTATCGTGGAACAAAAGTGAAGGGATTGGATCATGGAAGGTTTAACTATGCACTTCTTCAAAAGTGGTGTTGGAGATTTGTGAATAATGGTGATTTGTTGTGGGTGAAGCCTTAACAATTATTCATGAGATGAAGATGAGGGTTTCCTATTCGTGGAAATGGTGTTTGCAAAAGAATTATGTAATCTTTTGTTATACTTCATGATACAAGTACTATTCCTTTTAAGGATTTGAAATGGAGATCGTATTTCTCTTGGTTAGGAAAATGGGTGGGTAACGTTATTTTGGCTTCTCGATTTCATCGATTATTCACGCTTGATATTTGATAAATATTGTGTTGTTAGTCAAAGATTGTGGATCACTGGGAATAAGTAGAGCTGACACCGACATCTTTGGGATCTCGGGAGGAATCTCAGTTTCGTGAGTGGCACGATATTCTTAACCATGTTACTCTTTATTTGGCTCAAGATAAATGAGTGTGGTGTTTGCAATGGATGGAATAGTTTATGGTTAGGTGGGTGAGATATATTATTGATTATTGATCATTCTAGGACGTCACAAACTAGATGGAATACGAAAGGTTCATATTTTGGTTTAGTGTATGTTGATTAATCGGTTAACTACTTGGGTCATTTTTAAGTTTTGGTGGTTGATACTGAGATTTTAGACTAGCCACATTCACAACCCAACCCAACCCAACCCAACCCAACACAACCCAACCTTTAATATAAAACTAATTTCTCTCTCTTTCACCTACACAACCCAACCTAACCCAACCCAACTTAATTTTTGACAGACATTGACAACCTAACCCAACCTACATAAAGTGTATTTAAATCATATTTATATTAAATAAATATTTTTTTAAACGAACTCTGTTTTTAATAAAATTTATACCGACATGTTCACAAAAAAAAATTAAGAAATACAGTGCATTTAGTTTTATTTTTAAGTTTAAATAAGATAAGTTTATTTAGTTAATTTATTCATTAGGGGAAAAAGTACTTTAGATTGATAAATGAAAAAGAAATAAAAAATAATGAACCAACCAAAGTTGGACAAGTGGCAAAAAAATATAAGCACATTTAAAATTCTTGGGTCATGACCTAGGTCGTCGTTTAAACGACCAGGTTGCCAACTTTATTTTCTTTTTTATTTTATTTATTATATTGAAACAAATACATCTTTAACATGTGGCAACCCAATTTATATTAGGTTGCTAATTTAAGTAGTCTTAAAACGAGATGGTTTCCAGTCCAACAATAAAGGGAAAAAGTGTTTGATGATATTGTCATTTCCTCTTTCTTCGGCTCCAACAATAAAGGAAAAAAATCAGGTTCTTGGGACTCTTTATCCCCTTTCTTTTTTACTTGGTAATAAAAAAATTTATCTGGTGTGATTTTTTGTGTATGTGCATTGGTTATTCCTTATAAGTGAAGAATATAATTAGAAGGGATACGAGGAGATGGAGGCACATGATTTCAACTACATGGGATGGTGAGTTCATAAAGTAAATTTATGTATAAAGGGGTGTGTATGTTATTTATACTATTTATAATAACAGATTATGAGCTAATGTAAATCTGCCTATGTGTCAACTTCTAAGGTATGCCACATGTCAATCATGATGTCATAATTCCGGTTTACAATTTACAACCACAAATAATCTATAAATCAGATATATTTATTTTTATTAGAATTAATTAATGGTTTTTTTATGCGGGCCAATTTAAAATTCAAAATTTAAACAACTGATTCATAAAAACCTCTCTCTAAAATTCAAAATTAGAGCTTCACTTTCAGAAATCAATCCATTTCTCTCTGATGGAGTTAGTTCCCCTGTTCACTCCACCCTCTCTGCTTCTCTACCGCAACCCCTCAATGCCGCCGTGCTCCGCTGCTGCCGGCATCTGATTGCCGTATGTATAGCCGTACACTTATCATCGATTCAGGTCACAATGTCATCTACGACCCGTGATTTTCAACTACTCAAAACAAAAACAACAAGATTGATTATCGTTCTCTAGGGTTTTCATTATTCCAATCATTTTAATGGCTAAATTTTCAATATCTTTTGCAGGTGTCTTCTTTATTCTTTGGTTCAACCCATGTGCACAACTCACTATCACTTATTCTTTTCATTTGTGGATTTCTGCCTTTGACATAGGTATGTAGAACTAATTTTCTTGCAATTTGATTATAATATGTTCGATAATTACATTATCTGTTTGTGGTTTCTCTTCATATGTTTGCTTTAGACTTAGTTTTAAGGACAAGCACAAGTTCAAAAACACCTAAATTTATAACTACTAAATTTAGTGAAGTGGATGTTGATTTATAATTTTAATTAACCAAGTGGATACGATAAGGAAGACAAAGCAGCTAGAGCTTATGAATTAGCAGCCCTCAAGTATTGGGGTCCCACCACCACCACAAACTATCCGGTAGTAATCTTTATCTTATATGACTTGAATTAATTGAAAGTAAGGATGGGCTTGCTAAAAGCTTATACACCGACTCTGATCATATTTTATATAAATTTGGATGATTTAGGTTTGCAACTATGAGAAAGAGCTTGAAGAAATGAACAACATGACTAGGCAAGAATTTGTTGCTTCACTTAGAAGGTATATATAAGTTGTGTCGGTTTCACTTTGTGAATTAAGTGCAATTGTGAGTGCATTAGGTTATATATAGATAGTGTCTAATTAACCTTTAAATTTGTAGGAAAAGCAGTGGTTTTTGTAGACTAGCCTCAATTTATAGAGGTGTGACAAGGTAACAAATGTTAGTTATCATATAGCCGGATGTTCACCGTCCAGTTCGTCAAGTTTTTGTCAAAAATATGGATTAAACTGCTAATAATGTTTTAGATTAAGAAAACCGAACTGACCAGGTTGGTAATTGGTTGGGCTGCCAATCACTATCACAATGCAGTATACTCTCATTTTAATGGCTAAATTTTCAATATCTTTTGCAGGTGTCCTCTTTATTCTTTGGTTCAACCCATGTGCACAACTCACTATCACTTATTCTTTTCATTTGTGGATTTCTGCCTTTGACATAGGTACGTAGAACTAATTTTCTTGCAATTTGATTATAATATGTTCGATAATTACATTATCTGTTTGTGGACTTAGTTTTAAGGACGAGCACAAGCCCAAAAACACCTAAATTTATAATTACTAAATTCCTTAAACAAGTGTATATTTTCTACTTTATTTAATTTTTCTGCAGCTTCTATTTGTCTTGGTATACCGAATTACATTGTTGGAATTGAACCTTAACAGAGGAACAGTTGACTAAGGCCAAAACCGGTTCAGAGCAGTGGAACCAGAATAATCAGTTGTTAGGCTTCAGACTTTCCCCTTGACAGTGGTTCAAACAACTGCTGATCTATAATTCTGATTTGTTTTATCCACTGCTTAGCACAACAGCTGATGTGAAGACTAAAAGAATGCCAAATACTGAGTACTGCTCTTCGAACTATTGGCTTCAGTCAAGCATTGCTGAGAAGACCAAAGCCTTGCTTGAAATAAAGCAGTGGAATAAAGAAACAGTTGTTTACTTTGTCTTATTGTAATAGGATCAGTTATTAGATAACAATGGATGTATAGATCAGTTCTTAGAGTTAGTTGTTAGATGTCACGTTCATGGTGACGTCAGCCAAGATGCTTTAGTGGTTTGACATGCTCTATAAATGGACCAGTACTCTGTATTGTTTCACTTGATGGACTGACTGTGTTTATCTCCTCTGATCCAATCCTTTCTTCTTGTGTGATCGACCAAGTAGCATCAGGCTGAGGGGAAGTTTTAGTTTGTAAGCATGCAATGTAATCTTTTGATTTGATTACAAATCTTTCGATTAATGAAAAGCATGTGTTTATCAAAACTATTTTCCTCCTTGATTGTGTTTACAAAGTTTATGTTCATTTCCGCTGCATAAATCATTGAATCATATTCATTCATTCTTTATCTATTACAAAAAACACAATAAATTTAACAATCAATTCATCTATTACAAAAAACACAATTATGACGACATCTGAGCAGCAGATGTACAAAATAGATGTTAAAGCTCATCTACTGATATACCAACACTTGCTTTTCAAATTAAACTTCAAATCCACTAAAAGACAGAAAGTTGGGTAGTGTCATATAAGAGGAGCTTCAACAGTTCAGGGAAAACAAGTTTGATAACTTGCACACTTACCAAAGGATGAGAATCTTTTGGGCAAAAAGTGGACCCTCAAAAACATTGTATATGTTGGAGTATAGTTGTCAAGATTTATACTCATCAAACTAAGCACAAACAGCAGATGTTTCGACAACCACTGTTTTGAAGAAGACTATGTTGCTGCTGCATATTGAGAAAATCAAAGTCTGTCGTAACCACTGATTGGTTCAAACATCTGTTGGTTTGTAGCTATCTAGTGTTGAAAGTCAACCTCTGTTCCATCATTTTCATTGTTTTCCACTATTACCAAACTTCAGTGCTTTAAACCACTGACACAGCTATCCACTGATAGTTAAAGTCACCCACTGTCCTCATTTTCATTTGTAATCCACTGATATTCATCCATCAGTGGTTTCCTTAACAACTGTCTTCCATTATCCTTTATTTTATCAGAGGTTGGCATATGGTCAGTTCTTATCCGTCAGATCTTTTTAACCGTTGCCACGTCAGCAATCACCTTTTCCCTATAAAACCCTGATCAAAAACCCCAAACAGGGGTTTTACTGTCGATTCGAATTCACAAAAAAACTGTTCTCAAAGCAGTTTCCATCTTCTTATCTCAAATTCATTCTTCGATTTTCTTCATCAAAATGACGAAATCAAAATCAAAATCATCATCATCTTCCAAAGAGGTTGCTCAAACGGCCGCTGAAACCATTGAAATACCATACGAGAAAATGCGCCTAGCTTATGCCATTCTACATAATGAAAATTATAACTATTCCCAGGAAATCTTTCATGATTTGGTGAAAAATGTTGATAGCAAAGCATTTCTACTTTTTCCAAGGTTTCTAAGCTACTATTTCAAAGAAAAATTTGGAAAAGAAAATGAAAATTTACTCAAACAAGGTGCTTATTTTAAAATAAGTGGTTTAACCACTGAAACATTCTCTAGAATGATGGCACCTACAAAAACAAAAGCAGATGTGCCTCAGCAGAATTCAGCAGAAAACAATGCTCCTCAGGCATCTACTGTTGAGCCCACTGCTCCAGGTGATCATAGTAGCACAACCACTGCTATGAAACCCACACCTGTAATCACCAAAAAGACCAAAAAGAAATCATACAAAAAGCCCACCAAACCCAAAGCAAAGGCAACTCTGGAAGATGAAATCCCATAGCAACTGCCAGTGACAACACAAATGTCACCAAAAACCACTGCTGCTACTTCCTCACAGCAGATGGTAGAAAGATCTCCATCCTTACCTCAAACTCCTCCTGCATCCTCACAAAAGGATCAGGTTGTAAACACAGGGACTCCACATTATGAAGCTCTGGATCCACTCGAATCCATCTTCCACAGTCCTGATCCCAAGGACATGTCTCTTTCAACACCCTTATCCTCACCTCTCACATTACCACAATCCATAATACCCTTGTTGCATGCAGTTGATATAGCTCAGACACAAACCAGTTCCTCTCAATCACCTATCACTGAGAGCATACTCCTACAAGTGACTGGGTCTGATGATTATACCTCTGCTATCCCAGCAACAACTGAGGAGGTTACACTGTAGGAGTTACAAGTAATTCCTGTCAGTAGTTCAAGTGAAGCAGCCACTACAAATGTTGAACCCACTGGTTTACATTTGGACATTGGTTACATCTATAAGACTTCCTTGAAGGCAATTCCTTCTATAGCACCTCTGATAACCACCAGTGAGTATGTTAAAACTACTGGCAACATTGAAGGGCTATCAAGTGTTGAAGGAAGAAGACCCCAGAACCAAGAACAAGGGGCATCAATGAATGATTTCTGGGACTCAGTTCCAAAGTCACACATTGATATAACCACTGCTGGTGGGAAATCAGATGATCCCATTAAAGTTGGCGATGATTTAAAATATCAGGAATTGACGGCCAGAGTTGAAAATCTTGAAACAACAGTTGCTGAAATAAAGGATATGGTGCAACAGCTGTTAAAAGCTCAAAAAACACAATCCACTGCTGTTCCAGCTCAAGCACCAGCACAACCTAAACCTGCTGCAAATGAGCTATGGAGTGTTTTCCACCCCCCGCTTGAAAAACAAAAACAAATGGCTGATCAGCAACATGCAATACATGTACAAATGCTGACAAACATGGTGGAGTCAAGGTTCAAAGATACTCAAGCAGACATCAAGGCTATAAAGGCCAGCATCCAGAACACCACTGGCAAAGCTCCTCCCACTGTACTATTCATTGATAACCCCCTTCCAGATAATGCCAAAAAGGGGGAGAAAATCAAGCAGCGGAGGAAGAAGGGAATAGAAGATGGCCTTTATGTTGAACCGGAAAAAGAAAAGCAGATTTCAAAAACTGCTAGCCAAACAGCTGCCATCTCTTCAACACACACCACTATAACACACACTACAACCACTGCTCTACCTCTACCTAAAATCACCTCACCACTAAAAGTCATCACTTCAACTACATCACCAGCCATCAAATCAACCCCTGCTCAAAAGCAGAAGACATGTACTGACACATCAGTAGTTGTAATGACAACAGAGGTTGAAACACCTGTTGTTTCAACAGCTGTTTGCCAGTCATCCACCACTGCTCTCATTAATGTCACATCACCACCATCACCTCCTGCGAAAAAGCAGAAGACATCAGATGTTACAACATCTGTTGTAATGACAACAGTAGTTGAAACACCAGTTGTTTCAACAACTGTCAGTCAGCCACAATCCACCACTGCCCTCACTTCACTTCAAGCCATCTTTACTTCAATTAATAAATCACCCAAAAGCACTCCTTCACTAGAAAAAAGTTACACCAGAAAAAGAAAAACAACTCAGGCAACTGATGACAAATATGATCCTAATGCTGCAAAATATCCACTGGAACTGGAAGCTATAAAAAATGAGATGAGACAATTCTACACTGTGGATGACCCTTCAAAAAGAAGATTTCCTTCTCTCATAGGCTTCATAGTCCCAGAAAATATGGATGAATATCTCGAGCTCAAGGCAAGGCAGGCTAAGATAAGAGCCAAACTTGAATGCAAAGATCAAGGTGATGAAGCCATTTCTGAAAGAATGGAATTCTTCCTCACCAAAGTCAAACAGATGGAAGACTGTGCACGAGATCTGAGCAAAGAAATGTTAAACTTACCACCTGAAGCAGATCTACGAAAAGAAATGAGAAAAGAATATGTTGCATACATCATGAAAGAAAAATTCTATCCAGCTGAAGAAAAATAATTCGAAGAATGGCCAATAGTTGCATTAAAGCATGAGGCAAACAGAATTGAAAGAATTAAAAATGATCCAAGCAAGAAGAGGACAGCTCCAAACTGGAACAAATACAAAAAGCTCATAGCTGAGCTTACATCTGAGTACAAAAGAAAGAAGCAGGAGCTGGTGGATGCAAAGGTGGATACTGCCAATGCCATAGCAAAATGGACTAAGCAGCAAACAGATGAGGCTTATGAAAGGCTTAAGAAAAGGAGGATGACAGTTTCTGACACTCCAAACAAGCCTGACTACAAAAAGCCAAAGCAGCAGATCAAAACTTCTGAATCACTGATCACCTCTACAGATACCTCTGTCACTGTGATTGACCAAGAAAAAAGTACACAGCTGACTGTTGCAGAAGAAAAGGAAAAGGAAGCTAAGTATTTTGAGCTAGCAAAAGCTCAGGATACTGCTTTACAAATCTTTACAAGGCCAAAATCTCCCAACTCACCAGTAAATAAACCTCTCCCAAGAAACCCATTGGGTTCAAAAATACTAAAATGGCTCTCTGATCAAAAGACCCATGTATTGACCCTGATCAGATCCAATGGTGAAATGAAGTACATATCAAGGAAACAACCACTGACCCTTGGTGTTGAAGATCTACAAGATCTCCTTGAACTTTCATTGTGCAGGGATGAGGATGACTCAAGTTCCAAAGATTTTGAAGCAGAATTTAAAAGACAAGATAGGGAACTTCTGATGAGAGAATAAAGATCCAAAATAACGAAGAGTTTTGGCATTATCTGTTCCAGGGGGAGATTGTTGGAATTGAACCCTACCAGAGGAACAAATAATGAAAGCCAAAACTGGGTCACAACAGTGGAGTAACAATAAGCAGTATTACAACAGGCTTTCCCCTTGAAAGTACTTATAACATATGATACCCTCCATCCACTGTCCACATACAACTGCTGCTGCCCTTTAAACTGCTGATACAACCCTGAAGAAGGAAACACTGCTGGTTAAATCTACTGATGCTAAAAGACTGCCCACTCAAAGACTGATCAACTTTGAGGAAAGCACTGTTGAAAGAAGAAAGCAGTAGTTCAGTGTTTTACTTGTATTGTATAGAATCAGTGGTTAGGATTAGCAGGGTTTGTATAAAAACAGTGTTTACAGGTTGTTAGGTTGTTAGACGTTGCTTTCATGGTGACGTCATCTGAGATGCCTCAGTGGTTTGGTTTGTCTATTTTCCTCCTTGATTGTGTTTATAAAGTTTGTGTTCATTTCCGCTGCATAAATCATTGAATCATATTCATTCATTGTTCATCTATTACAAAAAACACAATCAATTTAACAATCAATTCATCTATTACAAAAAACACAATCATGACGACATCTGAGCAGCAGATGTACAAAACAGATGTTAAAGCTCATCCACTGATATACCAACAGTTGCTGATCAAATTAAACTTCAAATCTACTAAAAGACAGAAAGTTGGGTAGTGGCATATAAGAGGAGCTTCAACAGTTCAGGGAAAACACGTTTGAAAACTTGCACACTGCCCAAAGGATGAGAAACTTTTGGGCAAAAAGTGGACCATCAAAAACATTGTATATGTTGGAGTATAGTTGTCAAGATTTATACTCATCAAACTAAGCACAAACAGAAGATGTTTCCACAACCACTGTTTTGAAGAAGACTATGTTGTTGCTGCATATTGAGAAAATCAAAGTCTGTCGTAACCACTGATTGGTTCAAACATCTGTTGGTTTGTAGCTATCCACTATTGAAAGTCAACCTCTGTTCCATCATTTTCATTGTTTTCCACTGTTACCAAACTTCAGTGCTTTAAACCACTGACACAACTATCCACTGATAGTTAAAGTTACCCACTGTCCTCATTTTCATTTGTAATCCACTGATATTCATCCATCAGTGGTTTCCTTAACAACAACTGTCTTCCATTATCCTTCATTTCATCAGAGGTTGGCATATGGTCAGTTCTTATCCGTCAGATCTTTGTAACCGTTGCCACGTCAGCAATTACCTTTTTCCCTATAAAACCCTGATAAAAAACCCCAAACAGGGGTTTTACTGTCGATTCGAATTCACAAAAAAAATTGTTCTCAAAGCAGTTTCCATCTTCTTATCTCAAATTCATTCTTCGATTTTCTTCATCAAAATGATGAAATCAAAGCCATCTGCAACCTCCACTTCGAAATCATCTAAAAAGGCCTCTCAAAAGGCTACTACGCCCATCGAAATCCCATACAAATCCCCTCACAATTATCTGGGTATTCTTACAAAACCAGGTAGCACCGATGTTTTTGATTCCATTATTGATACCATGACTGCATCAAAGTACAAAACTTTGTTAACAACAGATGCTCTGATTTACCAGAAAACCCAGAGAGAATTTTGGGAAAATGTCACTCTTGACAAACAAGGAGAAGACATCATAGCCATTAATTCCTCCTTAATGGGTAAACCAGTCAAAATCACACCACACTCCATCTTGTAAGTCTTTGAACTCAATGATCAGCAAGGTAAAACTTTTTTTTTCCAAAAATGAGTTAAAAACTGATTTCCTTGAAAGGGGGTATGCTGAACAAATAAAGAGGGATACGTTAGAAAAATGTTATTTCCCTCCTGCAACAAGATTTTTATTTCATACCCTGTTAATGTGTGTTTCAAATAAAATAACTGCCTTCAATGAGATACCATTAAAGATTCAATCCCTGGGGTTGCTATTTTACAAAATGAAGATTTTAATTGTTCCCAGGAAATCTTTGATGATTTGGCCAAAAATGTTTTAACAAAATCTTTTCTATTATTTCCAAGGTTTTTAAGTTATTACTTTACAAAGAAATTTGCAAAGGATGATGTTCATGTATACCAACAAGGTGAATCTTTTCAAATTAAAAGTTTAACAGCTGCAACTTTCACTAGAATGTCAGCACCTTGCAAAACACAAGCAGAGGTGCCTGAGCAGAATTTAGCAGCTACCACTGCTCCTCAGGTATCTGCCGCTGAGCCCACTGCTCCAGGTGATCATAGTAGCACAACCACTGCAATGAAACCCACACCTGCCATTACCAAAAAGACCAAAAAGAAATCATCCAAAAAGCCACCCAAACCCAGTAAAATGGCAACTCTGGAAGATGAGATCCTAGAGCAATTGCCAGTGACAAAACAAAAGTCACCAATAACCACTGCTGCTACTTCCTCACAGCAGATGGAAGAAAGATCTCCACCATTGCCTCAAACTCCTCCGACATCCTCACAAAAGGATTCGGTTGTAAACACAGGGACCCAAGATTATGAAGTTCTGGATCCAATCGGCTCCATCTTCCTCAGTCCTGATCCGAAGGACATGTCTCTTTCTACACCTATTCCTTCACCCGTCACATTACCACAATCAATGTTACCTTTGTTGCATGCAGTTGCTATAGCTCAGACACAAACCAGTTCCTCTCAATCACCTATCACTGAGAGTATACTCCCACAAGTGACTGGGTCTGATGTTCATACCTCTGCTAGCCCGGCAACAACTGAGGAGGTTACACTGCAGGAATTACCAGTAATTCCTGTCAGTAGTTCAAGTGGAGCAGCAACTACTAATGTTGGACCCATTGGTCTACATTGGGTCAGTTGTTCCATAAATAAGACTCCCTTGAAGGCAATTTCTTCAGAGACAACCAAGGCAACCACTGGTGTGTTTACTTTAACAACTGGTGAGTTGTTCAAGGTGTCCACAAATGAAGAAAGAAGTCCCCAGTTGTAACGCCCTGCGTTTTCAAACATCCTACATTTAGAAACCTTACGTGAAATTCTATCTTTGGAAATCTTGTGTTCTTATAACCATTCTTTCATCGTAATCGTTGTAAATACGGAACTTGCTTCGTAAATAAAACTTGTACATTACACTTTTTACCTAGTTAAATCATGTTTTACTTCATATTTTACCTTGTTACAAGTTAGGGGAAACATTGTTGCATATTATTACACAACTTAATTAACAAAATTACTCATTATAATGTTTTAAAAAAATAAAAAAAATAAAGAAATATGGCAGCCCAATTCAGCAAAATTCAGCCCCATATAGTTGGGTTTTGTGGGCTAGTTTCAAGGTGTAACCCCTTCTAAACACTTCCAAAGCCCAACCCATTGAAACCCTAATCCTTCCCCCTATAAATACCACTTATAACCAGCCTCCCTACCACTTTTGCAACCCTAAAAACTCACAAAACATCCACCAAACCGTAGCTGAAAGCAAGGGTTCGAGTAGATTGACACCCCTTCACGAAAATGAGCATAACTCACTCAATTCTTATCCGATTCACTCGATTCTTTTTCCTACTTGCTTGTATAATCATGGGGTTCGATTCCTAGACTTCTCCTTGGAGAAATCAGACCTGGAAATGCCCCAAAATAGTCCATAAACTTTCTGTTTGTTTTTATGTTCATCAAAAACTTGTTTAAACCTATGCAACTTGTGTCTAACACATCTCATACCTATGTCCTAATGCTTACAACTTATCCCATGGTTGGTTAAGCTTAAAAACAAGGTTGAGACATTTAAAATCAGAGGATTAAACCTCATAAACTTGGTGTTTTGTTTAGGGTTTTTAACCCACAAGTCATGTCAAACTTTGTCTTTGATACATGAGTGATTATGGAACAACTTGGGTTGTCCAAACATACAATCCTCACATGATTTGATGATTTCTCTTAGTTAGTGTGTATATTTCTTATTCTTTATTGTATGTTCATGACCCTCCTTGGTTGTTTTTTTTTTACATCAAGTGTAGTGGTGAACACATAGAGGTGCCTAAATGGAAGACTTGATCTTCCTACCTCCTACATGACTTCTATGACATTTAGAGGTACCAAAATGAAGATTTTAATCTTCTACCTCATGCTTGAACTATTGGACATATATTATATAACCTAAATATATTATTCGAATCTTTGATGATGAACTAGTGTTCATATGTCGGGGTACTAGATTACATCATCCTAGACTATGATAACTTGTCACGATTCTAATGGAACCTTGTTCCATGAAAACATCTAAACTCCTTCGAGTTTCCTAGTGTCAAGAACAAGCATCATATGTACTAAATGATTATTTTCCATGTTATTCTCATATCTTATTTTTATGTTGTTTTGAACACCGGATCTCGACTCTAAACATACTTGAACCTTAACCCTTATACATTCGGACTCTAAATCTCTACTCGTCAACAATTGGATAATCGGAAAACATATGCAAACTTTGTGAGTATACTCGTACTTTTCCCCTTTTACTTTTACCACTTTTGGGGTGTAACATGTTTACCTATTGAAACTTACACATGAACTTTTGTCTAAACACATGAACATTCCTATAACATGCTTGTATATGTGATGGCTTGATACTTTAAATTTGGGTGATTCTTATGTGTTGAACTTATCATTAACTTCGTACGAGCCAAACCTTGACATATGTAGCGCTATAGGATTAACGACCCGCCTCTACTGAAACTTTGGTTATGTCATGAGCAAGTTGCGTTTTCTTGGTTTGATATGTTAGACACATGCCATGTTTAAATGTTTATCTTGAATCACATGCTTGCTATGAGGAATTGTTCAAACTTATCTTTTGCTATGTACGTATCAAACTTGTATACTCGCCTTTGCTTTTGCATTGAACTTTATTTTAAACATGTTACAGGTTGAGGACGATGATGCTATGAAATGAAGTAGCGTTGATGCCTAGATACACATATAGACGTTAGGGTTTAAAATGTTGTATCAAAATTTTGATATGTTATCATGTTGTTTTGTTAAACTTGTCGTATTTGAATTTCTTGTAACGTTGACTATTTGAAGTTATGAAATGAAATGAAATTTGGATTTTCTAAATATTGTCACAAATAGCGTTATGATGTCTCTAGCAATCTTCACACTTCGTCTCATCCCGATGTTTCTGACATTGGTTGGGGTGTGACACCAGTACAAAGAAAAAGGGGCATCAGTAGATGACTTTTGTGACATATTCCCTAAGTCTGCTGCTGATACA
Source organism: Helianthus annuus (assembly GCF_002127325.2). Lineage (NCBI taxonomy): Eukaryota > Viridiplantae > Streptophyta > Magnoliopsida > Asterales > Asteraceae > Helianthus > Helianthus annuus. The sequence goes on along the minus strand of NC_035435.2, from coordinate 157,683,396 downwards.
ACCACTGTTGGTGGGAAATCAGATGATCCCACTAAGTTGGGTGATGGTTTAAAATACCAAAAACTGATGGACAGAATTGACACACTTGACACATCTGTTGCTGAACTAAAAAATATGATGCAACAGCTGTTGGAAATTCAAAAGGTACCACCCACTGTTGTTCCAGCTCAAGCACCTGCACAACCTGCACCTGCTGCAAATGAGTTATGGAACTTATTTCAACCCCTGCTCCAACAACAAAGACAGTTGACTGATCGGCAGCTTGACATAGATGTCCAAAAGCTGAGGAACATGATGGAGTCCAGATTTAAAGACACCCAAGCTGACATCAAGGCCATAAAGAGCCATATCTTGAACACCACCGGCAAAGCACCTCCCACTGTTCTCTTCCTTGATAATCCACCACCAGATAATGCCAAAAAAGGGGAGAAGATCAACCTGTGGAAGAAGAAAGGGATTGAAGATGGTCTCTACATTGAGCCAAAAAGATTGTATGACTAAAGACATTCCCTTGCCAGATGGGAGCAAAAAGAATGATTTTACCACAAATGCACTTGCTGAAGCAAAAGAAAGTGTAAAAAGGGATAGAGAGGCAAAGGATAAATCAAGGTGGAATGAGGAGAAGAGAGCTCACATGGAGCTGGATGCACAGGGTTGTTCTGAGCCAAAGGATGTTAAAAATCCTGACCCAAAAAGAAAAAAATCCCACTAGAAAAGTGAGGGAACCCAAATCCACACCATCCATACTCACAAAGCATACTCCAAAACCACCATCTAAAAGCCCTCAACATCAATCTTCCACCCAAACAGCTGTTGTATCAACAACTGTTGATACCTCAGTGGTTTCAGCAGTTATTAAACCAACAACCACCACCTCAATGACAACAACTGCTACTTCAACATACACCACTCAAACACTTGATCTCACTAAATCATCCACCACCACTTCAACCACATCATCAACCATCAAATCATCACCTGCCACTGTGCAGAAGACTTCTATTGACACATCAGTAGTTGTAATGACACCTCAATCTTCCACCTAAACAGCTGTTGTAACTCATGTTGTATCAACAACTGTTGGTACCTTAGTGGTTTCAGCAGTTGTTAAACCAACAACCACCACCTCAATCACAACAACTGCTACTTCAACACACACCACTCAAACACCTGATTTGACTAAATCATCTACCACCACTACAACCACATCACCAACCATCAAATCACCACCTGCCACTGTGCAGAAGACTTCTACTGACACATCAGGAGTTGTAATGACAACAGTGGTTGAAACACCTGTTGTTTGAACAACTGTTAGTCAAACACTTCTCACTTCAAACACAACCACTGATCCACCCAAAACATCATTAGTCTCTCCTCAACCAAAAAGGAGAAGGTTAATTTTAATTGATGATGAGCCTTCACCTTCACCAACATCTTCACAACCTCTACCACTTGTCACTTTACCAAACCCTGTACCTCTCTCTTCAATACAGATACAAAAGCCAATCACTGATATTGCTCCTGCAGGTGTTCAATTTCCTCTAGAACTTATTGCTGTCAGAGAAGAGATCAAATCCTTCTACTATGAGGATGATCCTGCAAAAAGGAGTTTTCCATCTGTTGAAGGATATCCTAGGCCTAATAATATTGATGAATATTTAAAATTAAAGGCCAAACAAGCAGTGGATATTGCTAAAAGAGAATCAACATGGAAGACTGACAAAGAATATCAAAGGCGCTACCAATTTTTGCTTACTCAAGTCAGTTCCCTGGAACAATTTGCAAAGAATGTTTGTCAAAAATTATCAGAAAGAGCAGATGAATATCTGAGAAAAGACTATGTTGAGAATATCACGGCTCACAAGAAGTATAAGGGAGAGAAGCATATGTACAAAGATTGGACCATTCCTGAGCTTGAAAGTGAAGCAGCCGGGATCCAAGAGATGCTTAAAAATAAGGTTAAACACACTCCTCCTGACTGGAAAAAATTCAAAAAGAATGTACCTGACAAGGCTTTAGAGTTAAAGAGAATGAAAGAGGAGTTGATAGCAGCTGACTATGGGTTAAAGAATTCAGTGTCAAAGTGGAGAGAAGATAGGATTAGGGCCACTTACAAAATGTTGGAGGAAGTAAGGAAGAAAGATCCAAATGTTCCATAAAAACCTAACTATCCTAAAACTGAAGGTTCAAAAAGACCACCAAAGTTACAAATCAAGAGAAGCACTGATCCAGCAGGTGCTGCTATTTATCAAAGAAAAAGACAAAAGCAGATGGATACTGAAACCTTGAAGGAACTTATGGCTGGTGATGAACTTGTAAAAGAAGGTATCAAGAGAATGGTGATAGAAAGGCTTGAAGTGAATCAATCTGCAGGCACAGATCAGATCTGATGGTGATGTGATTCTCCTTGATCTTCAACTGTGCAGGAATGAGGAAGATACAGATTCTGTTTAGCCAATTCTACTTCTTTACTATATAGTTTTTTTTTCTTTTTGAGGTTGAATTACATGTTAAACTCACGAAAAATTATTAGTTGGTTTTCAATGTTGATGACACTGATGGTCAGGTACATTATGTTATCATGACGATAAGTGGAATAGGTTGATCAATTCTTCTTTTTTTGCTTTTTGTAAATTTTTATCATTTAGTTATGTTGTATAGAAAAGTAAAATATACTAAAGCTTCTTGCTAATAAAGTAGAGCTAAAACAAAAGTTTCATTGACGATAACTGGAATAGATTGATAAATTTTTATCATTTAGTTATGTTGTATAGAAAAGTAAAATAGTGCACATGTCACTCCATTACACATGGCTACCAAAATTTAAATGATATATAATCTGTTTTTTAGTATTTGATTTCGATCATTACTAAACCTACCCGTGTGGTTACACGGGTTCTACACCTAGTTTTTAATTATTGGCCATTTTTAAAAACTATTTGTTTGTTAGATGGATATTTGTACGAAAGATTAGCAACAATAAGTAAAGAGTTTGGGGTTAGAGACCATATAAGTACGAGGAAATAGTGGTTTTAGTGGTTGTTAACAAACCTACCTTACATCAACTCATTCGCCTCCTACTAAGAAGGCAATGCACCTCTTCTCACCCCACTACTATTGGTAGTGATCACCTCAACATTACTTCAATAAGATACTGATCACCCATGTTTCTCTCGTTACAAGTTGGAAGGGGTCATCACTGATAATAGTCATCTCAGTAGTCTAAGGGTATGTTTGGTAACGAGCTTTTAGGAGCTTTTAGGGGCTTCAAGCTTCAAGCTTTTAAGAAAAAGCTCCAGGCCCAATAAAAGCCTTGTTTGGTTGAAACAAGCTTAAGGCTTTTAGATTAGTTGAAAAGCTCTTTTTAAAACGCTGGTGGAAGTAGCGTTTAAAACCCCTACAAGCTTTTAGGGTTAAAATTACTTTAATATCCTACAATCGATCCCAGAACTAGAACTAGAAGAACGCATCATCCCAGAACTCGAAGAACGGTCCGATCGCAAGTAGCGCAAAGGTAATTCGTTTGATTACAAGTCAAAATTTTATGTGTATCTGCATAGCGTAATTCGTTTAATCCAATTGTATATGATCGATTGATTTTTTTTTTACTCTAGTGGTTCTTAATTGTTTATATGACGAGGGGCCCTCTCTCTGTATCACCTTCATAGTTTGTGTTGTTTATAGTTACGCTGTCACCACCGCAGTTTATGAACAGAGAATAAGTCTCTGTGCTTCTTGAGTTCAATTGAAGTTTATTTGTTGTTTATTCATGTTTTTTGAAGCTTGCAATTCATTGATATTCTGAGATACCTTAAATTTTCTGTATCAACTGTGATTTATGTTGATCCGAGTTAAGATTCTAACACAAATTTTATCCACTTTAGTGATCTTAATTTGTGATCTTAAAATTTATTTGTTGTTTAATTCAAGTTCTTGATGCAAGCAATTCATTACTATTCGTTGTGTTTGATCTGATTCGCACATTCTAAAAGAGCTGAAACTGTTAGTTTAGATTCTAACACAATTAATTAGGTTCTTTCTGTTTCATACTGGTAATTTTACTGTTTATTCAGATTATTTTGAAGAAACATAGGGACTTCATTGATGTGTCTTGGTTATATCATAAATACTGATAATGGTGAATATCTACATTAAAGATTTCTAAAATGAATTTGTTATGCAGGTTGAGGAGTTGTATTCCCTGGATCTTGATTCACTAAACAATCTTAGGTAATTCCTTAATCTTTTGTGCTCATAAGTCATAATCGTATAGCATTGCTTAAGAATGTCATATTTATATTGTTTCGTTAATTCACAGTAGAGATGAGCACGGTACCCATTCGGTACCGAAAAGTGGGAAAAGTGGGTACCGGTTCTTATCGGTGTTTTACCCATAAAAACCGTTACCATACCGGTACCGAAAAACGAAGAAAGTAGGTACCGGTACCGAATAAACCCGGTATGATTCGGTTGTTAAAAGAGATGGTAAACATATTCCTTTTTAATCAAAGATCCAAGATCCAAACTTGAACTTGTTTTTAGTCAAAGATCCAAACCCGAACTTGTTTTGTACTAGCCAGGTGAGTTTTTATAACTAAAATTCGATTGTTAAAAGAGATGGTAAACAGTTTATACTTAATTTCCGACCACTTAAAGCCAGTTTGCATGTTTTTGAGCACATATCTTTACTATCTCATATGAGTGACTGTAGTTTGCATGTTTTTAAGCACATATCTGTTCTACTTCACTAGAGAACCAACTTATTTATACCTTTTTTTATCAATAATTTCGTTCTTATTTTTTTGAATAAATGATTTTAGTGTTAACAACTTGAAACATGCGTGCGTAAAGTGGTAAAAAAGAAGCTCACTTTGTTACATAAGTTGGCAAAACTTAAAACATGTTTGTATTTATAAGTTATTTGCTTTTATTAATATAGCTTTTAATGTAATTAGTTCTAAATTCTTTAACATAAGTTGGAAAAACTTTAAATTGCCATATGAATTCTTTAAGATGTTTCATGCTTAAAATATACACAATTCTTTACCTTTTTATCAATTCCATAAGTATGCATGGTTGCTAGATGGATTCTAAAAAAAAAAGAAAGGGAAAAGAGAAATTTGGCCAAAAGAAATGGTTTTAGAATTATGTCGGTTCTTAAACAAATTTATCACGAAGCATGGTCGAACTTCCCCATTCAAATGGGTCACTCTTCAGCCAGAGTTTGAAAAAGTTATAAATCATAAATTCGCCAGTGACAAAGCTATGAAGAACAAGTATGACAGTATGAGAAAAGAGTACAACCTTTGGAAGTCACTTAAGATTGGAGAGACTGGTCTAGGTTGGAATGAAAGTACCAAGCAACTTAATTGTTCAGATGAATGGTGGAAAAGAAAAATTCAGGTGACATAATATAACTCATTCAAAATTTAAATACCATATAATATTCCAGTCATAATGATAACTAAAGATTCACCATTATATTGTGTAGGAAAACCCGAAAGTTCTAGCAATTCAAAACAACCAACCATCTATACAACTACAAGAAGAGTGGGATCAGTTATTTGGAGATGTAGTTGCTAGTGGGGAAAATTGTGTTGCACCCTCTATGGATCCAACTACATTCAATGAGGTGCATGTTGAGAACCTTGAAGATGATAATGTTGAGAACCTTGAGGATGACAATGTTGAAGGAGGTGACAATTTCTTTGGTGACTTTTTGAATGAAGTAAGTCAACATGATGCATCAACATTAAGCCCTAGTGAGGTTGCAAAAAATTTTGAAAAGTCTACTAAAGTAAACACTAATCCTAAACCAGTTAAGATGAAACGTAAAGGGAGAGAATCATTGGGAGCTTCAGTACTTAAAGAACACTTAACTCAAAGTAATATGAATCAACAACGTGCTCTAGAAATATTAGAATCGGATTCTTCCAAACTTAATCAAAGTACTAAGTTTAGTATTGAAGCTGCTATGGGTTTGCTTAGCCGGATGGTAGATGCAGGATTAATGAGAGAAGATGAGGAGTTGTGGTTATTTGCAATGGATTTATTTGAAGATCCCGTGAAAAGAGAAATGTTTATAAATGTGCCACATGATCATGGTAGGTTAGCGTGGCTGCAACGAAAGCAAAGGCTCACCAACTAAAGTTTTCTTTGAGGACATATTACGAAGACATTATTGTTTCTATTTGTTTGAACTTTATTTCTTTTGGATTGATTTATTGTTTTTTTACCTTGATGTTTTAGTGACATGACTATATGTTAAGCTATTTATTCATTTATATTTTAGTTATTAAAGTGTTTATATGTTAAGCTGATATTGAATTTATTATCAGGGTTAAAATGAATAATGAAACAAGCAAGAAGAAGCACAAACTGCATTGCTATAATTTTTTGTTGGATTCAACCTATACATGTGATCTAGTTGCTGCATACTATTATAAGCATATGTACAAGGAACCATGCATGACATCACCTTAAACGGGACAGGCTTGGATGATGGATGTTTTAAATGGCAATCCTATACGATGTGTAAATGCATTCAGAATGCATCCAAACGTGTTTAAGAAATTATGTAGAGAGCTTGAATCAAACTATGGATTGCAGTCGAGTGATAGAATGTCAACTTGTGAGAAGGTGGGGATATTTTTGTATACATTGGCATTGGGTTTATCTAACAGGGATGTTGGTGTAACAACTATCACTAAAATTAATACTTAGTATGTTAATTATCTATTAAGGAAACCCTAATTGAGAAACCCAAGTGATTCTGCATAAACCCTAAAATTTTCAGAACAATCAGAATCAGGATCAGGGCCCCTAAAACTCAGGGGGGTAAACCCTAGCTAACGATTATCTAAATAACTTGTTGTCAAATTCGAATTTTGAGAAACTGTCAACTCAACAAGGCTATACATGCAAAGGGCTACCCTATGGAGTAGGGTGACCCCTCGCGCTACGCGAAGCCCCAAGGGGTACCCCTCGCGTCACGCGAGGGGGGTCAAATTTTGTGTATAAATAGTAGACATTGGGACTTGCTTTCTGGCACTAAAACGACGAAGAAATTCGTTATACACACTGAGATATCGTAGAAACAGTCCTAATCACACACGATTCACGAATCGCTGCCGCAAAACAGGGTAATAACTCGATCGCTATTACGATTCAACGTCCGATCGATTGTAACTATCCAACGATTGTTTGAGTGCTGCTCAAATTGGGTTTATACTTTGTTATTCATCGTGATTTCGACTTGAATGTTTGAGTGCTGTCCGAACTCGGGCTATGCTCTGTCATTCGTTGTGAATCCACTGGATATTTAAGTATTGCACTTTGTCAATCGTTGTGAGGGTTTAATCTCGTGAATTGTCGTAAATGCTGTATTAGTTACTAACCCAGTTTGTGTGCATTGTTATTTAAATTAGGTTAAACAAGGCTAATCAGTAGGCTTATACTCTGCTCGTTAAATCTGCAATGTGAGTCATTCTCTTTTTATCAAATGTTTTACAAAACTCCAAATTATTTTCAAAGTTATAATTACAGGGATTAAGTCTATGTTATCACCAAGTTACAGCCGGTATGTGGGGTTTTGTATACATTACTTGATAATCTTCACCATTGGGGCAGCCAATGGGTGATATGACCATAATCACCGACACCATTGGATAATGAGAGGGCCAATGGGTCGAGTGACAAAGTACCGTGGGTAGTTGGTTTGATATCAGAAACATTGTAATCACTCTTGATACTGTCAATTATGACAAATGGGTCGTTTTTAGTAAATTGAATGATTCACTCAGTATTTCCCCGCTGACAAAAAACCTTTTTAAAACATGTTTCAGGAGATCTGTTGTGAGCAAAAGAAGAAGTGCCGTGGAGCACTACAAGCTTAGAGAAGTGGCTCAATGTAAATAAATAAAGAAACATGTTTTGAGAAATAAAGATTTCCCAGTGAAATCACCGTATTGTAAATTATGGGGTTTTATCCCTAAATTATAAAAACGGGCAGTTTTAATATTAAAAGATCCTGTATTAAAAAGACTTCCGCTGTCGCTTAAATTAAATACCACGGGATTCCTGTCTCGCGGCTCTAGGACCGGGTGAAACCGGGGCCAAGGGCCGTGACAGGAAAAGGTGGTATCAGAGCCACTGATATAAGCTTACTACTGATTTAAGTCTATTAAATTATGTGAGGAATACTTAAGTTGCTATTCTGTGAATATGTGCTTTTAACTAGTTATTTATTAGTTACAGTATGGGTAAACAAAGACTTTCTGCCATCTACCACAAATTAGATACTGTACCCAAAGAAAAAGGAACCTCTTCTTCAAAATACCCAGCCAATCTGGAAGAAGGGATTTTTGTCCGTAAAGCACAATATGAGAATCCTCTTACTCCAGAGAAAAGAAATTCGATTATTAGGAAAAGTCAGAAATCCCAATCCAAGAAAGTGAGGTTTAATCCAGAAATTCAGGAAATAGGCAATAATTCACCTTGGGAAGATAAATTAGATGAAAAATGGGCTAATCTCTATATGCTAGCTACTGTAGCAGAGAATGCAAACCTCTAAACTACCAAGAAGCCTAATCCAGTATTAACATCTCTATCTAGAAAAACACTACTTCGTAAATAAATAAATCCTAGTGTGGTTTAAATTTTCCATTATCCTTTGTAAAATTAGTCTTTCGATATGCAATAAAACTAAATATTTGTTTAGATTTCCTTATAAAGATTTTAACTTAGCATTTTTGTGCATTTTGCATATATGCTAAACAGCACGAGTGAGCTATCTGAAGCATTTCAGAATCTCAATCTATACCCAGTACCGATCGAAGTCTCTCACGATTTTACTGGTTATTTTGCTGATGTGGAGGAACCCCTGGAATTTCAAGCTCCACCTCCAGAAAAAGCAAAGCCTAAGAAAAGAAGAAGATATGTAGGATGGAGGAAAGTACGCAGGAGGAGGCCAGCCACTAGGAAACTCCCCAAAGTAGAAAACCCTATAGACAAAGGAAAAGGAATCGAAACCAGAGAGAGTTCTAAGCCAGCAGAGACAGAAACCAGAGAAAATTTTAGGCAAAAGGGAATAGAAATAGGAGAGAGCTCTAAACAACCTGAAGAAATCACATTTCAAGACCAAATAGACCGACTACTGGCAAATTGTGATGTTATTAGCCCTATCAACAACAATCTTTTCCTTTATCCGGCCGAACTCCAACTTCCCATAAATCTGGAACCAGCTATTCCGGACCCTCTAATCCACACTCGACCTTTAGGTGAAATGGAAGAATGGTGGACGAATGACTGGCAATTTCAAAACATAATCAATAGTCCTTATACCTTCCTTCCTCAATTTGATCCAGAACCTATCCCCAATCCTCCAATGAGCAACGAAAACTTAGTCGAACTTCGTCAGTTCGGTGAAGAGCTGATAGGTATAGGGAATAGGATCCGGGAAATGGGGGAAAAATCTCCTGGAAATACGACGAGAGGGAGCGTCGCTACTAAACTGCCAGTTGACCAAAGAATAGTGGGGTGGGAAGTATATCTGTATAATAACAGTAGTAGTAAAACATAACTCTGTAAAATAGGAAATAAAACATTGTAAGATAAACAGTGTGTATGGATGCATATATAAGTTATATAAAAGAAAATAGAAGTCGAGAAATCGACAATTTTGGCTATATGTGTTATGTGCTTATATGTAATTGTCTTGTTACATTTAACTATCAATTATTGGATACTAATACTTTACACTTATAATAATTATCAGATGGAAAAAAGTAAACCAATCTGAGCAAAATCAGGAAAATCAGTATATGACTAGGCAAGATATCGAGAATATTGTTGCTCAAGAGATAGCTAATGCTATTCCAGCAATTATGGCTGCTGCTCAGAAACCTGCTGAACCTCAACAAATCATCCCTAGTAAACGTACTCCGGAAGATAACGATAGTAACAACATAAATGGAGGCGGCAATCATGACAATAATAATCCACGACAGGCCCCACTCACTAAGAAAATGAAAGCTGCAACTCCTGGTTGCACTTACAAAGAATTCCTTGTCTGTAAACCAGCAGAATTTGCAGGTAATGAAGGGGCAACTGCAACACTGCGTTGGTTAGAGAAAACCGAAGCAGTAATTGCAATAAGTAAATGTGCCGAAGAAGATCAGGTCATGTATGCGTCAAATTTGTTCAAAGAAGGGGCGCTAGAATGGTGGAACACGGTATTACAAGCAAAAGGAAGAAGGATGGCCTATGCTATGAACTGGGAAGAATTTAAGAGTCTTGTAGAAAGAAAATTCTGTCCCGAATACGAAAAAGAACAAATGGCAAATAAGTTCCTAAGCCATCGTATGATAGGAATAGATTGTCGAGGATATACTTCGACATTCTTTGAATATGCGAGAGTGGTACCAACCCTGGCTTCGCCAGAACCGGTACTCATTTCCCGTTATATTTGGGGATTAGTTGGTGAAATCCGTAACATCGTTAAAGCTGCGAGACCACGCACTATTGACGATACTGTGGAATTAGCTAATACCCTAACTGATGAACTGGTACGCACAAGAGATGAAAACATGAAGAAGGAATTAGCTCAGAAAATTACCCAAGGATTTCGTACGGGTAATAATAGCAGCTTCAAAAGAAGAGGAACAGGGCAATCTTCATCCCCGCCATTCTGCAGAAATTGCAAAAGAAAACATTTTGGAAGATGCAATATAACCTGCAATTTTTGTAAATCTGTAGGACATAGTGAAGAAAACTGCAAAAAGAAAACCATAGTTTGCTATAACTGTGGAGAAACAGGACATTTCAAAATAGAATGTCCTAAATTGGTTAAACAACAGGACAACAGGGCTAAACCTGCAGAAGGAAATACCAAGAAGAACGCAAGAGCATTTCAGTTGACCACCCAGGAAGCAGAACTCATTCCAGATGTGATAGCTGGTACGTTCTTAGTTCAAGACGTGTTTGCAAAAGTATTATTTGACTCTGGTGCAAACCAAAGTTTTATCAATACCTCATTTTACCAAGCTCTTAAGTTACCCTTAACCACCCTTAGACAGATTTTTACAGTCGAAACGGCAGATGGGAATTCTATTAACATAGATAAAATTTTGCAAGAAGGAAAGATAGAACTTTTAGGTCATAAGTTCTCTGCAAACATGTTACCTATGAAATTAGCTGGATTCGATGTAGTGTTAGGAATGGATTGGTTAGTAGCCAACCATGCTTGAATCGTTTGTGATAAGAATTCAGTAGAAATCCGTACCCCTACAGGAGAGGTAATTTTAATCACAGGAGATAGACCTCGAAAGCCACTGAAATTCATTTCAGTAATGAAGTTGGCTAGTTATTCAAGAAAACAAGAGGTAGTGTATATGATTTCTGTAATCATTAACACTAAAAGCAAGGAACTTCAAGACATCCATGTAGTCTCGAAATACCCAGATGTCTTTCCAGAAGAATTACCTGGATTACCACCCGACAGGGAAGTAGAATTTAGAATTCATCTAATTCCTGGTACTACACCAATAGCCAAGGCACCTTATCGATTAGCACCCTCCGAAATGCTAGAATTGAAGAAGCAGTTAGATGAATTATTAAGCAAGGGATTTATACAACCTAGTTCATCCCCTTGGGGAGCACCAGTGTTGTTTGTGAAAAAGAAAGATGGATCGATGAGGATGTGTATTGATTATAGAGAGCTAAATAAGATTACAATTAAGAATCGATACCCATTACCTAGGATTGACGATCTTTTTTATCAACTCCAAGGCGCTAGGTATTTTTCTAAGATAGACTTAAGATTCGGATATCACCAGCTGAAAGTACAAGAAGAAGACATACCTAAAACTGCTTTCAGAACTAGGTATGGCCATTATGAGTTTACAGTCATGCCCTTTGGACTAACAAATGCTCCAGCAGCATTTATGGAAATGATGAATCGGATCTGTAAGCCATACTTGGATAAATTTGTAATCGTTTTCATCGACGATATACTTATTTATTCCAAAAGTCAGGAAGAACATTGTAAGCATCTACATGCACTCTTAACTTTGTTAAGAAAGGAAAAGCTATACGCCAAATTCTCGAAGTGTGAATTCTGGCTGCAAGAAGTACAATTTTTAGGTCACATGGTGAATCACGAAGGAATTCACGTAGATCCTGCTAAAATAGAAGCAATCACCAAATGGAAGGTCCCACAAACAGCTATGGAAATTAGAAGTTTTCTAGGCTTAGCTGGACACTACAGACGATTTATTAAGGATTTTTCCAAAATAGCTGTACCCTTGACTAAGCTAACCTGTAAAGCAGTTAAGTTTGAATGGGGACCTAGACAAGAGGAAGCTTTTAAGATTTTAAAACAAAGGTTGACAAATGCTCCAATTTTAGCTTTACCCGAAGGAACTGAAGATTTTGAAGTATATTGTGATGCTTCAAAATTAGGATTCGGATGTGTGTTAATGCAACGCAAAAAGGTAATTGCGTATGCCTCTAGGCAATTAAAGAAACATGAGGAAAATTATACGACTCATGATTTGGAATTAGGAGCTATAATTTTTGCCCTTAAAATCTGGAGACATTATCTGTATGGAAGTAAATTTACTGTTTATACAGATCATAAAAGTCTAAAGTACATATTTGGGCAAAAAGAGCTAAATATGAGGCAAATAAGATGGATGGAAATCCTAAGCGATTACGACTGCGATATTCAATATCACGAGGGAAAGGCAAACGTAGTTGCAGACGCCTTAAGTCGTAAGTATCATGAGAAGCAACGACGAGTTCGTATGCTTAGATTAAATCTACAGGTAGATTTAATGGAACAATTGAAGAAAGTTCAGGAAACAGCAATCAAGGACGATGCTGAAGGAATGAAAGGTTACATAAAAGAACTAGAGCAAGGAAATGATGGAATTTGGAGATTCCACAAGAAACGAATTTGGGTATCTAAGCAGGGAGAATTAAGAAATAAGATTTTAGAAGAAGCTCATAAATCTAGGTATACCATGCACCTAGGTAACAATAAGATGTACCAAGATTTAAGAAATAATTTCTGGTGGATAGGAATGAAAAAGGATATAGCTAGTTATGTATCTAAGTGTCTTACTTGTTCACAAGTTAAGGCAGAACATCAGAAACCTCCAGGACTACTACAACAGTTAGAAATGCCTGTATGGAAATGGGAACTCATAACAATGGATTTTGTTACTAAGTTACCCAAAACCAGAAAAGGTAATGATGCAATTTGGGTAATTGTGGATCGATTAACCAAATCAGCTCATTTTCTACCAATGAAAGAAACTTTTAGCATGGAAAGATTAGCCAAATTGTACGTAGACGAAGTAGTATCTTTACATGGAGTTCCACTCTCCATTGTATCGGATAGGGATAGTCGTTTCACTTCCCATTTCTTGACTAGTTTCCAGGAAGCACTGGGAACCCGACTAAATTTAAGTACTGCATATCATCCTCAAACAGACGGACAAAGTGAAAGGACAATACAAACCTTGGAAGATATGCTCCGAGCATGTGTAATTGATTTTGGTGGTAATTGGGATAACCACTTACCCTTAATTGAATTCTCCTATAACAATAGTTATCATTCAAGCATCGAAGCTGCTCCATTCGAAGCACTGTATGGACGCAAGTGCCGAACTCCAGTTTGTTGGGCAGAAATAGGAGAAAGTCAATTATCAGGTCCTGAAATTGTGCAAGAAACTACTGACAAGATAACTCAAATCAAGGAAAGACTGGAGACGGCTCGAGATCGCCAGAAAAGCTATGCAGACAATCGCCGCAAGCCATTAGAGTTTCAAGTCTGAGACAAAGTACTTTTGAAAGTCTCTCCTTGGAAAGGAGTAGAACGATTCGGTAAGAAAGGAAAGCTAAGTCCAAGATACGTAGGACCATTTCTAGTAATGCAACGAATAGGACCAGTTGCTTATCGATTACAACTACTAGAAGAGCTAGCTAGAGTACATGATGTGTTTCATATATCCAATCTCAAGAAATGTTTATCCGACGAATCCCTGGTAGTACCTCTTCAAGATGTAGAGGTAAATGAAAAGTTAAAATTTGTAGAGAAACCACTACAGATAGAAGATAGAAAAGTCAAGTTTCTCAAACACAAGCGACTAGTGCTAGTCAAATGGGATTCAAATAGAGGACTAGAATACACTTGGGAGCTGGAATCAGAAATGAAGCGAAAATACCCTCATCTATTCCAGTAAATCTCAAGGACGAGATTTTTCTTAAGGTGGGGAGGATGTAACAACTCTCACTAAAATTAATACTTAGTATGTTAATTATCTATTAAGGAAACCCTAATTGAGAAACCCAAGTGATTCTGCATAAACCCTAAAATTTTCAGAACAATCAGAATCAGGATCAGGGCCCCTAAAACTCAGGGGGGGGGGTAAACCCTAGCTAACGATTATCTAAATAACTTGTTGTCAAATTCGAATTTTGAGAAACTGTCAACTCAGCAAGGCTATACACGCAAAGGGCTACCCTATGGAGTAGGGTGACCCCTCGCGCTACGCGAAGCCCCAAGGGGTACCCCTCGCGTCACGCGAGGGGGGTCAAATTTTGTGTATAAATAGTAGACATTGGGACTTGATTTCTGGCACTAAAACGACGAAGAAATTCGTTATACACACTGAGATATCGTAGAAACAGTCCTAAACACACACGATTCACGAATCGTTGCCGCAAAACAGGGTAATAACTCGATCGCTATTACGATTCAACGTCCGATCGATTGTAACTATCCAACGGTTGTTTGAGTGCTGCTCAAATTGGGTTTATACTTTGTTATTCATCGTGATTTCGACTTGAATGTTTGAGTACTGGCCGAACTCGGGCTATGCTCTGTCATTCGTTGTGAATCCGCTGGATATTTAAGTATTGCACTTTGTCAATCGTTGTGAGGGTTTAATCTCGTGAATTGTCGTAAATGTTGTATTAGTTACAAACCCAGTTTGTGTGCATTGTTATTTAAATTAGGTTAAAGAAGGCTAATCAGTAGGCTTATACTCTGCTCGTTAAATCTGCAATGTGAGTCATTCTCTTTTTATCAACTGTTTTACAAAACTCCAAATTATTTTCAAAGTTATAATTACAGGGATTAAGTCTTTGTAATCACCAAGTTACAGCCGGTATGTGGGGTTTTGTATACATTACTTGATAATCTTCACCATTGGGGCAGCCAATGGGTGATATGACCATAATCACCGACACCATTGGACAATGAGAGGGCCAATGGGTCGAGTGACAAAGTACCGTGGGTAGTTGGTTTGATATCAGAAACATTGTAATCAGTCTTGATACTGTCAGTTATAACAAATGGGTCGTTTTTAGTAAATTGAATGATTCACTCAGTATTTCCCCGCTGACAAAAAATCTTTTTAAAACATGTTTCAGGTGATCTGTTGTGAGCAAAAGAAGAAGTGCCGTGGAGCACTACAAGCTTAGAGAAGTGGCTCAATGTAAATAAATAAAGAAACATGTTTTGAGAAATAAAGATTTCCCAGTGAAATCACCTTATTGTAAATTGTGGGGTTTTATCCCTAAATTATAAAAATGGGCAGTTTTAATATTAAAAGATCCTGTATTAAAAAGACTTCCGTTGTCGCTTAAATTAAATACCACGGGATTCCTGTCCCGCGGCTCTAGGACCGGGTCAAACCGGGGCCAAGGGTCGTGACAGTTGGGGAGCGTTTTCAACGTTCCGGGGAGACTATTAGTAGAGCCTTTCATGAAGTTCTAGAGGCAATAGCTGGTAGAGGTAAAGGTTTTCAAGGTCTAGCACGTGACATTATAAAACCAAAAGATCCAACTTTTCAATTCGTACCACCTCAAATCTTGAATGACAAAAGATACATGCCGTATTTCAAGGTATTAAATTGATTAATGTCATTCCTACTTGTGTACTTTGTTACTTGACTAATGTTCAAATTATATATAGGATTGTATTGGATGTACTGATGGTACACACATAGGGGCCTGCATCCCAGAGAGTCAGCAACTACCTTATATTGGTAGAAAAGGGGTACCAACTTTCACATAATGGCAACATGTGATTTCGATATGTGTTTCACATTCGTATCGATCGGATGGGAGGGATCAGCACATGACACGCGTGTTTTCATTAACGCGACCCAAAATAGTAAATTCAACTTCCCACAGCCACCTGAAGGTAATATTTCGAATTACTTACACATATATTTGGAATTGTTTCATGTTACTTTTAATAAATTCTAACACCTTTTGTTTTTCAACTCCTTTATCAGGTAGATATTATTTGGTTGATAAAGGATATCCAGATAGAAAAGGATACCTTGTTCCATATTCCAAGACAAGATACCATCAATCTCAATTTCAAAGAGTGCCCCCGAATAATATGCAAGAAGCTTTCAACCGTTCGCATTCATCTTTACGAAGTCATATTGAGAGGTCATTTGGAATTTTGAAGAAACGATTTAAGATACTTGGTAAAATGCCCAAGTATAGCGTGCAAACACAAATTGATGTTATCATGGCTACATTTGCATTGCATAACTATATACGTAATTCTCAAGAAGATTTAATGTTTACTGCAATGGAGCAACATCCTAACTACATACCACGAGTTGAACTGCATGATGTTCGTAACCATGACACAAGCACTAGCAGTGTATTTGAAGGAACATCGAATGAGATGAAACATGTTCGTAACGAAATTGCTACTTTGATATGGAATGCACGATATTAATGATTTAATGGTATTGTATTATGTTATGACTGTTTGTTAATAACTATGTTTTATTTAATTGAAAATAACCATGTTTTATTCATTTGAGAAATAACTATGATATATATATGTGTGTGTGTGAGATTACGTTTAGTATTATGTTTTTTTAGTTATGCTCATTTTGGTCATTTTATACATTTTATTAAAAGCTTCAGCTACTCTGCCAAACACCTAAATATCTTATCAGCTTACAGCTTCCAGCTACTAGCTACCAGCTTTCAGCTTGCAACCATCAGCTTTCAGCTAGTTTTGCCAAACATAAGTTAAGTCATGATCACCTTATGAGTACTCACTAGATTAGGTAGGGATCATCTCCTCCTGAACGTCAAACTTTGATAGGATAGTTACTTACATACAAGAATGTTTTTATAATACATATTACAATAATATAACCATGGAATATTGTGTAGAGATAATCTCTCCTATAATCATGTAATATCTCAATGTATATATGTTTACAAAATCAATAGAATAAAACACAGTTTCATATTCTCACAATAGTGTTCTTCATTTTTTTTTTCTATTTAGTTAATTCATTGCTACTTTTATATGTTTTTATCCAATTAATCCAACATCTAGTTCTATTATTTTCTTCATTCTGTGTGCGTTTTTTTTTTTTTTTTTAGATGTAAGCCCCTTCATTAATTCTATGTTTTTTTTCTTTAGATGTAAGCCCGACGTTTCAGTTAATCAGATGCCAGCCGACGCTCGACGCATACAATCAAGAAACCAACCGATTGAATCAGAATCAGAAGCAAGCATTAGAATCATAATCGGTTGAATCTCTAAATCAAAAACAATCATCATTGACTTTTTTGGAAAGCGAAACTCAGTCTTTGCCAAATTGATTTTTTGTTGGTGATTTCATAGAATTTTACAAAAGTCTTCGTGTAGAATTTTTTAAAAGCATAAACTCGCATAGTGTTGAAGCAAAAGGTTTTATAGAACTTAATGACTTTAATAAAAAAATGTAGAGAGGTATAGAATTCCTAGAGAATGTTTAATAGAGAGTAGGATCAAATATAAACCACATTTCGTATACAAACTGTAAGAACCATTTAAAAACTGACATGTAGCATCCAACCAATTATAGAGAAATGATAAAATGATAACCTAAATAATATCAATTATCTTGAATTCTTTATAATTACGCTAACAAGCAATTAATCCTTTATTTGGATCTTTCTTTTGTTTTTAATGTGCTGATAAAGAAAAGTTATAATATCATTTCACATATGTGCTAAAATCAATTATTTTGATTAATTTTTATGTGTTAATATAATTTAAAAGTGCTACTTTTATGTATGTATTGTTTTAGTATGTGCTAATTTAACATTTTTTTAAGTGCTGGGATCTATTCTTACGGTTTGTAGGATAAATATGGTTAGTATCGGAACCAACCCCTGCTTAATAGAACTTCAGAAACTTTTTTGTTTTATTTACTTGTAAAGTTGAAGTTATAGAGGTCCAGAGTTGTATAATCTTGAATTTGAAGCAAAATGCTTTTTATTTGCATGATGAAACAGGTTATTGGAGTATTACATACGAATTTAAAATGTGGATTTCAACACAAAGTCTCAAATGGTTGTTAATAATTGTTGATGTTGATAACACTTAAACCGAAGTGAATGATTTGTTAAGGAGTCTAAGTTTTAATATTTGATTATTTTTTTATGTTTCATAGCTCGTATTTGAGTTGAGTCAATTAAAAAAACGTTAAGGAGTCTAAGTTTTAATATTTGATTATTTTTTTATGTTTCATAGTTCGTATTTGAGTTGAGTCAATTAAAAAAACAAAAGTAAAATAATTACAAGTTAATAAAAAACTACATTGGGTTGATTGAAGAAAATAATAAAATTAAATGTTGAATTAACTAAATAGAAAAAATAAATAAAGAATATTATTTTGGTAAATAGTTTTCAAGGAACATCAAAATGGTAAAAAACTACATTGGGTTGATTGAAGAAAATAATAAAATTAAATGTTGAATTAACTAAATAGAAAAAATAAATGAAGAACATTATTTTGGTAAATAGTTTTTAAGAAACATTAAAATGGTAAATCTTTTCTCCACCAATACTAGTTTGAAAAAAAAAAAAACACTTTTTAAAGAATGTTATAACGACACAATGTTGTACTTGGAAAAACAAGTGAAAATCACTTGTAACACACATTACTCACAAGTCTCAATTCAAATATTGCACGCTTGTTTTTCTATCAAAAAAAGAGAAAAAACAAAGTGTTTATTATGCAACAATTGGAGCTGTTTGGTAGCCTCTTAATGATCATTCAGATGCTACCTCTTAATGGTTTAAAACCTCTGAATGAATAAGAGGTAGCCTCAAGTCTAATGGTTAAGAGGTAACCTCTGAATGGTAAATCATCACATGTCATATTCTTCTACCTTCTCATTGGTAAAATTCTTAATGGTTCCATTAAGAGGTAGCATCTTAATGACCATTCAGAGGCTACCAAACAACCCCAAAAAAGTTGTGTTATACTTTGTTTTCTCACGTGTTGAAATCGTTTAAGTTAAAAGACTTAGGGAGTCGGATATATTAGTGTCAATATCACTATCTGATGACGGGGGTAGCCCAAGATCAAATAAAATGACTTAAGTACACACACGTCCGAAGGTTAGATGGTTCAAATGTTAAAAAGCTGTGAGGTGGGGAAAAGCAATACGGGAACAGTAACCAGTCACATCCCTGGATTGCTTCACCAACCCACCAGCCGTAAAAGCAATGCAGGTCAGCAGAACACATGCTATTATCCGGGGAACAAAAGGCTTCAACCCCCGAAAGGGCACGTCCTCTCTTTTCATCTCAGCCGGTCATGAGTGGTGCTCCTCTGGGTCATGAGCTGACCCTAGATCAGCTCCTACAGTCCCCGGTAACAAGCTTTCCAG
Source organism: Helianthus annuus (assembly GCF_002127325.2). NCBI lineage: Eukaryota > Viridiplantae > Streptophyta > Magnoliopsida > Asterales > Asteraceae > Helianthus > Helianthus annuus. The sequence goes on along the minus strand of NC_035435.2, from coordinate 157,663,677 downwards.
CTTCTACAGCAACCTTATGGGAACAAACCCTGTCCGTGCTTCCATTGGCACGGAGTGCAGTTATGAGCACCCCCCTTGGAGTTAGCTGCCCAGTTGTACCTGGAAGCCTTCAAGGCTTCAACCCTATGTCCCAGATGATGACCTAGATGATGGCCAGCTTCCCGTGGCAGCACTTCATCAATCAAGTGCTAGCCACTCAAGGGAACAACAATGGTAATAACAATGTGGGTACAAGGGCCGAAGAAGACTTGGCCAAACCCTATAAGCCAAGTAACCTCTCATGCTTTTCACAACAGATAGCCGATTATGACTTCCAAACGAAAATCAAGATGCCGGCCCACATTAGAACATATGATGGGACGGAAGATCCTGAAGACCATCTTCAGATATTTACCGGTGCAGCAAGAATTGAGAAGTGGTTGAATGCTGAATGTTGTCTAATGTTCATGCAAACCCTTGTGGGGTCAGCCAGAATCTGGTTCAATGACTTACCTGCTCGAAGCATTCGAAGCTTCGATGATCTTAGCAAGGGTTTTCTGGCCAACTTCTCCCAGCAAAGACGATATGTCAAAGATGCGACAGTAATTTTTCAAATAAAACAACGTGACAATGAAAGTCATCGCGAGTTTATCGAACGATACAAGAAGGAAGGTCTGACCTATGTAGGGGCAGATGAAAAAATGAGGGTAGCCGGTTTCATGAACGCTATCACCTCGAAATATCTCACAAGAGATTTCAACAAGTCCCTGCCCAAGACCTTGGAAGAAGCTCTCGAAAGGGCAGAAGCCCATATTCGGGGAGAGGAGGCGGTTGACATTAAAGAGCAAAGGAAAAGAGGGTCTAGCTGGCGAAGTAATAGCCCAGTCAGAAAAAGAGGGAACTATAACTCCTATGACAGACGACAGAAGGGTTCAGACCATCGAAGGTCTGAAGGCCGGAACCCTCCAACCAGGGAGAAAGGCATGAGCTTCACACCCTCACAAAGACTCCTCAAGAAATCCTTGCAACAGAAGAAGTCAAACAGAACTTTAGGCCTCCTAGGCCTCTCCCCAAAAGCAGGAAAAACGAGAACTCCACACAGTACTGTGAGTTCCATGAAGAAAAGGGTCACCATAACAACGATTGCTTCCAGCTTAAGAAAAGAATCGAAGAGGCTGTTAAGTCCGGGGAACTCGCTCATTTGGTAAAAGGGGTTCGGGACAAAATGGCTGAAGGAAAGGGAAAGGAAGTCAATATGGTGGACTCTGATGAAAGGGTTCCTCATAAAAGATAGCGGTTGGAAGCTTTGGAGCTTCAGTGTGTTTACTTTACCCCAACGGAAAAAGACCCTCTTTCAAGCCCTCTTGTTGTAGAAGCTACTGTGGGAACATTGAAAACATATAGGGCATACATAGACACTGGGGCGGCCACTGAAATCATGTTAGAAAAGTTCTTCAACCGCTTGAGTAATGAAGAACGTTCAAGGCTTCAACCCTCTGGAACCTCCATAAAAGGTATTGCTGATATTCCCCTCAAGCCTTTAGGGCAGCTGACACTAAATGTCCGTTTTAACAAAGGTTAGAAAGAAAGAATCCAGCCACTCACCTTTGTGGTTATCAACATACCTTTAAACTATGATGTGATCATAGGAAGACCAGGACAGTGTGCCTTTTACATGGTCGTGTCTGTCGGACATGGCACAGTAAAATTTCCAACTGAGAGAGGGATAGCAACCCTTCAACCCTCCCAAGAGGCCTACCTGGTTGAAGGTGAAAGCTCCAGAAGTGAAGAAGACAAGCAAAGGCTAATCATAAATCCTAAGTACCCTGAACAAAGAATAAGGGTCAATCCAAGCCTTTCACAGGAAACTCTCTCTTATCTGGAAAAGTTGTTGACACATTACAGCGATGTCTTCGCTTGGTGTCCAGAAGACATGACAGGAATCCCCCGAAACATTGCTGAGCATGAGTTAAAAATACCACCCGATGTTAAGCCCGTGGTCCAAAAGAAAAGAAGCTTAGCACCCGAAAGAAGCCTTGCTGCTTGCCAGGAGGCTGAAAAGCTCGTATCAGCCGACATTCTCCGAGAAGTCAAGTACATGGGTTGCAAACCCGGTTATGGTCAAGAAGCCAGACAACTCTTGGAGGATGTGCATAGACTTCAAGGATCTCAACAAGGCTTGTCAAAGGACTGTTATCCACTACCGGAAATCGATCTCAAGGTTGACTCGCTCACCGGTTACCCTTTCAAATGCTTTCTTGATGCTTACAAAGGGTATCATCAAATACTTATGAAAAAAGAAGACGAAGAGAAGACGGCGTTCCACACTGATAAAGGAATCTTCTGCTACAAGAAGATGCCCTTTGGACTCAAGAACGCTGGAGCAACCTACCAACGTCTGGTAGACAAAGCTTTTGCAAGTCAAATTGGTAAAAACATGGAAGCTTACGTCGATGACTTGGTAATCAAAAGCAAGACGGAATATCAAATGCTTGACGACATCCAAGAAACTTTCAAAAATCTAAGAAAGGTTAACATGAAACTTAACCCTGAAAAATGCTCATTTGGATTCAAAGAAGGAAAATTCCTAGGCCACATTGTCGGAAAACAAAGCATCAAGGCCAACCCAAACAAAGTAAAAGCTGTCCTCGAAACCAAGCCACCAAAAACCAAGAAGGAGGTTGAAAGTTTAAACGGGAAACTTGCTGCCTTGAAGCGTTTCACCTCCAAGTTGGCTGAAAGGTCCCTACCCTTCTACAAAACGCTCAAAAATTGTTCTGATAAGAAGGATTTCAAGTGGACTGGTGAAGCTGAGGAAGCCTTCAACCAGATGAAACAACATCTTGCTTCCTTGCCAGACATTGCAGCTCCAGAAACGGGAGAGTTAATTTCAGTCTATCTATCGGTTGCTGAAGAGGCTATAAGTGCAGTCCTCACCATCGAACGAAACACGGCTCAGGTACCTGTTTACTTCTTCAGCAAAACTTTAAAATTGGCTGAAACCAAATATCCTCCCCTTGAAAAGCTTGCCCTAGCCCTAGTTCAAACAGCTAGAAGGCTTCGGAGGTATTTCCAAGCACATCCTATACAAGTGGTCACTGACCAACCCATTAAGAATGTGCTTGAAAAACCATAGAACTCAGGAAGGTTGGCAAAATGGGTAGTGGAACTAGGTGAACACAACATCACCTACGTCCCACGAAAAGCTATCAAAGCCCAAGTCTTGGCCGACTTCATTGTGGAAGTCCCAAACCAAATAATTAACGAAGTAAACACTACCACCACTGAACCCTCCAACCCTGAAGCCTGAAAGCTCTTTACCGACGGAGCTTCAAGCGTTGAAGGGTCAGGGGCTGGGCTAATTTTAATCAACCCAGAAGGGTTGGAATTCACATATGCTCTTCGTTTTGATTTTCAGACCACCAATAACGAGGCCGAATACGAGGCACTAATCGCCGGGTTAAGGCTGGCCAAAGAGATGAACGTCCAAAAGCTTGAGGTGTTCACAGATCCTTGCTAGTCTCAAGCCAAGTAAACGATAGCTATGTTGCCAAAGAACCCAACATGAGAAGATATAAGGAAAAATCCAAGGAATTGATGAATACCTTCCAAACATGCTGCATCAAACAAATTCCCAGATCCCAAAACATAAAGGCCGATGCCTTAAGTAAGCTAGCATCTCTCACCTTTGCCCACCTCACCAAGAAGGTGTTGGTAGAAGTGTTGAAGGCTCCATCGATTGATGAATTGGAGGTTCAAGACGTAGTCACCGAGGAAGATCCAAACTGGATGACTCCCATCAAAAAATTCCTTCAAAATGGTGAACTACCCAATGATCAAGTAGAAGCTGAAAGGGTTAAAATCAAAGAAAGGCAATATGTGTTACAGGGAGAAACCCTTTACAAAAAGGGGTACCTTGCCCCCTTGCTAAGATGTGTTGGTCCCGAGCAAAGTAAGTATTTGATCAAAGAAATTCACGAAGGCATATGTGGAGCTCATTTTGGAGCTAGGTCGGTGGTTGCAAAACTCATGAACCTAGGATACTTCTGGCCCTCGATGCATCGTGACACCACTGAGCAATTGAAGAAATGTGATGCTTGTCAAATTCATGCACCAATCCCAAAAAATCCCAAGCATGATCTTGTCCCAATAACCTCGGCATGGCCATTCCATAAGTGGGGAATGGACATTGTTGAACCATTCCCTCCAAGCAAAGGTGGGGTAAAATTCTTGCTAGTGGCAATAGATTATTTTACCAAGTGGCCCGAGGTTAAACCACTCGCTAAGATCACAGGCAAACAGGTCATTGACTTCGTTTGGGAAAACATCATCTGCCGTTATGGATTGCCGGGAGTGATTGTCACTGACAACGGGAAGCAATTTGCTGAAAAGCCTTTCAGCGTTTGGTGTAAAGAGTACAGGATCAACCAGATCTTCAGCTCAGTAGCTTACCCGCAATCAAATGGCCAGGTTGAAAGGGCAAATCGAAGCATAATGGAAGGTATCAAGACAAGATTAAGAAGATACGAAAGCAACTGGCTTGAAGAATTACCTAGTGTTCTATGGGCAATTAGAACAACCGAAAAAACAAGCCACAAGAAAACACCTTATAGCTTGGTATTTGGATCCGAGGCTGTAATCCCTGCTGAAATAGGAGTTGTAACCCAACGAATTGTCAACATGGATCCCGAAACAAACCAAAAAGAGACCATGTTGAATTTACAACTCCTAGAGGAAGCTCGAGATCAAGCCGCAATTCAAGAAGCCAAATATAAGCAACAAATGGAAGCCTACTACAACAAGAAAGTCAAGAATGAATGATTCAAGCCAGGGGACCTAGTCCTTAGAAACAATGAAGCTAGCAAAAAAGAAAATCAGGGAAGGTTTGGCCCAAAATGGGAAGGTCCATATACCATCCTTGAAGCACACAAGGGTGGATCCTACAAGCTAGCAGATTCAGAAGGCAAAAGGCTTCCAAGGCATTGGAATGGCAAAACCCTGAGAAGGTTCCATGTTTAGACAGGAAAGTTTGGTTTGTATTAAAATGTATTTCGAACAACACTATGAATACCTTTTGTAAAAAGCAAGTATTTCTTGAATGAATGAAGTTGTTTTATCAAACTTGTCTTTCTATCCTAAGGTCAGGTTGAGAACCTAGCAAAAAACTCCATGGCAAGGGCCATATAAGGGGATGAGTTCCCAGGCCACATCGCTCAATAGGTTCAAGGGTTGAATAAACCTATATAAGGGGTGAGTTCCTAAATCAATACAACTCCATGAGACTTATTAAGCCAAAGCAAAATTGTCTCATAGACAGGCCTGAACAACCTACACCAACTGTTCCTTAAGCCTTAGAAATATAACCAACAAACAGGCTTACGAAGTCAAATAAATCACAAAGAAATAATAAAAAGGATAGGTGCTATGTCTTCTTGTTAAAAAACACCAAGGCTAAGTGTCTGCAGCACTGAACCCTTTAAGGTGTAAAAAACATAAAGGCAACACAAACTCGACAAAGACAACGTTACAAGAAAATGAAAATTATCTAAGGAAAAATACAAGCAAAAAGAAAAATTCTTTGGCAAAAAATACAAACCAAATCAAGTCATAAAGAGTCGTCAAGGCTTCAAGCCACCTACGTGACATCTCGAAACCTTGAAGGCTTCAACCCACCTACGAGTAGCCAAAAGGCTTGAAGGGTTAAAGCCAACCAAACTAACTCAACAAAACAGACATAAGTATAAAAACATAACACAAGTAAAATAATTAAACATCATACCATAGCAAATAAAGCCATGAAAGACTTTCAAATAAGAGTTAAGGCAAGTCCTAGTAACTTGCAAGTTTAACTATTGTTCAAACGGCCATACAGGCCTAACACACAACCAACAGGAACCTTAAGGGTTTCTGGAAACCTAATATTGTTTAAAGTAACATTACAAAACATGAATTGTTTTGCTAAGAAAGCTACGAATAACTATTAAACAGCGGCAGAAGGCTTGGAGACCCCAGAACCTTCAGCTTTGGCCTTCTTTGCCTTCTTGGACTTCTTAGCCTTTGCACCACCATCACCACCCACCGCTGAAGCCTCCAAGCTCGCATCCTTCGAAACATCCGGCACACTTGAAAGAGTGTCATCACTATCTCCTGAATAGGATCTTTTCTTCGAAAGTGAGCCCAATATCTCAGCACAGACCTTTTCATTAAGGCCTTCCGGCTTCAAGTCCTGCAACATAGCAAGAGGCTTACCAAAACAAGCAGAAACTTGATGAATGTAAGGGTAGGTCAGCTTCTCCATCTGCTCAACGGAGCCTTTGAAAACATCGGAAGCCACGGGACGGAACAAAGGAGACTTCTCCAAAGGTTGGTCGGATTCATGAAGCTTATAACCAGCGATAAGGCCTTTGTGTTTCCCCAGGTTGAGCAACTTAGTATAAACTTCACCAAGGGCAGGATTAAACTCCTTGGAATGAAGAAGGTATGTAACAACCTGTTGGAAACCCTGCTCAATTAACCATTTATTATCAAGGGTAGACCGAGCAACCGAAGCCTTCAACCCCTCCTTTTCCTCATCAAAAACCCGTTGCTGAACAAATAAGGCTTCCCTATCAGCCTTAAGCTTCAACCGATCAGCCTCAAAGCTTTTCTTCAAGTTACCCATCTCAATCTCATGCTGCTTCGACAAATCTTCAACCTTTTTCGACCAAGTTTCTTCCTTCTCAGCAAAACCAGCTATCTCTTTTTTCATCACAGCCATGGAGGATTTCATTTTATCCTTCTTCTTAGAAAATTCCTCATATTCCTGCATTCTCTTACAAAAACGAGCAATCCCTTGAGGAAGCATAGAAGCAAGGTTACAGGTGCTCAAAATCATACGAGATAACATTAAGTCATCATCCATCCCAGCAATAGTATTGTGAACCGAAGGATGAGCAAGATGACTCAGAGCATCTTCACAAACAACAGCATCTTTAAAGCTGTCATCATTCTTCACCGACCAACCAGGCACATAGACCTCTTCGGGATCCAACCCTTCAACATCCCTGCTCGAAGAACCCTGAATGGGAGTCATAACAACCTTTTTGCCTGAAGCTTTCTTGCCATGAACAACCAATCCTTTCTCCTTTTCAACACCTGCCTCAACACCTTGATCCTCAGAAATCTCAACATCATCACTCAATTCCACTGGTTCAGTAGAAGTGGATTGAGGAGCAGCCTTCAACAAACGGCGGGTAGATCGACGGGTGGAGGACTTGGGAGCACTAGGTTTAGAAAACCCTTTGACATTGGAAGCACTAACATAACCAGAGCCCTCAAACCTTTGCTCAGCAGTTCTAACAACAACATTTTCACTCGGAATGGAGGGAGCATCCCCAAACACAACATCAGAGGTGTCGTCACTCTTAATGAAATCCAGGGCAGACATAACTGCAAATAACAAAACAAAAACACATAAGGCATAAGTCAAGAAAAAGCAAAAGAGAGCAAAAAAGGAAAATGCATACCCATGCCACCTCTCATTAGAACCGGATCCCGATCGGCATTTCCCCAGATTTTACTAACACCTAAATGAACTAGTAAATGTTCAGGAAAGGGACGAACCCTCGAAGGGCACTCCCGGATGGCTTTGAGAAAAACATCATTCAACTCCGATTCAGAGGGCTCCAGATCATTGAGAACGGCATCTGGGTGCCTCCACACCATTTTAAACGGAACAATAGTATCGGAAACCCAGAAAAAACGATCCTTCCAAGTCCCAAGTGTTGTAACCATAGACGAAATAAGGCAAGAATCAACCTTGAAAGTTTCAAAGGTAAACCAATCGTCATTTTTGGCCAAACGGAAAAAACGGCGAAAAAGCAATAATGAAGGATCATATCCGAGGGCACGGCACAAAACCTCAAAATGTAAAACCCTATCCATGCCCTTCGGATGAACCTGCCCAAAGGAAACCCGATAATACTCCAACAAATTCAAAACAAAGAGAGAAAAGGGATAACGAAGGTTCGAAAACTCAAAGTGGCGACAATAAAGAGCAATCGAACCAGAAGTCGGTTTATCAACGGGAACATCACAAGCAGGGGCAGCGGGTTTAAACTTTCTATCGATACCATATTCCATACAAAATAAGTCTACCTCCTCTTGTGTTAATCGGGAAAAGGATTTTACCAAATCCTTACGAGCACCCATTTTTGCAAAGAAAATATGTAGAATGTAAGGAAATACAAAGGAGACCGAGACTAACCTTGGAAAAAAGGAAGGGAATTGCAGAGAGGAACTTGATGAAGTTATGAGGAAAGTAAATGAGAAAATGTAAATATAAAAAAGAAAACAACCTAATGTAGGGGTAATAATGGTAAAACAGTAACTCCTGCAAAAACCGCCACCCTATGAACTGCCATATGTCAATCAAATCAGTTGTCAGTTATTCAAAATTTAAACATTAACTGCCGACAACCTTCCAAGCCTTCAAGCATTGAACCCTTAAAACCTTCAGGCAATAAAATAGATGTATAAAAGTCAGAAGTCTTTGAGCTCATTCCCCAAAAACCTCTGACTTGGGGGGCTGATGACGGGGGTAGCCCAAGATCAAATAAAATGACTTAAGTACACACACGTCCGAAAGGTTAGATGGTTCAAAGGTTAAAAAGCTGTGAGGTGGGGAAAAGCAATACGTGAACAGTAACCAGTCACATCCCTGGATTGCTTCACCAACCCACCAGCCGTAAAAGCAATGCATGTCAGCAGAACACATGCTATTATCCGGGGGACAAAAGGCTTCAACCCCCGAAAGGGTAAGCCCCTCACTGCAAGTGAGGTCACTAGTCAAAAGCACTCTTCTTTGGGAGACATCTTCTCCTATATAATTGACACTTCATTTACTGAGTGGAGACATTCCGATCAGACTTGTTTCCTTAAAATCCGGTCCTTCACATCGTGTACTTGCTTCATGCAAGTTGCTCTCATCCAACTCACGCTTATTCTCTTTGTTTCTTCATCCTTTTCTGAACACACTTCAGAATAGGATCCTCAAACAACAAAAACAAACTAGTGAACCTCCTTCCACGTCTTGCAAACGTGGGGGGACCCCACGACCTGCGTTAGGCAAGGTTAAACCCTTTAACCCTTCTGCCTAACCACCTTCGCTACTACGTTTGATCTATTATTTGTTGCATTAACAATATCCATGGAAGACAATAAAACTAATTGACTAAAGAGAAAGTCTTTGGTATGTATATTGTATATCAATGCACCATCATTTTCTCTTCTTTGTAATATAAGAAATTAAAATTTATAATGCCCTTTAGCCATTTAAAACAACGGTAAATTGTATAAAAAGTTTTGAACTTTATTTACCTATATTATTTTAACAGACCTAATATATTCCTTGCTCCAATCCAAAACTACTACACGCTTTAAATGAGGCTAGAACACAACACCGGATATGCACCTTTGCCACTAGGCCAATACTAACGTATGTAGCCTTTTATGTGAGCTTTGGCTTTGTTATACAAAGAAATATTTTGGCTTTTCTTATACATAGAAATACGAGTTCCATATGTTTTCAAGTTGTGATATCAAGTGTGTTATAACATATGGTGTACGCTACCGACTACCACTTGGCATCTCTCACTGACCTGTCTCACAATCAACCAGTGGCGGAACTAGAACATTAACTCAGGGGTATCCCAAATTTTTTTTTATCGTGCAATCATACAATATTAAAAAAACATGCCGCCCAATTGCCCAAATCAATAATCATTCAATTTTGGGCTATTCTTTACTTATTTGGGCTTAGCAAACGTGTATTATTTACTTATTTGGGCTTACCTAATGTGTTATTATTTACTTATTTGGGCTTACCAACATCTTATTATTTTGTAAAAAAAAAAAAATTGAGGGGTGTCCTCGTACTTGTTCAGGGGTGTCATATGTATAAAAATCGAAAAAAAATAAAAAATTTAACACTACTAGTAAAAACTTGAGCCGTAGCCCGGGCTACGCCCCACATAACTAAAGGTCCGCCCCTGCAACCAACATTAGAGAGGTAAATCACGTATCTAAGAATACATCAGATTATGTCGAGGTTTGAACGTCATACCTCCATAACATGTTCATACCTCCTTACCATTGTAACAATATCATGAGAACAAGTATTATAACATATAGAATAAGTGTGATGTAACTTTTTGTTATATTTACTTTTGATATTTTTTTAATTAATATTAGAAGAGTTGTGGTGTGCATGAATGCTCATGAGACTCTTTAAATGTTCCTAAGAATCACCATAAACCACTATCATCAACAATTATCAGTAACCTCTTATTTTTCAACAACACTACCACCATCTCCATTTATGACCTACAATCAATATATGGCTACACTCACTTGAGTACATCGTTTCCTATTTCCTTAGATCAAGCCCGAGATTTGTTATCTAATCGTCAACATCTTGAGAAGCACTATACTCATTCACGATATCAATTACAAATCTAGCACTACCCATAATAATTTTGATAATTTTGAACCCTAAATAAAAGAACAAGAAAGGAGAGATCGATGCACACAACAAAATAAGAACTATAATAGTTCAGATTTATTATATATATGTTAAACTTTTTATTTTTGTTGTATAGAGCTAGATATTATTATTAATCTTGTAAGTAACTATCTTACGATTATATAACTTTACCTAAATTTTCAAAATTTTAATTTACCTGGAATCGCAATGTTGCATAATTCATTACAACAACAACAACCACCATACCTAGTATATCTCACAAATAGCAAAGCTACTTATAGGGTCTGGGAAGGGTGGGATGTAGACAGACTTTGCTTCCATCCCTAAGGATAGAGAGACTGCTTGCAGAGAGACCACCGACTCATGTTGCATAATTCATTACATGACCGAAATATTAACTATAATACTATATGTCTACAACCATATGAATTAGAATTTTATAATTACAAAATAATCACATATGAATTAGAATTTTATAATTAAAAAATAATCACCTTTGATTATTAGTTAATAACTAGTAATTTTACCTGCCGCGCGTTGCGGCGGCGTACCCGACTTGTTCCAACTAAATTTACGATGAAACGTGCGATAACTGGAATTTACACGGTCGAATGAAAACGTATTACATTTTACCCGAACAAAATCTATGTTGAAATGTACACCAACTTAAAACGTGCATATGTGGTAACCAAGCAAAATTTACATCGAAAGTTAGACCAAATTAAAGATAAAGAAAACGTACATATCACCAATGCGGCGGGTTTAAACGCAAACTAACTCAAATTAATACCGTTGAATCGAAACGTTCCATCTTTGAAAAATATCTTTGCTAATTCCACCTGAAAAATATACATTCTTTTACCATGTAAATAAAATAACCAAAATGCAATGTCAACATATGTATTATGTACATTAGTATAGATTATAGAGTATCTATAAACAATACCTTTGTGTAGAGGGGCATGTTCAGTTATTACATACATGGTGACTTATCGTCGATTAATGAAACGGAATCATAATAAATAGCAGTTACAATTGTCCGAAATAAAATAAAACCTTCTAAATATTTTATACTACTATACCACACTTGTTAAATGGTTTATTTCAAACTGTCACAACAGGAAAAAAAAAATAATGAATGATGTAAAATTATACCTCATCAATGAGACCCTTTTCAAAATTAATCCAAACTTTAATTAGGGGCTATTTAAGTTGTTTTAAGAAGTTCTCAGGGAGTCAAAAAATTGCAGGTAAATAGGAGCCTTGAGAACTCTTATTATATTTTAGCTTGGGTAAACTTTTGTGGTGTCTAATTCAAATGTGAAAATATGTTGGGACTCATATCCATTAATATGATTATACTGTACATGCAAGTAAGATTAACGAAAAAACACTAACCTTTAGTAGATTGTGTATTTGTTTATCTTCAACATTACTTTCTTTTGGCACAGGCGTGACAAAGTCAATGATTCCCACAGTTTTACTCCCAGTACCCAGGTCATGAAACAAAGGCAAAACTAACTACCCATTGCCTCCTACGTCTGCAGAATGTTGATCTTCTTGATTAAACGCATGATGTATTGTCTGATGGTCTGCGATCCTTTTTTTAGTTGCCCGACCAGGTAACCAGCTGCCCACCCTTGTTTCTAATCCAACAAAAGGATAATTACTTTCGCATGTCCTCCTATAATCCTGCAGAAGTCCTTCATGATCTCGAGTTAATACTTAATATATAGGTTTGATATGTCAAGATAAGATTGCATCCATTGTCCTCAGAATTAGGTGTGTTGTGTGGCTGAAACTGAAGTAACCCTGGTTCTTCACGGAAATTTAATTTGCTAAACACTTCTCTGAAAGTGGACTCTGTTGTTGGAATGGTCAGTAATATGCCGACTATAGTAACAATGAATAGCTTTGCCATAATATTGAAATTGTTCCTTGAATTTATAGATTCCATGATGATGTACTTGCAAAGAACGACATTAGCTAGATCATGACAGAGCAAAGGATATAATTTTAGCAGTTCCGAAAATCAAAAACTACTTCAAAAAGCAAACCCAACTCGGTTGTTAAAAATTGTTCTTAGTAGGTTAGCTGAACCCCTCACCTCATCATGGCTCAGCCCCGTGTATTTTTACATTGTGTCTTCTTAAGACTAAAGTGAACTCTTAAGACTGAAGTGAATGATTGAACTACATTATTAACTGTAGAACAAACATACCTTAAGACTGTGTAGTTGGCTAGCGCCTGCCGCCTGCCGCCACCTCACCTATTCAAGGTGCCACACACCGCGCCTGGGACATTATTGTGGGGTGGGGGTGTTGCGGCTTTAACGGGCGCGAAGAGCTTGGGGTGTGGGGTCAACTCACAATCAAATCATGTTTCTCACACTACTTAAACTTTTACTTATGAGGAAAAAAGTTGGTAAGAAGTTGAGAGCTCCCCTTAAACGACTACGCATAGTGTAAGAAACTACATAAATAGACCTAATCTGGTGCCAGGTTTCATCTTTCAAACTTATTTTGTAAATAATTTTTTTATCTTCATTGTTCAGTTCTTTGTTCGATACTTTGATTAAACCCCTAAATTAGTGACTTCACTGCATACGAACGTTCTCTTCATGATTTTCGATAAGAAACCCTAAATTAACGTCCCCAAAGCTTCAAGAAGAAACCTTAACCCTAGAAACAACAGGATGATATATCATGACCGTAGTATAATTACTCAATAAAAACCAAAACTAAGCTATAACTGAGCATTTGGGTATCAGTTACCAACTAAAACTAAACTTACTTGGATGCTGTAGAGCCGGAGAATTGATGTCGGAGCAACAGATTGACGCAGAATAAAAAGAATCAAATCGGCGCTTAGATTCCATAACCGACATAAGATCTCTATATATCGAAAAGAATACCATGGAAGAAACCTAGATATTGAAGGCCACGAATGAAACACAGTGAATAACAAAGGGGGAAGCGCTGGAGGGTAGTTTTGTCTTTTTGGTCGGTGGCACCGACCTTTCTCTTTAAGAGTATATAAATTCCCATATAAGAGCTTAAAATATTTTGTGCACTTTTGTCTACCATGAATTATTGAGATACCAACTTGCTCAAGTTTTTTTTTTTTTCATAATATAATCGAAATAAACTCAACTTTCAAAATAAAATAAGAAATTTATAATCCATTTGTGAAATAAATTATAGAGGAACTAATATTTTATAGATGAGCATATTATTAGCGTTGATAAATAAAAAATAACTAGTGCAAGTCAACCCTCCATGTGCAAACTAATATCACGTACTTAAAAATAAACTTTAATCAATTCAAATTATTATTTTGACAGGGGTGAAGCCAAATACAACTGACTTTGAATTAACTCATTAAGTAAGTTAAGTTGAATCAATAGATTGGATGATAAAAAAAAACTAACATAACAGTTGTTTCTCATACTATCTAAACCATTTCCATGAAATTTATCAATCGCCTTATAGTAGAGTACTAGTAGCCTGCATAGACTCCTCAAGGGTTTTTTTTTTTTTTTTTTTTTGGAAAGGCGACTTTCTTTTATTAGGCTACCGCACTCTTTAAATTAGAGAGCCTCGCTGTCCCACTCCAGCCAGACCATGTTGTCTTAACTGGATCCACGCTGGCTTCAGAGTTTGGCTTGGGCGTCCTCTGGAAAACCATATTGTCGACTGTCACTTGATAGTCGTGATACCACAAAAGTAGAATTCTCTGGCATAACATATAGTGGGACGAAAACCCCAGTGAGCTCTGGATAGAACACCTATACAAGAAGGCTAGGCTCTATCCATAATTGCCTAATCCACCTAAATTACAAAAGTATGAATTGAACTTAAGTTTCCATTAAAGAACTCAAATCTCCTTACCACTATACAACAAGAGTCTTGCATATCCACTAGTGCATTTGTTAGCACCTAACTTTTTATTATGTTATTGATTTTCTAGCTTTCCTAAAGCGAAACTATCAACCAACATCGCAACTAACCTTTTTTAATATATATTACAATATATAAAAATTAGTTATAAAAAGTCACTAAATAATAATAAAGATATATACATGTTTTCTACAATGTACTTTGAAGTAATCAGCTCATAATCTCAAGTATCTATTAAAATAACTTTTAGGCTAAAACTTACAACAAAAATCTTTTCTTTTTTGAATCACATCGATTCTTAAACGGCAATAAAAAATTTAAATAATAATGAAGACATGCATCATATTTTATACATGTTGTTTTGAACAATGTACTTTATGATAATCAACTCGGTATTTATCATCTAGAAAACCTTTACAGAGGTAACGTTTCAAAAAAAGATGATTAACGAAATCAAAAAAACATCAAAAAAGGTCAAATTTTTCAAAAAATTTACACTACCGTCGTTTGATCAAGGCGTAGCATGGGCTACCCCTTATTATAAGGTACCCCCCCCCCCCTAATATCTGTTATTTTTCGAATGGTGACTTTCTTGTGTTTGGCCACCGCACCCCCTAAATCGGAGAGTCCCGTTGCCCCACTTCCGCCAAACTATGTTGTAACCGGGCTCACATTGGCTTTAGAGTTTGGCTTGGGCGTTCCTCCAGAAAACCATATCGTCGGCTGCCACTTGACAGTCGTTGTGCCACCATAAAAGCAGAACTCTCTGACGTAACACATGATGGGACGAAAACCCGGCTGGCCTCGAGATTCGAACTGCAACCTCGCACAAAACCTAACTCAAATCTTCCATTGCCTTAATCTACTAAAAGTGACACAAGTGGGGATCAAACTTGGGTCGTCACTGGAAAAACCAAGCCTCTTATCATTAGGCCACAAATCATTTAAATAACTTATAAGCTAAAACTTAAAACAAAAATCTTTTCTTTTTTGAATCGTATCGATTCTAAATCGACAATTATAATTGTACGAAGGCTAATTAAATATAAAACCTTTTCTTTTATTAAAGACCATGTACATATTAACACCTTTATATATTAACTATCTAAAAGAAAATCGTGGCTACTTTAGATCCATAAATCCAAAAAAAGCAATGATTCACTGTTAAAAAGACTAACGTGTCTTGTTATTTTACAGTGGGCCGTGTTAAAAAAACTAACGTGTCTTGTTATTTTACAGTGGGCTGTCATTCTTTCGGCCGTATTTTTTTACTTAATGATTTATGAACAGTAACATGTCTTGTTATCTCACACAGTGGTCTAGCATTCTTTTCGTCAGATTTAATACTTTTGTGTGGAAAACTAGGTGCTATTGGTGTAACCGTCTTTTAGATCAGTGACGAAGCTTGAGATTTCCGACCGGAAGTTGAAAACATATATACTCAAAAATTTCTATAAAACCGGAAGGTAAAAAACGTATATACCCAAAATTTCTATACAAAAACTACATATTCTCCACTCCTGAGTGAAAAGTTCGCGGGGGTCGGCCGCCCCCTCCCGCCCCCACTAAGCTACGCCAATGTTTTAGATCATCTCGTTGAAACTTAGGGTGTTTAACCTGGCAAACTAAAAAATCAACCAATCAGAGTGCGTCACGTCAATCAGTGAAAAGTGTTTAAACTTTGGTGAAAAGTGTTGGCAATGGTTTAGACATTTGGTGAAGTGATAAACTTTTTAAATAAAAAAAGGTGTGATTGGTTGAGACAGGGGTGTTCATCGAATCGAATATCGAATTTTTGAATTATTTGAATAATTTTTATTTTCCCTTGAATTTTATTCGATTCGAATTCGATTAAAACTTACCGAATTCGATTCGAATTCGTATTCGAATAAAAAACCCAATTCGTATTAGACTAAAATTCGAATTCGAATCGAATTCGCATAAATTCGATTTAATTCAGATTCTGTAAAAACATGTAAAAAACTATCAAAATGAAACATAAATTTTAAAGCAGTCATAAAGCAAGATATCACATTAAAAAGTTCCAAATAAAGTACCATAAGTCTAAAATTCAAAACGAGAAGTCGGGAATAACCACTCCACATTACAAGTTAATATTTTTAGGGTTATAAATTTATTGATAGATTTGTTACTTAAGTTTTAGTTATGACCCATGTAGTAGGTTTGGTAATGGGTAATTTTAATACTTGGAAAAAAATTGATAATAATTTATAGTATAGCTTAATAAAAGTAATACATGCATTATATATAAAAATAATAAATAAAAATGTATAATTTTTATTCGAATTTCGAATCGAATCGAATTTGGAATTATAAATTCGTATTCGATTCGTATTTGATTTACTTGACTCGAATTGAATCGAATTCGAATTCGAATTCTTTTAATCGAAACGAATTCTTGATAATCGAATCGAATTTAAACGAATTTCGAGTTTTTCGAATTCGAAAGGAATTCTGAACACCCCTAGGTTGAGATGACATGGACCCCACCACACACCTCCCTCTCTCTCCTCTTCACTCCCTTCGCCGAATCGGTTATGCTTCACCGAATCAAACCCCATTTCGTCAAACACTCATGCGGCAAAGGGCTTGGCATTGGTTGCCGATTGACGAAAGATCGGTGCCGGGTGGGTTTGCCGCCCCCACTCCGGACACCCTTATTGAAACTAACCCTTATTGAAACTAAACAAGCATGTTGAATCAAATGGTTGTGTAGCACAACATGTCCCATCGTTAGTGGCGAACTTAGGAATTATTTTATAGGAATATGAACGAGGGTTTCAACTAACTTTTCTAGTAGTGCAATAGGGATTTTTGCCTTTAAAATACGCTAATTTTTTTTTTCAGAGGGTGGTGTGCCTGCCACCCACCACAACATCTAAGTCCGCCACTGCCCATCATGCAAATGGAATTTCATTACCATCATTATGCTCACGTCATATGATAAGTCAATGTCGCAATACGAACATCACACAACAAATAAAGTCATATGTGAGATTAGACGGAGCAATCGTCCTAATAAGGCGTTAGAAACATTAAATTGGGTGTCTTTCTTTGTATGGCGTTAGAAACATTAAATTGGGTGTCTTTCTTTGTATGTGATAATGAGTGTGTAGTTGTAATGTATTGTTTATTCATCTTAACCTACTTACTTATAGACAATATACCATTTTTGAGATGGACAAAACATGATGTACACCTTTTTAAAAGTACATTGTAGCCACTATAATACAAAAGTTCTACTAACCACATATCAATAATCACGAGACATGTCACCAATCATATAACTAGTTATTCAAGACGTTACGAACCAACCAAAAGAATTGAGTAATCTTGTGATTCGTAAGAACTTTGCACTTATTAAGGTGACTTAAAGGTCAAGATCACCATCCTCACTAACCAACCTTCCATACGCTATCTCTTCTCAATATGAGTTTAACTGAATTTGTTTAACTACAAAGGTATAATCCATTTTAACAGATGACCGGTTTATATTCGTATGACTTATTGACTTAATAGCTTTTTGAAAAAGCTAATAAATCATTTTCAAAAGTCATGATTTGAAGCTTTTTCAAATGACTTATTGGCTTCAATAAGTTAATAAGTCATTTCCAACCTCAATCTCAAACACCCCCCTAAATACCAAAGGGGCTAGTGCTTTAGCGGTACTCAGATGACTCTTTTTGAGATAAATCGCAAGTTGGAGTCTCGCTCGTGACAATGCATGCCAGATGTTTTACCACAATGGGCATTCGGACGATGGGTTTTCTATGGAACCAGTGACGGGCCGGGTCACCAGTATTTGTTTACGATCATAGGCGTGGGTGATTGTTGCCAATGAGTATACCAGGATTACTTGGCTATGTTGAACAATAAAAAAACTAATCCACTAAATCATGAATGCGTTACATAGAAATGCAGTTATTACAATTCTCAAGATGATATCGTCTTAAAAGAAATCGTCATCAAAATTAATATTCTTAAATCACATCTACATTGTAAGCCAGGCAACGAGGATTTTAATACTAATTTGATGATACTAACTACTAATCCAGTTAACGATACTCTAACCGTGCGTCGTTAGAAAAAACATGTACATTGTAAACAACTCTTTCAATAACCATTCCCTTTCTTGGAGGGTAGTTTGGGTAGAGAAAAAATATAAAAAACGTTAGGCATCAAAACGACGCGTTACGAGGCGGCAACAAAGGGTGCGTTTGGTTGAACAAGCTCCTAACTAACCACCAATTTCCTTTATTATTATTTTTACTTTTTTCTTTTTGTAATTAAATCATAAAACTATTAAAAACAAATAAAGTGCATACAAGCTACAATTGGCAAAAAAATATTATATATATACACATGTAAGTTATCCTCTCTCTCTCTTTCTTTTTCGGTTTCCTAAAGCCATACTCTTTCCGGATTTCATCTACTGTTTATTCCTCTCTCTTTCTCTCTCAAAACCGCCGGAAAACCTCTCTGTTGTCGCCGGTAAACCGCTTGTTTGCCGGTATTAGTTCCGTTCATCCTTTCCGGTGAACAGTTCGCGGCACGAGCAGTTACACACACGCACAGGAGCTATTTAACCGGTGGAAATTGTTTGTTTCTAGAGCCTAAGGCGGTTTAACCGGTGGAAACTGTCCGATCTTTGCGTTAGAGACGGTTTCGAGATAATGTGGCGGTGATACGTGACGAGATCGTGATTTGCGGTTGAAGTTTGTTGCGGTGTAACTGATTCTGTTATTCTGTTTCGTTCGTGAAGTGAGAGAAGACGGAGGCTTCCGGTGAGAAAGTTCGGAATGAGATGGTATGATTACGTCATTATTTTGTTTTTATTTTATTATTTATTTTAATTTAATTTTAATTCTAACTCTGTGATGCTTATGCGTTGTGGAATATATGAATAATGCATCCTGAGATCTCTAGCGTTTTGTTAATTTTCTAGTAATTGTACATTGTAATGGCTGATTAGCTACAAAATTGTATGATATATCTTTAATTATAACTCCATATGTGTTTTTATAAGTTTTTATTGGAGTTTTATATTTACTTTAGGTTTTAATGTTTTATTGACCTACTATGTGATGATACTGTTCACTTGTTTTTTTTCTGTTAGATATCTGTTAGGAATTAGTTAGGTTAACTGTTCAAAGGAGGTTGACTTTGTTTGGTTGGATTCTAGTTGTCTACATAAGGAGTTTTTAAGCTAAAATTGAATTTATGAAGGATGAAACAGTCCAAAATTGTTGAATAGTTCAAAGGTTTTGTTACATAGTGGTAATTGAACTTTGAAGGATGAAACAGTTCAAAATTGTTGAACAGTCGTAACTCGTAATAGCCGTATGTAGGGATCTACTACGAAGAGAAATTGGTTCAAAGAGGGCAGTTAAGTGCTTATAATTTTAATAATTTCGTTCCGGTTACGTTCTGATTTGTCAATCAGTTGAGGTTCCTAGACAAGTTAGGTTTAATTACCGAGGATATGAGCCGCGAGGCAACAAGACTGATTTATTTTAAATTTGTGATTAAGAACTCATATGACGTGTTGACAGATGTGACCTGGAATATCTGACTTATGATATGGTTTTGACAGGTGGAAGGAAGGGTTTGTTTCACCAGAGAAGACACGTTAAAATATCTGAAGCATAAGAGGCTTCAGCGGATGAAATCCGGCACTGTGAACGATGCTGCATTTGTGTCTAACCTAATGACTCGAAGTGGAGGAGATGCATTAAGAGGTTCTGCATCTTCAAGTGATGGATTATTCAGCAATCTGGATTCATGTGGGCGAGATAATACGTCAAAACCCACAGTTGAAAAGTTCGATTTAAACGATCTTGATTGGACAGATAAGGTTCCAGAGTGCCCTGTATACTTTCCAAGTAAAGAAGAGTTTGAGGATCCTTTGGTTTATCTCCAAAAGATAGCTTCAGAAGCTTCAAGATTTGGTAATACTTCCTCAATTCATTTATAAAGATTAGAGGATTATCTCTAATTAAACGTTTTCCCCTTGAATGTTTGTACTTTCAGGTATATGCAAGATTGTTTCGCCTTTGAGTGCTTCAGTTTCTGCTGGTACAGTTTTGACAAGAGAGAAAGTTGGTTTTAAGTTTACTACACGAGTGCAACCTCTTCGTCTTGCTGAGTGGAATACTGATGATAAAGTCACCTTCTTCATGAGTGGAAGGTGGGTACCCCCTTTATGATATTTTACGTATTATTCTTAGTATACGTATCTTATTCAGCTTGAGTAATGGTTTTCATTCATTAGAAATTATACATTCCGTGATTATGAGAAACTGGCGAACAAGATATTTGCTCGTAGATATTACAGCACTGGGTATCTTCCTGTTTCATATATGGAAAAAGAGTTCTGGCATGAGATAGCATGTGGAAAGACAGAAAGTGTTGAATATGCTTGCGATGTTGATGGCAGTGCTTTTTCTTCTTCTCCCACTGATCAACTTGCAAGTAGCAAATGGAATTTAAAGGTTTTCATTTTGTTTCGGTCATTCAACTTTTAATGATTGTTGTTACATGTTTCTTAGAGCATTCACATTCTATCCATCAAAATATGTGAGGGGGAGTTTTTATATTATAAAGGGTATAAAAAGTGGTTGTGAGTGGAGGAGAGAGAAAATGTTACTGTTCATCTGTATATTTGAGGGGACACTGTTCACCCACTATAATTTTTTTAATATATATTGAAAATGGTTGTGAGTGAAGGAGAGAGAAAAATGTAATGATAATATTATTTAATTGAAAAGGAGAGAGAAAAAATATTTGTTTTTAGTGAAAATATATTGATATAGGAGTTGTTTTTTAGTGGAATGTATGTATAATTTGATGGATTGGATGTGAATGCTCTTACTTCACATCTTTATTAATCAACACATTGTTTTGTTCCTTTTTTAAATTCAGAAAGTCTCAAGACTGTCCCATTCTACTCTACGTCTGCTTGAAACAACGATTCCGGTATTCAGAATTATAGATACAACTCCTTCCTTTGATTCTGAAAATTTTCGCATATCCATTCTCCTAACTATCGTTTGTATTTTTCAGGGAGTTACCGAGCCTATGCTTTACATTGGTATGCTATTTAGCATGTTTGCCTGGCATGTAGAAGATCATTACTTATATAGGTATTTAATTTAATTTTGTTGCTATGTTGTATAATTCTCCCACATTTGTCTCATTACATGTTTACACTTTGTAGTGTGAATTATCATCATTGTGGAGCTGCAAAAACATGGTACGGTGTTCCCGGTCATGCCGCTCTGGATTTCGAAAAGGTGGTTCGAGAAAAAGTGTACACTAACGACATTTTATCAGCAGATGGGGAAGATGGTGCTTTCGATGTTCTTTTAGGAAAGACAACCTTATTTCCTCCAAATATATTATCGCAACACAATGTTCCGGTTTATAAAGCTGTTCAAAAACCTGGAGAATTTATCGTAACCTTCCCACGAGCATATCATGCGGGATTTAGCCATGGTATAATGTCCATAATTCCCAATAGAGTAAAATTAAAATGTCATTTTCGTCCCTGAGGTTTGGCAACTTTTGCGACTTTCGTCCAAAGGTTTGTTTTTACTTTTTCTGCATTTGGATCCAAAAGGTTTGAAATCTTGCCATTTTCATCCAACTCGTTAACTCCATCTATTTTTTAACTTTTAAGTTTGTGTTGATTAAAGGGTTTGGGTGGGGAGAAACGAGAAAGTCAACAGAGGTGCTTCTTTATTACTTATTGTGTTTTTTTATTCTAATAAAAATGTCTAAAAAGACGGAAATGCCCCTCATTTAACGGAGAAATGGATGGAGTTAACGAGTCGGATGAAAATGGCGAGATTTCAAACCTTTGGACAAAAGTCGAGAAAGTGGTCAAACCTCGGGGACGAATATGACATTTTACTCTTCCCAATATAAAATATCTACTACTTTCTGTTTCTAATATTTGTATTGTCTAAAAACCTTAGGTTTCAATTGCACCGAGGCTGTAAATTTTGCAATCGGTGATTGGTTCTTGTTGGGATCAGTCGCTAGTCATCGTTACGCACTTTTAAACCGTATACCGCTTCTTCCTCACGAGGAACTTTTGTGCAAAGAATCCATGATTCTCCATTCAAGTATGGAATATGAAGATCGATCTTGTGAGGATGGAATATCTCATAGACACATTAAAGCAGCATTCGTGAATTTGATCCGTTTTCAACACCGTATACGTTGGTGTCTAATGAAATCAAGAGGATACATGGGTGCTTCCACGCATTCTCATGGAACTATTCTCTGCAGTGTTTGCAAACGCGACTGTTATGTGGCGTATATTAACTGTGGTTGCTATCTACATCCTGTATGCCTTCGCCATGGTATGCCTAGAAACAATTCTTTTATCCATTATAATCTTAAAGGCATTAAATATGATTAAAAAAATAATCTGAATCTTTGAATAAAAGGGTTTAGGAAGTTGACCCATATGAACATGTAAATGTGTAAAAAAAGCAATATTTTTAGGACCGGACTGGACGTCGAATTGGTCCCCTTAGTGTTACACTGGTCGGGCCGGTCGAACCGGTCGGATCGGATGTAAGAACCAGGTTATGCCGTAAATATTACAAAAATAAATAGGGTAAATCCGACCGGTCCGAGCACCCGGTTACCCCGGTCCGACCGCCGGTTCCTGGTCCAACCGGCCGGTTCGACTCAAAAGCGGTCCGATAGGGTGAACCGGACCGGTCTGAATGGGCAGTCCGGTCCGGTTTTCAAAACATTGACAAAAAGTCCCACGGTAGCATTTATGTGATTTTTTTTTAAAAAAATTATGATATCATGTACTTTTCCATTTCAGAGTTTAAGCTACTTAACCTACCTTGTGGAGACAAATTTACAATCTCGGTAAAGGACGATATCTTAGACATGGAGGATGTAGCGAAAATGTTTGAGCAAGAAAAAGATATTATATATGAGGTTCAACGGCAATCTAAAGTTTCCACTGACATGATTCTACTATCTAAATTGTATCCGATAACTGAACACGAAGCGTATAATCCATATTGCAAAATCTCTTTTGGACCTGATCTGAACAAGCGGTGTGGTTCGGAGATTCTGGATGCGTCTACAGTCTGTTCTTCATCAGAAAGTTTATCTTTAACTAACCATGTAAGATTAGATTAATCTCTAATGGCTTAGGGAGAACACACATCACACGGAATTCGGGATCTAATGAGATCGGTTTTCGTTTTAGCAGGTACATGGTGATAGTAATTATACTGTGGAGGTTAGAAATACGTGTCAAGAAAGTGATGATTCTGACTCGGGAACGTTTAGGGTCAAACGCCGTGCATCTTCAAAGTCAGAGAACAGAAATGCATATGATTCTGTCCCTCCAGGTTTTGAAAATCAGGTAATGATATTGTTTTTTTTTTTTGAGTAAAAAGCCATTTTCGTCCCTGAGGTTTGGTTACTTTTGCGACTTTCGTCCCTGAGGTTTGGACGTTTGGTTACTTTGCGACTTTCGTCCCTGAGGTTTGGTTGCGACTTTCGTCCCTGAGGTTTGGTTGCGACTTTCGTTTAAAGGTTTGTTTTTCCGCATCTGGATCCAAAAGGTTTAAAATCTTGCCATTTTCATCCAACTCGTTAACCCCATCCATTTTTAACGTTAAGTTAGGGGTATTGTCAGTGGCGAAGCTTGAAATTTCCGACCGGGAGGTCGAAAACGTATATACCCAAAAATTTCTATCCGAAAACTACATACTCTCCACTACTGAGCGAAAAGTTCGGGGGGTCGGCCGCCCCCTCCCGCCCCCACTATGCTTCGCCAATGGGTATTGTCGTCTTTTTAGACATTTTTTTTGTGATGATTAAAGGGTTTCGGTGGGAAGAAAGTCAACAGAGGTGGATCTTTATTTCTTTTAGTATTCTTTATTTTAATAAAAATGTCTAAAAGGCCGAAAATGCCCCTCATTCAACGGAGAAAAATGGATGAAGTTAACGAATTGGATGCGGAAAAACAAACCTTTGGACGAAAGTCGCAAAGGTGGCCAAACCTCAGGGGCGTTTTGTTCATTCCATTTATTTTAACGTTATCTATTTGACCCGTTACTATTATAACATAAACAATGATAAGTAGATGGGTCAAATTCTAGTTTTTGTAACACACTTGAGATTTTCGATTAGTGACCGACATTTGTATCCTCAGGGGCTAAAACGGTTGAAGAGAGTACAACCCGAAGTAAGATCTCGGCATGATTCAGCATCCGAGCGTTCTATTCACTATAAAGAAGCGGATCAAATTGTATCAAATAGAGGATCCACCACTCACATCTCAATTAAGTACAACAAGACGGGAAATGAAGAAGCTGTGAGTAAATATAAAGATTGCAACTTGAACCATGAACCTGGAAAAACCACAAGGGAACCACCGCATCAAGAGAAAGGTCCAAAACGACTAAAAATTAAAGGCCCTTCAATTACAGGGTCGGACTACTTACACTTCACACGTTGACTACTGATTTCTTAGAGCGTTGACTTTTTTCTAATTTCTAACAAACAAGGGAAAGCAGCAGAGAATTGACCCACAAATTTTTAGATGAAAGAAAAGTACATTTTTTTTTTGTGCAGACCTCAAATTGGGGTGTGATTTGCACGGTGGCGAATATGTAACGTTTCTTGGGCCGGGTTCATTTTAAAGAATTCGGCAGCAGATTTTTCTTTTCTATCAGTTTCTGCAAAATTTGAAGGTAAAAGTAGTCGTGATTTTAGCAGTTTCTTTTGATGTACATCTTGTTATTAACTGTTGATTAATTTTTTTGTGAGATGGAAAGTGTCACAAAGTCTGCTTCTTTCATTCTTTTTCCAGCAATAAAAAATTCAGATATTTTTTAACCACTTTGTTCCAAAGTATCCATTTTTTGAATGTCTTGATACTTTACAAGTTAAAAGCATATTGATAAAGGTTGTACTTTACGCTTTATTGGATGTAATCGACGTGAAACAAATGCACGTGCCGAATCAAAAAGAAATGAAGATGCTGGGATGAAAATGGGTATAAAATTTGATTGAATGTGTTCTGATGCTTGTGAATCAAATTTTGATGACATCCTTGAGTGATTCTTGAGCGGAGCCCATTGCAACTGCTCTAACAAATAATTTTTATTCTAACATACTGATGGCGAATTATTATTATTATTTTTTGAGTTTGATTCTTTGGTTTGAAGGGAAGTAAGAATGTGGTTCTTTGGGTTGTAGAAGAGAAAGGATCGTGTAAGAATCACACTAGCTTTGCCAAAACTTGGATCATGGAACAAGTAAACATTTTAATTTTGAAAGTGATTATGTATAAATAAAAACAATCTAGCTAATTAATATGTTACGATGCCTATTAACATCTTAAATTTGATAAACGCTTATGTTTTAAGAATCTGGCTAATTAATGTGTTAAGATAATCAATAACGCATGGATTGGTGGATTAAATGACCGGTGGGTTAAGTTGATTGGATAACGGGTCATTCCGAGCCAAGTTGGGTTGAGTTGAATGAATAACGAACCGTCTTGTCAATAATTGTAACAATCTGTATTTTTCAATAAAAGATAATGATGTTTTTTTCCCTTTTAGCATTCAAATATAATTTGGGTAGGTTTTAAACATAAATTTATTTTCGCTATTTTATTTTTAGTAACTCAAGTTATTTATGTGGGACTTTTGAAATGAAAACAATTAAGATCAACTCATTGTATAGCGAATCTTAATTTTAATATGAGAAGGGTGTAATAAAAGAAAGGTTATATATTATTTCGAGACTTCTAAGAATAACCCATTGCAACTTGGGTGGAATATTCTTCTTTTCTTTATACATACTTTAATTTAATCAAACTAGAAATAGCACCCCGCGGCGTTGCGGCGGGTACTACGATTTGTTGCTCCGATGAAACACAACAGACTGTAAAGGCAGAGTGTTACTCGACCATTTTCTTCAAGTAATCACTATAAACCATCAAGACATACCCCTTCATATACATCTGCATGTAATTGTAGTTGTGAAAAAGACAATTAGAATTACAAAGGGTATAGTAATGGTGTAATGTGGAAATCAAAGTGTAGATACATGCAGATTTCATTAAAAAGCAATTCAAGTATCAACAACATTATTAACTTTAAGAACGAACATACTTTTAGCAATTTATGAATACATAAAAGCATTCCATGTTAACGAATAAATTCCTGGCTACCTGGTTAACCCAATGGCCAAAGGTCACCCCACCGCCCGCGACCGTAGAAAGCGCTCGGTAGCCCAAATCACCCTAAATATACACAAATGAGCCAATCATTCAGTAGCCAATCTGCAGAATGACACTATGTAAATGTATGAAACACTGCCTAGAGTGCAAAATACAATTCCAACAATATATGAAAACATCAGTGGATCATAATGCAAACACACTAAATTCAAAGCTTGTTACTTGATTCATCATAATGTAAAGAACATTGAATCCATCATGATAATGTAGACTATAATAGGCAATAAACCCTAATTCAAAAATAGGCACAAACTCATAAATAACATCACTGAAATTAAAAATGAAACTGAGAAATACAAAACGGAACTTGAAGAAGCTTAATGAAGCAAAGCAATAAAAAAATATAAGATAGGACTATACAGATGCATTCCGTTCGCGAAGAAGTGGAAGTTCGCCGGTTGGTGGAGGTTCATCGGAACTTTGCCGGAACCCTAGGTTTGGTCGCCGGAAGTTCAACTCGGCCGAAAACCCTCTCTGACGCCGTGCTTAGTCCATAACCACTCAACACCATCATTACCAGAAGAACATAAGCTCTCTTCAATTAAAGAGTCAAGTGGTCCTTCACATGTTGCACACCAGCAGTAGTATAGTTATATAGGCTCAGACATGTTGAAGAAACAGAATTTACGCGTGTTGGCTGCACACTAAGAGGTTAAAGACCTCATATGCCACGCCAATAAACACTAAAATCTTAGTTTCTTCAAACAAAAACGCATCATCATAGCCCAGAAGTAGATACAATACTGATATCACATACCCACGGTTCACAAATATGAGTACAAGCATCAAAACTTTACCATAAACAAAACTTTAAGCAATGGGTACAACCATCAATACAGCCCAATGGATAGACTCAGAGGGTGTAAACGAAGGAGATAATTGTGGCTGCATTGGAGGTTACAAATGAATATCTACCATCTCTCAAACATGCCACGCCACGCCATGGTTAAATCCTCATCTCGGTTTACACCCGCGCAATCATCATTACCTAACTCAATAACCAAAACGCCAAACAATGGTTGCATAAAATCAATGCCAAAAACAGAATCATAGACCAAATGATGTAGCTCCTATATTATCAAAGGAACTCTACAAGTCACAAATTTATATATATACAATATACGTGGTCTTCAGAAATCCTAGCCAACAAAGTAAACACATAAGCGAACTCACGGTTTCAAAATTCAAATCAAGAACATCTCAGATGAAGACACCCATAGTCATTGATAATCATAGATAAAAGCAATCACCACCCATTAAAGTCGGTTAGAGTCTCAGCATAGGAAACCCTAGCCATCATCGACACCTAACAACGAAAAGCCAAAAATAGCCACGGTCAACAATAGAAAACAAAGAAGGTGATCAGAGAGAGGAAATAATAGTCGCTACCATAAGTGCCCTTGAACGACGCCGGCAACAACCAACCATTCTGGCCACAGTGAAAACCCCCAAAATCCAGAAGGCATGCGATGATCTTGAGCTCCGACGAACGGTGCCCTAAAATCCAGTTGCTATGCCACTAGAGAACGCCATAGGAACCCTTGGACTGACAAACACCGCCGGTGACGGTGGCTCTCTAGCCTACGGACCAACATAACGTCGGCGACGGGAACTTTCTGCTCTTTCTCTCTCTCTAGCCGCTATGAGCCAAGAACTATGACTGGCAAGTGTAGGTCATGAAAACCGGAAAACGGGAACTGTTCCTAAGAACATACCCAAATTGTATATATTGAACTAGCGGGATTTCCCGCCGCTTCGCGGCGGGAACGGCTATATCAGTTTGATTCATTTCGGTATCGACACACTCTGCCGAAAAAGAAAAAAACAAAGTCCTTGTATAGCCTACGTGATATCAAACGTGTTTTACATCAACCGAGAACCATAACTTACTTTAAAATAGACATATACTGGTAACGGTTATCATAATTACCAACGGATGTTGTTAGGTTCGTCACAGTACTTTACTCGTGTAGCTTACGACATAAACAAATACTCTTGTTTTAAATAGAACTTCATTTCAGCATCGAAATACCAAGGGCAAAATTAAAAACAGTTATGTACTTTTTCTTAACGAACACAAGTTATTTGTGTGTCCAGTGGCGAAGCTTGAAAATTTCCACCGGGGGGTCGGAAATCACCGAACCTAAAAATTCTATATAGTAAACTTTTTTTTATAAAACCGGGGGGTCGAAAACGTATATACCTAAAAAATTCTACACAAAACGTACATACATAACACTACTGAACGAAAAGTTCGGGGGGTCGGACGCCCCTCCCGGCCCCTTGAAAGCTACGCCCTTGTGTGTGTCCATAATTGTGAAACCATTTACAAGTTATCCTTTTTAGTTTGAGTCTATGCAATATGACTGGATCATTGTTTAGCTTTAACTCACTTTTTGATGCACTGAATAATTACCTATATGGCTATACCCAAGTTAAAGTTGTAATGCCTCCTGTGTCTTTTTAAGCATCGTACCAATGTCAGGTTATTAATCTGTCTGCAATTTTGTAGTTAGGTGTATTCATAATCGGAAAAATATAATAAAACTTTGTATGTTAATCCAATTTTTTATTTATATTTTTTTTTAAATAAACATTTGATTATCTCTATAGGCTCATCTACACACTTGGTGTGTAGATAGCCACCTCAAAAAGTGTTTTTTTGTCTTATATGCATATCTTGCAGTGTCGAGCTGTGGTCAAAGCGCGGCGTTTTGATCCGGTTAACCAGACAAAGACTGACGGGTGTCTGACGGGTCTGTTGACCGGACCAAAACGCCGAGCTTTGGCCGCGTTTTGGTCCGGTCAACCAGACAAAAGACTGACTGGGTGTCTGGTTGACATGACCAAAACGCGGCCAAAGCTCGGCGTTTTGGTCCGGTCAACAGACCCGTCAGTCTTTGTCTGTTTCAACCAGACCAAAACACCGCAATTTAGCCACAGCTCAACACTGCAGGGTGTGCATATAGGACAAAAAACTACTTTTTGGTGTGCATATAGGCCCATTGGTGTGCCAATAGGTACACCCTTACTATAACTCACTTTTAAACCACGTGTTCAATACATAGATATTTGCATTTGCATTTTCATTTCAAACCTTAAATTGACACATTAACCCATCATCTTGTCCTTATCCCACCGGAGACAGAAAGATTAGAAGCTTATGGTTCTCAGGCGAGATCAACAATCGTCAGACGGCTACCGGCGACGGCAATGGACTCCTCCACTCGTCTTCATCACGATCGGCGACAACAGTGGACCAGTGGTGACTAAAAGGCACAGCCCACCTCCAGGGTGAGACATCGCCAAGCCCAGGTTCTCTGTTCACCAAATCATCGCATTACCAAGCATCTGTCATCCTCCGCCGCACTTCCATCTCGCTCCACATTCCTCCTCGTATCACATTGCTAACTGTTTCCGCTTCTCAAAAACTTGACCGTCTGTCCGTCTCAATATCTGAAACGTCCTGTCGGACTCCAACCCCAACCCACCTGCACCTTCGGTTGTTGCCGGGCAGAAAGATGGAGACGTGGTGGCTGGATGTCCGTTCCCCCATGTCTAGGCTCCGTAACCCCAAAGCAGATAATCATCTTGTCGTAAAAAAATGGAATACCATGTACTTAAGTTATGACCGACAGATGTAGGTCATATAACTTGAAAACTTGAACTGTAGCTAAGAGCATACGTAAATTGTATATATATAATAATGAATAATGAATAATTGTGTATTTAATAACATTAAAGATAATCAACTTATTCGATAAAATAATTTTCGAGAAGCAATTTGTTAATGATACTAACTTATGAAATAATAAAGTAAAATGGTAAATTAGTTTTTTGAAGAAATTTTTATGAAAGGAAAAAATTATAAAAACGGTTTTTGTAGAAATTAAAACCGTTTCTCCAAGTCTATTTTTTCATAAATATTATTTTCTTTAAGGACTTGGTGAAAAAATATATAATAAATATTATTTTCTTTAAGTTTATAAATTTGTCATAAATATTAAAACCTGCGTGTTTACACCTTATAGGTTGTCTGATTGTCATGTGTAGGACTCCTAAGCCGGTCACGTTCGCTCGGAAAATACTTAGAAAATGTTCGTTCGTTTTTTCGTCTTGGTTGTAAACGAACCGATCAACTTGGTTAGGTTTGTAAACAAGCCAAGCATGAGCAAATGTTCACTCGACTCGGTTCGGGTCAAATTGTTTTTTAATTTATTATATATATATATATATAATATTATGTGTGTATATTTATGTACAAAAATACAATCATGTTTATACATACTAGCCTAGACAGTTTGCTCATCGACTCACTGTCCTTAAGTCGAGCGTCTCCCGCTCTCACCGTCATCGTTCTCTACAATCTACTCATCCGCCACAACCTCAACGTCATCATCGACCACAACATTGTCATTTACGAAATATATTATGCAATATTTAATATGATTTATAATACAAAATGAACCTTGGGTGGTCAATTTTTTTATAACAGCGGAATATTATAAAACGGCTAGCCAAAAGCTAACTTAGAACGAAAAAAATTACACAAAGAAGAGCGGATTTTGTAATCAGCCCACCCAACTTACGTCTATTTTCCTATTTCTATTATGGTCCACAAAAAAAAAAACATAAAAATAGAAATAAAGAATGCTTCCTTTTTGCTGATCCTTACTGCCAAAAATTGTGTCATTACGAGACCTCCAAATGACCCACCATTCCATGCACCAACAACTTCCTTTGCTTAGACAACCCTAAGGAATCCAACCAAGATATAAGGGGGCATTGGTTCGCGGAATGTGTAGGAATTGGAATTGGAATCCCGATGGGAATTGGAATTTGATTTGGAATTTGATGGATTCCTTTGAAATCCATATATGTGTTTGGTTGATAAATGTATTAATGGAATTAGAATTTAAAAATACCTAAAAAGACAAAATTACCCCTAGTTATAAACAATTGTCAAAAGTTTTAAAAACAACCATCTTAGATAAAAATTTAAAAAAATCCAATAATAAATTATAAAAATTCAAAAAAATTCTAAAAATCATAAAAATTCAAAAAAAAAATCTAAAAAAAATCCAAAAAATTAAAAAGTATAAAAAATTAAAAAATAAAAAAAATCTAAAAAATAATAAAAAGTTCAAAAAATTCTAAAAAATCAAAAAAAAAAAAATCTAAAAAATCAAAAATATTCTAAAAAATAATAAAAAATACAAAAAATCCAAAAAATCCAAAAAATTATAAAAAATATAAAAATTCTAAAAATTCTAAAAATCATAAAAAATCACAAAAAATTATAAAAAATTCTAAAAAAATTATAAAAAAATCCAAAAAATTCAAAAGTATAAAAAAATTTAAAACAAAAAAAATCTAAAAAATCAAAAAAAGTTCAAAAAAAACTTCTAAAAAATCAAAAAAAAAAATTAACAAATAATAAAAAATCCAAAAAAATCCTAAAAATTCAAAAAACATCTAAAAATTAATAAAAAATCCAAAAAATTCTAAAAAATCAAAAAAATTCTAAAAATTATTAAAAAGTTCAAAAAATTCTAAAAAGTCAAAAATATTTTAAAAAATCAAAAAAATTCTAAAAAATAATAAAAATCCTAAAAATAAAAAAATCTAGAAAATAATTAAAAAATCCAAAAAATTCTAAAAAATAAAAAAAAATCGAAAAAATTATAAAATCAAAAAAATTCAAAAAATTATTTTTTGAATTTTTTTTGATTTTTTGGATTTTTTTATTATTTTTTGACTTTTTAATTTTTTTTAATTTTAAATTTTTTTTTGGTTTTTTTAGAATTTTTTTTGGGTTTTTTAGATTTTTAGAATTTTTTTCGATTTTTAGAATTTTTTATTATTTTTTAGAATTTTTTTGATTTTTTAGATTTTTTTGATTTTCTTATTTTTTTTGGCTTTTTAGATTTATTTTTGGGGTTTTTTAGATTTTTTATTAATTTTTTTGATTTTTAAGATTTTTTTGGATTTTTATTATTTTTTTATTTTTGGAATTTTTTGATTTTTCAGAATTTTTTGGATTTTTTTAGATTTTTTATTATTTTTTTGATTTTTAGAAGTTTTTTTGATTTTTTAGAATATTTTGGATTTTTTATTATTTTTTTTTGATTTTTTAGAATTTTTTGGATTTTTATTATTTTTTGGATTTTTTAATATTTTGGATTTTTTTATTATTTTTTTGATTTTTTAGAATATTTTGTATTTTTTGTTATTTTTTAGATTTTTTTATTTTTAAATTTTTTTTTGGTTTTTTATATTTTTTTTGGGTTTTTTTTAAGATTTTTATTATTCTTTTGATTTTTTAGATTTTTTTTATTTTTTAGGATTTTATGAATTTTTTATTATTATTTTTTATTTTTTAGAAATTTTTTTGATTTTTTAAATAGTTTCGATTTTTTATTTTTTTTTGATTTTTTAGAATTTTTTTATTTTATAGAATTTTTTGGATTTTTTATTATTTTATTATTTTTTTTGGATTTTTTAGAATTTTTTTGATTTTTTTATTATTTTTGGTTTTTAGACAAAAATGAAAGAGGCAAGGGGCTATTTCCGTAACTTTGGAAACGTTTCCGTGGTTTTTTAAACTTTCCTTTGAAATTTAGAAGGAATCTGAATTCTATTAAATGAGGGATTTTGTTGGAATTGAAATCCAATTCTCTTCAACTAATTTGTCCAACCAAACAAACAAAGGAATGGAATTTAAATTCCAATTCCCTTGAAATCCTATGGATTCCTGTCAACCAAACAGGCCGTTTTGTATTAGAATCCTAGATAAGAAGATTGAACAATTTATAGTTTTGTACTAGAATCCTAGATAAGAAGATTGAACAATGGCCAACAATTAGTAAACGAAAATTCTAACTTAATTGTTTCAAGAGATCTCATACATATTTCTTTCCCAAGTTATGTTATTTTTACATCATATTAAACTGTAGTTTGATTTGGTTTATTGATTTTTTTACGTGTTGAATACATTTTGTTATAACAGTTTCGTGTACATACGACATCTTCACCACAATGTGCGGCTGGGTAAACACTAGTTAAATATTAATTAACAATGTATCTAATCTATCAGTTGATTTATTTTATGACAATATCATTAGAAAACGAAAGATAATGTTAAATATAAGTACAAAAATATTCAATTATGTTTTCTAGCCATTCTTATCTATTAGGCCACTTACTAACTTAGAGCTTAAATTCAAATCAAGTAATTGTTAATTTGTTATCAGTTCTACATATCTAAAATTTGATTTGTTAAGTATATTAAATAAATAATAAAAATACTTTTTAGATGTGTCATGAAGGTATATTTTAATACGAGTATAAAACCTAATATATTTTTTTAATTATGATACATAAGACCTGTTAGTAATAAATTGGTAAGAGTTAATTACACGGATAATCAGGGCCGGTCTTAAGAATTCATATACTTTGTTCGAGCTCGAAAAAACGTGCCCTTAGGCTTTAACGAAATTGGGTATTGGACTCATTATAGGTTTAAACTAATGACAATGGGCTAATAACTAATCTAAACCATAAAAATAGTTTTGTAAGTGGGCCAATGTTGGTGTTTGTATGAGTATACCCTATTAATTTATTTATTTTTACATTTACATATCTGATTTTTTTTTTAAAATAACGTGTCCTTCGAAGTATCGGGCCCTGGCCAGTGGTCCTCCCCGCCCAACCTTAGGGCCGGCCATGCGGATAATCCCCAGTTTAATTTACAGTTTTATCATCGTTTTTGTTTTTTTTTTCCCGTGTCATATTACGATCCCCCCCCCCCCCAAGTGAAAAGTTAGTCATGTGATCGTTTTAGTTTTTTTTTAAGTTCGTTTTATGAGTAGTTTGTACAAGTAACTGAAACACATACGTACATGTTATGAGAGAAAAATATTCGGCTTAGTGTCCCGCAACGCGGGCGGGGCAATAACTAGTATCTTACAATTCCTATGGAGGGGAATAGTGTCAGGCAGCTGTCTAACATTTCTCTATTGGTCCACCAAAATTACGATTTTGTTCCGTTTAAATTTACGGTTTTGCTATTGATTTTGTTTTTTCTCCTCCCAGCCAAATTACGATTTTGCCCTCAATTCAAATTTATAGTTTTGTCATAGTTTTTGTTTTTTTTTCCTGTCAAATTACGAATTTGCCCCCAGTGTAAAATTACAGTCATGCCATCGTTTTAGTTTTTTTTAATAGTGTCAGGCAGCCGCGTGGCACTTCCCCATTGGTCCAGCCAAATCCCGGTCAAATTTATCGTTTTGCCATTCGTTTTGTTTTTTTTTCCTTAGAGCCAAATTACGTTTTTGGCCTCAGTTCAAATTTACAGTTTTGCCATCGGTTTTGTTTATTTTTTCCTATCAAATTACAAATTTGCCCCTACTGTATAATTACAGTCATGCCGTTGTTTTAGTTTTTTCTTGGGAATAGTGCCAGGCAGCACTTCTCCATTGGTCCAACTAAATTACGATTTTGCAACGTATGAATTTACAATCTTGCCATTAGTTTTGTTTTTTTTTCCTCCCAGCCAAGTTACGAATTTGCCCTCAGTTCAAATTTGAAGTTCTGCCATCGTTTGTTTTTTTCACTGTCAAATTACGAATTTGACCCCAGTGTAAAATTACAGTCATGCCATCGTTTTAGGTTTTTTTTTTGAGACAAAACTATGGTATTGTTTTGTTTTAATTGGTAGACTCTGTGTAATTTTTATTCGTGCTAGGCGGCTGCCTGGCAAACACTCATTTGTCCTGATCAATTACAATTTTGCCACAGTTTAAAAATTTAGTCTTTCCATCGTTTTAGTTTCTTTGTTTTTTTTTCTTTTGCAAAAGTATCACAGTGTTTTTAATTGATTGACTCGATGTAATTTTTTTTTGAGAACGTGTTGTGAGTAGTAGGTACACGTAACTGAAACACAGACATACATGTTATGAGATAGAAATATTCGGCTTAGTGCCTCGCAATGCGGGCGTGGCAATAACTAGTACTATACATTTTACATGAGGGGAATAGTGTCAGACAGCTGCCTGACACTTCACTATTGGTCCAGCCAAATTACGATTTTACCTCGCTTAAATTTAAAGTTTTGTCATTAGTTTTGTCTTTTTCCCTCCCAGCCAAATTACAATTTTGCACTCAGTTCAAATTTACAGTTTACCATCGTTTTTGTTTGTTCTCTCAGTCAAATTACGATTTTGCCCCTAGTGTAAAATTATAGTCATGTCATTATTTTAGTTTTTTTTACAAAATTATGGTACTGTTTTGTTTTAATTGGTTGACTCGGTGTAATATTTATTCGTGTCAGGCGACTGCCTGGCACACGTCATTTGCCATCTGATCCTACTCTTACTATTTCTACTAAAAATTACCAAAACACTGCAAATATGGTGATTCTGTTTATGAGGACAGATTCACCGAGGCACGACTTTAGGGCTGATCAACAAAAGCAATGCTGCAGCCTACACTAGTAGCCCAAAAATGTTTGTAATCTCAAGTTGAAATATAATATACGGCTGATTAAACTAAAAGACGCTTGCGATCAAAGCTACCATATCCCCTTTGTTATAAAACTGGAAGCAACATATAAAGTCAATGAAATGTTACTTCTAGTATTAACGAAATACATATATGTCAAGGTTTTGAACTCATTAAAAGAATAATAGACGTACAAATATTTTAAAAAGCAAAAAAGATGATAATATTGAACAAAAAGTTTTGAAAACCAACTCAACCCTGTTTTGACCCATGTAAAATTCCCATTTTACCCTGTACCCAAAATCAACAACCTCAGAATTAAATTTGCATAAGCAATATAAATAATATGGCATTACCATCCCCTCAAGATTCCCATGTATTACATATAACATTTTGTGGATAGTCAACCTTGAAAAGTCCAACAGGTTGTTTTGTGGATAGTCAACCTTGAAAAGTCAAACAGTTGCAAGATACATGGTGAATCATGATTCTTACCAAACTAAAAGCAACTTTCTACAACAGTCACATACGCGAGTGATACCTTTGGAGCGAACGGAAGAATGATGGTTTCTAAAATGTGTTGACCTGGATCAACAGAATCTCCTAAGAAGAGATAGTCAACAGATCTGATAGATGAAGCAGATAAAATAGCATGACAAGTCGGAAATTGTGATAGGTGAACAACTTACCAACAGATCTAGGCAGGAATGCTCATCATTTCTTTTGGCACAAGCCTACCTATCAACTCAATCATACGTCGATCTAGTGAACCAGCTGCGATTTGATCTATCAACAAAGATAAACTCGAAGCATCAAGTGAGTAACTCCTTCCATCCATTTCATGTAAAAGCATCTCTACATCATCAAAGCGCTTGTTCCTAAGATATCCTTGGAGAAGAACATTGTAGGTAACACTATCTGGTGGGCAGCCACTCTCATCCATTTTAAGAAACAAGAGCTTTGCTTCCTTTAGCTGACCTTCTCTACAGAGGCCACTGATCATTATGTTAAATGTTCGCACGTTAGGCTGCAAACCTTTTAAAGTTAGGTCATGGAAAAGAGTCTTCGCAGTATCAAGCTTCCCACATTTGCTTGCACCTTCAATAAGGATTGTGTACACCACGACATTATAATTTAGCTTGCTCTCACCCACCAAATGAAACATAGAGAGCGCCTCTCCTACTTGATGGTTGTTGCAAAGGCCATCTAAAATTACTCCATATGTGTATTCATTTGGAATCTGGCCTGCTGCTCGCATCTCATCAAAGAGCTTTCGTGCATCTCCACAGCGTGCAACCCTAAACAATCCCTGTAACATGGTGCTGTAACTGACTATATCAGGTTTCAAACCTTTTCTTGTTATCTCATGAAACATATGCATGGCCTCTTCTATTTTCAAACTCTTGCAATACCCATTCAAACTCTTTCTCTGGATAATACCCATTCAGTAAACTGCTATAAGAAAACAGCATTCAACAACTGATTAAACTTGATAACAGATGGGAGGGGTTTTCTCTGGATCATTTCATCGAACAGGTTAAAGGCATCATCCAAGCTGGTAACTTTTTGATACCTAGACAGAGGAGGATCCCCATTATTTGAAAAGGAAGTGGAGTGAAGAAGAGAAGCTAAAGAAGTGGAGTGAGGACTGAAATCTAAACCTAATCGGGAAGACGAAGAGGGGTTGTTAAAGAATTGGTGATGAAATTACATCTGAGTTTGAAGAAAGCGTGATGAAGATGAGAATTGGTGCGAATCATCATCATTGTCGCAGCCTCTAACGGAGAAGGAAATTGATGGTATTCTTCTTCTCCTGTTTGGTAAGAAATGCGAGGAAACACGCCTCTAATTTCATAATTTCTTCTGATTAATTACACTCAGTTTTTATGGTTTGGTATGTGGAACTCCTAATAAGTAGGACTGAAGGGTATTTTGGTCCTTATAAATAGGAGTGAAAATGACATGTGGCACCCTTTTTATTTTTAAAAATACAACAAAAAAAAATCTATTACAAAAAGATCTAGTGCAAAAAAAAATATAGCATAAAAAAAT
Source organism: Helianthus annuus (assembly GCF_002127325.2). NCBI lineage: Eukaryota > Viridiplantae > Streptophyta > Magnoliopsida > Asterales > Asteraceae > Helianthus > Helianthus annuus. Next base: position 157,625,408 of record NC_035435.2, on the reverse strand, counting down.
CTAGTACAAAAATATATAGCATGGAAAAATTCAGCAAAAAATGTATATTTTGCATTGATTCAATAATTACACATTTGATTTCGATGGTTGTAATTTTTGTACTCGCGTGATTCTTATCACTAACCTATGTTAAATATCTTAATTAAGTATGTTTTAAATAATTATAATACCCTTACTTGTTAAGAAAATAAAAAATAAAACAATATATTTTCTACCCTACCATTATTTCCATTATGAGGCTACAGGGTGTGGTATAAATCTCACTAATGGTGCAAACCATCCCGAAACTTAACTGACTACCACCAAACATAGACACCGTAGAAAGAAACCGTAAGAAGAGCTTGCTCAAAGACCATCGAGAGGTGGACATCCACGGAGGAATTCTCATTATCACGAGCGTGGCTTGACGTTCCCAAATATCCCAACATCGGTAATTTTTACTTTTTACTAACTAAAACTATTTTTTTATCTGTATAATTATTTTTGTCAACTAGAATTATTGTTTTATTTATGTTTTTTTTCAAAGGTACCGACCAAGTGGCGACCATTTTTTGGAAGCGTATTCATGAAAAGTTTTTCGTTGCTACAGGCCACCACGGTGAATACAGTAGTCAAGATTTATTTTCGAGGAAGTGGAAGTTGATTCAGACCAAAATAAGCAATTTAACAACATTTACAACCGTCTTATGAAAAATCGTAATAGAGCAAATGGTTCAAGCGATACCGATGTCACTACGGAAGCATACAAACTACTTAAAGCCCAGTACCATAGCCTTTTTCACATGCATAATTCTTGGGAGCTACTGTGAAAATCACCAAAGTGGTAATCAAATGGTAGCCCGTTTCAAAACTCTATATTGATATATTTTGACCTAGGATGAGCTTTGATTTTTAACACAAATTTTGATAAAATGTCAAACTTTTGAAATCATTAGTCAAAATGGCCAATATGGTTTGCAATGTTTTCTTTATGTATATTGGTCAAAATGGCCAATATGATTTTGAACACAAATTAATAATGCTTAGCATATATAGTTTTTTATATTATTAACATCATTTCAACATACTTGTTTAGGGCAAGTTATCATAATAACTTTTTTAACATTCTTGCTCTTTACGTTAGTTTATACATGATTTAAAATTTACCTAACTTTGCAACACTCGAACCATGTAATTTTAATAGAGATAAACACTTGTTGTCATTAAACCAAAAAGTCACCAACTTTTATTCTACTCTGTTTGGTTTATGAAAGTAGAGTAACACACTAACAAACAGGGGTGGACCCATATGGTCCGGGTCGGGTCCACGGACCCCAATAATTTTTTTTAGAAAATAGTAGAACCGGTATGTTCAAATTTTCAAGAACCCCATAAAATAAATTAATTGGACCCCATAATATTAAAAGCAAAGATGGTGTCGTGGTAAATTCCTTTGTGTTCCAACAAATAGATCCTAAGTTCACATTGACCCTCTAATTTGCTTCTTTAAAATGATAAGTTGAATGTCGATTTTATTTAACACTTGATTACCAAATAAAACTTCCAACATATAATGTAGCGGTTTCATGTCCACTAAATGCTTCTACATTATTTCATATCCCCGACCCGACTACGATAACCGACCCGAAAATTTTAATGTTTGGTTGTGAAAAATCCTTACACAAAAAATGGACCCCAATGAAAAAAAAATCATAGGTCCGCCACTGCTAACAAATATACATATTCTAATTGAACACGTTGGTCCGGATGTGGCGTTCCATGTGTGATTGTTCGGATGCTACAATCCGAACGTACTTGTAACACCCCAAAATATGCAATTTATTTATGTTACCTAAAATGTCTAGTCATGTTATATTTATCCTAGTTAAGTATATATATGTTAGTAACTTGATTAGAAGGAAGGTTATATGACAAATAAACAATCTAAGTAATTAGAGGGACTAAACTTGTTAAAAAGGATGGAAGTTTTAATAAAAACAAATAAAAGAAAAAGGAAAACACAAACACACATTCTAGTGTGTTTGTGTGGATCGACCAGAGCAAGGGAACAAAGGGAAGAACCCTAACTTCATGAAATTCTCAAAATCAAAAGGGAATTAAGAGCCCAAATGGATGCATGAACTCAAAAATCGAATAATCTAAGCTTGCTCAACGATTGGTAAGTAGAAATTTCTGATTTTAATGATTTGAAGAAAGTGGGTGTAGGATCGTTGTACGACCTGACTGAGTCGATCAGAAGAGTTGTTTATCCGAATCATAGGCGGAATCAATGACACGGACGCTCGATTCAATTTAAATGTCTCGTATATTGATATAATAATGATTACAGCACCTGGAGACAATTCGGCAGCACTTCGTTACCGAAAACACAATCCTGATTCCGCTTCAAATGAAACGGACATGTGCCCTATATATAGTTGATGAGGTTCCGCTTGAAATGACCAAGACACTTTCAAGCGGAATCACTAACAATACCACTAATATCAGTTTCTAGCAACCCGAGCACTGATTATCCTATCCTATCTCATTACATAACTCGATACAAGACGAAGTCAATAGAGAATCATAGGCGGAATCAATGACACGGACGCTCGATTCAATTTAAATGTCTTGTATATTGATATAATAATGATTACAGCACCTGGAGACAATTCGGCAGCACTTCGTTACCGAAAACACAATCCTGATTCCGCTTCAAATGAAACGGACATGTGCCCTTTATATAGTTGATGAGGTTCCGCTTGAAATGACCAAGACACTTTCAAGCGGAATCAATTGATTTTGATTTCGCTTGAAATGGCACTTGACAATTTCAAGCGGAATCACTAACAATACCACTAAAATCAGTTTCTAGCAACCCGAGCACTGATTATCCAATCCTATCTCATTATATGACTCGATACAAGATGAAGTCAATAGACATAATGCACTAACAGACTCCCCCTTGGATGCTGACGAAGTCTTCAGTGTCGAGTCTTTATCATGACACATCTTCAGTCTTGATCAGTCTTCATGCTCTTTCCAAATTGTCTAACACTGTAAGCATCTATCAATCTTTCTCTTTTCTTCACAGGTTCAGAATCCCATCTTGGCTCTATCTTTATCATCCTACCAGAATCTGACTCTGACTCTGACTCTTACTTGATGAGCTTCTTCAGGCTCCCCCTTTCATCAAGCTTCCGTGCTTTAGGGATCGACACCTAGCTTTCCGGTTTACAAGCTCCCCCTTGCTTTGAGCTCGTCTTCAGACTCCCCCTTAGACTATGCTTTCGGGATAGTAGTCTGGTACACTATCTGCAACACTCATACGTTTATAAGTAACAACATTTTAGACTTCCAGGAATCGTAACCTGGCAATTCAAACTTTCTAAATCAATCCCCCTATCAACAATCTTTACAGATTTGGCAACATTAAGTATCCAAAATCCCTCACAGTTAATCATCCAAGTCCAAACTAATGACCTTGGAGATATCACAAATTGTTTTTTATTTTTGTTTTTAAGATTCAAGTTTCAAATTAATGAACTTATTTTATTTTCAGAAACACAATCAGCTTACTTAGATTTTGAAACTCAGCATTTAGACATCAGTTGTCGAAAATAAAGCAGAATAAAAAATCTTTTTGTATTTTTCTGAAAATGTAAAGCAGTAAAGAAATATATACAAACATATTTACAGACAATATTTTTGTTTGAGTATGCGTCAGAGGATCATATCAGTTTTTTGACAAGTCACAAGTACCGTTGAGCTTAGTTACACATTAAGAATTAAACAATTCACTTAGATTGTCGATATACTGATCCACTTAAATTTTCACACAAACTTCAACTGATTCAGGATACGAATTAGGTGTTTTAAGAACTTAAACTCATTCATGTGTCCCACCTCTTGAATATACTCCCGTATCCAGATCCCACTATTCAGTCTTACAGGTGAATATACCTAGATGATATATGTAAGGGGTTAAATTTCGAAAACCGTGAGAGCTTAGGTCAGAACTTCCGTTCAGCAGAGAGATGACGGCTTTGACTTTTGGTGTGTCCCCTTTAGAGGATCTTTTTTACAACAACACATGATTAGCATTTTTCAATGTTTCATCATTTTTTATGCTGAGGGCGATGCTATATTTCAAGCAAGCAGAAAGTATTATATGGGGACTAGGCCATTGCTTTCGCAAAATCAGAAGTCCCGGGATAATACCCCAGATATCACTAAGCATAAAGACCTAGTATGTCAGAAAGAGGGGTCCTTCAAACGAGATTTCAGGGGTTACCTATATATCCAAGTAGTGTTCCCCACGAAATAGGCAAGTTGAATTTAGGTTTATATCCCAAAAAAGTTTACTAAATGTATAAAAACCTATCGGCATATCATCAGTGAGACTGTTTAATGCTATTTAATCATTACATTTCTTTAGCATACTGTAACTGTCTACTGATGTACTATCATTTCCTCTTTTTACGCAAAAACTCAATTTTCGAATTTTATCATGTTTTTGGCTTTTTCAAATTTTCTAATGTTTTTGTTATTTTCTGACAACAATACTCCCCCTAAAATGCAAAAACATTTAAAGAAAATTTGACAAACTGATACTGATAGCTTTGTCTCGCCATCCATTTTCTGCTAACTGTGAACCATATTGCACGAAAAGCAGTAAATACCCCCATGATTTACAACACATTGATCTTTTACAGTTTGAAAACCGTTTTTCAATCTTGTGAAAGTAATCATGTTTGTTCCGCCGTGAGGGTTTCGACATATTCAATCAACACATATTTTTGTAATTTTCTATTTTTGACAAAAAAAACTTAAAAACAAACATATTTTTGGTTTTTCAAATTTTTTAACAAACTAAAAACATATTTTTGGTTTTTAATTTTTCAAATTTTTAGGGTTTTGAAATGTTGTTTATTTATGTACAGAAAAACAAACAAAATAAACTCCCTGTTTCAACCAACACAGGGTCCAGCAGCCTCTTCTTCCTCTCCATGTGCCAGGCTGCTCCAGTTTCCATTTTCACAGTCTTGATTTTTCTTGAGCACCTGCACATTCAACTAACTCAATTACTTGAACAATTTAGCCCAGGCCTGCTTGACCTTAGGCATTTTAACACAATAAACTTCATTCAATGGCGGAAAATCTTTGTCATCAAAGATTTTTTCAACTTTGACTTCAACTTTCTCATCTTTTACCAAAGTCACTTGTTTCTTAACACTCCATGTTTGACCTTTTGGAGTACCACGTTTGTAAAAATGTGAATCTTTTTGAGCACCTTTGTTTTTGAACAACATTTTGTTTCCAAAACTGTTGGGGTTTTGTCATATCAACTGATGTTTTCAAACTTTGCGTTGTTCTGAATCTGGGTGTGTGAGAATTCCAGGTCTGTCTTGAATCGAACCTGTTCGGGTTTGACTTCCAAGTTTGATTTGAAGCAAACTTGTTTGTATTGTACCTCCAAGTTTGTTTTGAATCAAATCTGGTTGACCTTTGTTTCACATCCTCAGATTTCTGTGTTTCCACATTTTCAGATTTCATTTTGTCAACATCAACAGGTTTGAGATTTGGACACTTTCGTGCAAGATGTCCAATTTGATCACATTTGAAACATGTTCTCTTGGACATATCTTTGACCTGTGGTTGTTGCTTTTTCTTTTGAGCTAAGAACTCATCATTAGACTGTCTCAATTTGAGTTCTTTTTCTTCTGCTAAACATATTCCTTGAACAAAGTTCGTCTTTGCCTGATAATTTGTCGTTTCATTTTTGTTTCGATTCTGTTTCTTCTTATAACCCAACCCAGCCTTCATGTTTTTCTTCTTGAAACCAGGTTTATTATAAGAACCTTTGTAACCTTTACCAGCAAACTTTGAAATATCAGATTTCTCAATCTCAACCATTTTGAAAACTTTATCAACCTTTTCTGAAATCACATTCTGAATCGGGAATACAACATCTAAGAACAATTTGTCCGATCCAATCATGGTATAAACCAATCCCTTTGAATCATCATTCAATTTTTTCTCGGATTTTGCGTTTTTCAAATATCCATCATGAAAATTACCTTCATTTTCATCCTGTGATTCAGAATTACCTGTATCAACCGACTCTTCTTTGAACACACTTTCAACGACTTTACCTACCACCTCTGAATCATGAGAATCATCAGATTTGGAATAGGTTATGTCAATGTTATCTGGCAATTGATCTACCATGTTGAAAGCTTTTTCGACCTTTTCTTCATCATAAAATGCAAACTTTTCCGGTGGTGGAACTTGATGAAACTCTGAGCCAATACCTTTTGTGTTTTGCTCAGAATCTTTCCCACCCGGTTTTATGTTGAAAATACGTTCAAGCACATATGACGACGCGTGATAACTTTTTAACTTGTTATTATCCTGTTCTAAATCAGCAATCTGGCGCTTAAGTTTAGCAACATCTTCAATATAAGAATTCACAACTTGTTGTTTTATTTCATACATTCGTTTTAGTTCCTTTGATGTTTCAGAACAGTATTTCAATCTTGATTGAACAAGTTTCATTTCACTTTTTACTTTTTCATATAATTCTTTTGTAATGTGATAAGCCAATTTCATTGAATCATATTCCTTTTTCATTTCTTGGCAAATATTTTCTTTTTGTGAACATTCTTCTGTCATTTTCGAAATATTTTCTTTCAAAACTTCATTTTCTTTTTCTAATTTTTTACATTTTTCTAAAAGGTTTTCATCATTTTCTTTTAAAACCTTTTCGTTTTCTAACATTTCTTTGTATTTATTTTTGAAAACTTCTTTGATTTTAGTGAATTCAAGATTTCTTGTTCTGAATTTTTCGTCTTTTTCAATACAACCACTGCATGGTTCCATGCATTTCTTGCACTGTTCAACAGTTTCGATTAAGACTTCAGAATCAGATTTTACCTCAGTGATTGGCACTTCGGTGTTTGCTTCCATCTGCTTCTGATCAGCATCACTCTTCTTCTCATCATCAGCATCAACACCAACATCAGCAGCAACTTCCAAAATCTCATCCTTCACTTCTCCTTCTTCTTTTTCCTTCATTTCTTCTTCAAGATCCTGCTGTTTTTCAGTAACAGCTTCTTTCACAGCTTCGACTTTGACTTCCTCAGCGACCTTCTTCAAATCGTTCACCATACACTCACCATTCTTCTTCATTCTCTCTTCATTCCTCTTCCTCAGTTTTGTTGTCATAGCATCCCTGATGATTTTATCCAACCTTTTTACATATGTCTTGTCTTTTGCAACATTAGAATAATATTCGCCGGATCGAGGAATTACTAGAAGAACATAATCATGAACTATGTCACTTCTAGGAACAACTGGTTCGCCTTGTTTGTTGACAAAACATTCTTGTTTCTTATCCCATCTTTTGTTCGCAACAACATTCTCATATTCTTCCTGCATTTTCTCCATTCTGCATCCCACAATGAATCTTTCTCTCTCAGTTTTCTCACTTAGAATCTCTTCTCGAGTTTTCTCTTTTATCTCTGTATCTTTTTCTTTGTTTTTTTTCACGAATTTCAGCAACAAGAACATGATGCTGGACTTTTGATGCTTTTCTGCCATGAGTTGTTACAGGACGATCTTCATCTGGAAAAATCTGACTCCAGTCAAAACCTTCATCGTCATGAATTACTGCATAAGCCCTTGACTTGGGTTTATCTTCAATCATTTTCGGCTCTTCTTTACTACGATGATAAATCGCCTTTCGGTAATAGTCATCGTTGAAAGGTCTCTCAGATTCAGCAACTTCAGAATTTCTACATTCTCTTTTGAAATGACCCTTTTGCTTGCATCTGAAGCAGGTCACTTTGGATTTGTCGAATCCAAGCTTCGTTGACGGACCACCTAACGATTGCTTCCCGGTAATCTCCATATATCTTTGAGCTCTGCGAATGCAACTTGCCAAACACCAGCGAATGTCTATGAGCTCCATTTCTTCTGGATCAATCTGGTCGTAGTCTTCTTTGGTTAAATCCGAGTTTCCAATTTTACCAGCTACAAGACCTTCATACGATTCCAGAACAGATGCTAGAAAACTCATTTGTTGTTTAGCTGCATTGATGCTCATCGATGGATAATTCTTCAGTTTGAGAGCAATGTTGCACAGAATCTCCTCAGCTTCATTAGAACTTGATTTTGAAGATGAATGATATCCAGAATGGTAACTTGATGAGGTTGTTTGTGGTTCCTTCATCTTCTCACTACTGAATGCTGTCTTTGGTGCACTAATAACTTTCTCCGAAGGTACATTGCCTTTGTAGTATAGACCAACATTCTGATGATGCGACGAACCACTCATCTTGTTTTGCTTTTGTAGCTCCAGATCATGACTCTCAATCTTTTCTAACAACACATCAAGAGAAATCGTATCATATAAAGCATCATTTTTCAAGATAAAAACAAACGTTTGCCACTGATCAGCTCGTGGTAACGCTTCAATTACTTTATCAACAACTTCTTCTCTAGTTTTCACAATTTTAAATCTTTCTAGTTCAATCTTTAAATGACAAAAGCTCTCAGTCATTTGCCTCACTGTCTCTCCTTTTAAATTATCAAATAAATCAAATTCTTTTTTTAATAACGCGATTTTGTTTTTTTTGAATTTGTTTACCCCCCTTAGCTTTCGCCTTCAAAGCTTTCCACACAGACTTCGATGACCCATCATGTATTAACAATGAAAAAATGTCATCTCGAACTGATTGCTGGATCAAAGCAATCATCTTCTGTTCGTATGAAAATTTCTTTTTGTCTTCCTCTGAAAAATCTTTGATTAGAATTTCTTCTCCTTTGTCATTTACTGGGCTATCATATCCAAATTTCAAACAAAACCAACTCTCATGTGCATATGCCTTCGTCCAATTGACAAACCTCTCCTTCCACCAAACATAATTCTCAATGTTATCCAGCTTCGGAGGTTTTGAATAAGTTCCATAAAAGTTGTCATGTTCAATGTTGTCTTTGATGGTTTTTGTTATCGCTTTTGGTGTAACCTCTGAAGCATCCACTGTATCCGAGGTAAACGCATTGTAGAACGTATTGAAAAATTCTTCAGCCATGATGTGATCCTGGAGACAAACAAACAAACATAATCAGTACAAACAATATCAAACAACTTGAAATAGACTGACACTCGGTTGATGTGAAATGATCTTGACACAAAAATCCTCTTTCAAGCGAAATAAGAATATTGATTTCGCTTGAAATGGCACTTGACAATTTCAAGCTGAATCACTTGGATGACACTTCAAGCGAAATCAGAATTTGAAGCGATATCACTTAGATGACAACTTCAAGCGAAATCAGAACTAATCTTTCAAGCGGAATACTGAATTCAAGCGAGATCAGGTGCACTTTTCAAGCGAAATATGACTTGAAGCGAAATCAGATGGATTTTTCAAGCGAGATAGCTGTTTCAAGCGGAATAACCTGTTATTTTCAAGCGGAATAGTACTTTTCAAGCGGAATCAACTAAACTTTTCAAGCGGAATCATGAGGTTCGTTCAAGCGGAATCAAGTTTTTGGCCTGTTTTTGTAACTTTTAAGCTGAATTTTGGTCTGATTCTTTCAAGGCTTTGTTAAAACACTGTTTCGCATGTACTGTGAAAAATTCAATCCATTTTGACCGTGAAATCTTGTCTAATTTGAAAAAGAAGGTGTAGAAGTCAGAAAATAGATGCAATCAAGCTGAACTCTTCTTCCTGAGCTCTGATACCACTTGTAGGATCGTTGTACGACCTGACCGAGTAGATCAGAAGAGTTGTTTATCCGAATCATAGGCGGAATCAATGACACGGACGCTCGATTCAATTTAAATGTCTCGTATATTGATATAATAATGATTACAGCACCTGGAGACAATTCGGCAGCACTTCGTTACCGAAAACACAATCCTGATTCCGCTTCAAATGAAACGGACATGTGCCCTATATATAGTTGATGAGGTTCCGCTTGAAATGACCAAGACACTTTCAAGCGGAATCAATTGATTTTGATTTCGCTTGAAATGGCACTTGACAATTTCAAGCGGAATCACTAACAATACCACTAAAATCAGTTTCTAGCAACCCGAGCACTGATTATCCTATCCTATCTCATTACATGACTCGATATAAGACGAAGTCAATAGACATAATGCACTAACAGTGGGTTTTAACCTAATCATGAATTTTCGTTGAAATCTTATGTGATTCAGAGCTAGGATTTCATAATAATTGAAATGTTAGCTTGATTTCGATTGTTTAGTTGATTTAAGCCCTACACCCATTTGTTGTGAAAGTATGAAGAACATGATGATTTAAATGAATGTTAATAGATGAGAATTGTTTTATGATCATGAATTGAGATAGAGAAATTAGATAAGTTAATGTATGATGAATGAAAAATATGAATTTGATTGAGTCTTGTTAGGCTAGATGGTGTATAAGTAAAAATATGTTATGAATACTTGTACTATGTGCATTGTTGATGTAGTGCACACCAAGTGTTTGATGAAATGCCTTGACAAAGATTTCAGCCTTGTTAGTTATAAACTCCATATGAATTGAATGTATTTTGAAGTAAGTGTAAGTTTATGATGTCTTATCCATTGGTGTGTGTAAACGGGTATGAGACATAAATTAAAACTATGAACGGTTATGTATAGGTGTTAAGGAAGAGAGTTCAAGTCAAGCGAAGCGAAGCAACAAGGGATTTCAAGATCGAGGTACGCTACTTGTACAATTCATGATTTGATTATATTGTTGTGTTTAACATTAGATGTGTCGAAATGAATCAAGTATGAAAAAGGTATTTGTGTGGACCCTTTTAATGAATGGGTCAAAGAATTAGAATGCAAGAATAGAAGGAATGGTATGAAGTTCCATTTGGAACATATTTATGTGCAAGAATGAAAGTATGTAGTAATTTACAAGTTTGCAGATGTCATAATGGCTATAACTCCGAAGATGGATACTTGAATTAAAGGAAAGAATTTTAGTTCTAATGAAGTTTATTTTGTTGTGGCAATGTAGGTAAATCTCAAGTTTAGCTAACAAGCTTCGCCCGGTTCGAACACACTTCAAGCCCGTCATGCGTTTCGCAACTTTTGTAAAGAAGACAATGTCAATATGTTTTGTCTCTTTAGTTTATGTTTAGTAGTTAAAAACTTAAGTTTTATCTTGTTTGCCTTTTAAAAACTTAGTCGGTTGTAAGTACCTTAGCTTGATGGTTTCTTATGTGAAACAAGGTCCGTTTTGATGTAATATATTATGTCTTTTGAAATGTAGCGTATGTTAAAGATATTTTGATTATGAAAAACAGGGGACCGCTCCTTTTACGAACGGGTCATGCCCAAATTTCGATAGAAAAAGTTCGTTGTTATTTAGATAATTTAAAAGAAAAATTTTGGGCGTTACAAGTTGGTATCAGAGCCTAGGTTTGAGGGATTTAAGCATCAAATGCTTGAACTCAAACCGAAGGCTCGTGTGAAGTGTGTGTTCGTTCCGCAGCGCGAAGCAAGTAAGTACCTATAAACTTAGAATTTTACATTATGAATAATTTAGTTACAAAATGCTATGGAATTGTTACGGGATGATGTGGAAGGGTGTGGGATGGATCAGATCAGTTTGGGTTAGAACGGGTCGGAAAATGGCTGCAAAAATATAAAAATCACCCATAGTATGCTGGGCGTCACCGTAAGCTACGGTGGCTACCGTAGCTTACGGTAGGCCCCGAGACAGAATTCCCACCGTAACATAGTAGCTTTGTGGCGTAAGGAAAAAGACGCCACCGTAAGCTACGGTAGCCACCGTAGCTTACGATGGGGGCCATTTTCAGCCAAATTCAAATGTATTGTTCTGTTTGATGTTTTTAACACACGGGGAGTATCGAAAACGTTATAATAAGACCCTAAAGAATGATATTATGTATGAATGTTGAGCTTTCAAAGGAAGTTATGTATTACTAGTATGATATTATGATGGAAAGGATGAATGAATGCTTGAAATAAAGAATGATGTTTATGTGTAGATGGCGGATACGAATGAGGATGAATCGACACAACAAGAACAATTGAAAACTATGATTTCGGAAGAGACCGGAAAGGCAATGCAGGCAAATATTCCTCGTTTAGCCCAAGAAGTGGAGAGTCATGTGCTAGAAGTGGTAGAAACGATGATGATAAGTAAGATGGACGAGTTGAAAGGGAAGATTGATGAAATACAAGGAAAGAAGGGGGCTCGCAAATGCACGTACAAGGAATTTATGGCGTGCAATCCTTTACCCTATAAAAGAGAGATTGACCCTATAGCATGTCAAAGGTGGATCGCAAGTATGGAGGCGGTGTTTGTAAGGATCCACTGTGAAAAGGAAGACCAAGTAATGTTTGCCACCGGTTGTTTATAACTCCAAGCTAAAGATTGGTGGGATGCTTATAGTAAAGAAATCGGTGAAGATAAGGTTCAAGACTTGACGTGGCAAGAGTTCAAGGAACCTTTCCTAAAGTACCACTGTCCGCAATCTGCCATTGACATGATCCAAGAAGATTTCTTACCTCTTCGTCAAAAAGATGAAACCATTAATGAAATCACCAACACTTTTCTTGACAAGCTGAAATTCTGTAAAGAAATAGCGGGGACGGAAAGAATGAAGATAAACCGCTATCATGGTATGTTGAAGGCTGAATATCGGGAGTTCATAATTCCTGCTAAATGTGAAACCTTGAATGAGCTTATTAACTTGACCCGAGATAGGGAGATTGAACTAAGAAGATAGGCAGAAAGAGGTGAGAAGAGAATGTCTGAGAATGTTCCCAGCTCAAGCCCGTCAAAGAAACAGAAATTTCAAGATTAGGGCAGGAAGCATAAGGCGAAGGGTAGTATTCTGAAATGCAAAACTTGTGGAAAGTTACACATGGAGGAGTGCTTGAAAGGGAAGAAGGGTTGTTACAATTGTGGCCAAGAGGGACATCCATACTATAGATGTCCTAATCCTACCAGAACGTGCTATAATTGTTTCCAACCGGGTCATATTAAGGCTGAATGTCCCAAGCTTCAACAAAAAACCGATAAGGAAGCAAGAAAGAAGGAAGCCCCAAAAGCTAAGGGGATGATGTTTCAGATCTCGCCTGAAGAAGCAAAGGACCACCCGAATGTTGTGTCAGGTATATTCTTATTGAACTTGATGCCTACGTATGTGTTGTTTGATACTGGAGCCAGTAGATCGTTTGTGTCAAGTGAATTAGTGTCACACCCCGCTTTTAGAATCGAAAGAATGCATGTGCCATTAGAAGTTGAGATAGCGGATAGTAAGAGTTATTTGTTGCACGAAGTTTCTAGAGATTGTGAAATTATCATTGAAGATAAGAAGTTTACCATTGACCTTATTCCCATGGTTTTGGGAGAATTCAAGGTTGTAGTTGGCATGGATTGGCTAGCCAAACATCATGCCGAAATTCAATGCGAGAAAAAAGTAATTCATGTGTTAACACTGGGAGGAAAATGAGTGAGTATACAAGGGGAAAGGAATGTTAATTCGAAGCTTTGTTCTATAGTCCAAGCATTCAAGTATGTGCGAAATGGAAGCAAAGCGTTTCTAGCCTACGTGGTGGATACTAAGCAGAATACCCCTAAGATAGAAGAGGTTGAAGTTGTGAACGAGTTTCTTGATGTATTTCCGGAAGATTTGCCAGGGCTTCCACCAGAACGTGAGGTGGATTTTAAGATTGAATTGTATCCCGATGCCAAACCTGTAGCCAAAGCTCCTTATAGGTTGGCCCCAACTGAAATGCGGGAGTTAATGGTTCAGATACAAGAGTTACTTGACAAGGGATTTATACGCCCGAGCGTATCGCCCTGGGGTGCGCCTGTACTTTTTGTCAAAAAGAAAGATGGTTCGATGCGCATGTGCATCGACTATCGAGAGTTGAATAAGCTGACAGTGAAAAACCGATATCCGTTGCCCCGAATCGATGATCACTTTGATCAGTTACAAGGGGAAAGTTGGTTTTCAAAAATTGATTTATGGTCCGGATACCATCAGTTAAGGGTATGGGATGAGGATGTGGCGAAGACGGCATTTAGAACGCGATACGGACATTACGAGTTCTTAGTAATGTCCTTTGGATTAACGAACGCGTCCGCCGCATTCATGGATCTTATGAATCGAGTTTTTTGGGCCATGTTAGACAAATTCATTATAGTTTTTATTGATGATATCTTGGTTTATTCCCGAAGTAAAGTCGAACATGCATGCCATTTGCGCGAAATTCTTGAAGTGCTCCGTAAGGAGAAATTATACACGAAATACTCTAAGTGTGCTTTCTGGCTTAGAGAAGTACAATTTCTCGGTCATGTGATTAATGTGGATGGTATCTTAGTGGATCCGTCAAAAGTGGAAGCTGTTATGAAATGGGTACCTCCAAAGAACCCAAGTGAAGTGAGAAGCTTTTGGGTTTAGCGGGCTATTATAGGAGGTTTATTCAAAACTTTTCTAAATTGGCCCTGCCGTTGACCAAGTTAACCAAGAAGAATGAGAAGTTTACATGGGGTACAGATCAAGAAAAGGCGTTTCAAACTTTGAAGGAAAAGTTCTCGAGCTCCCCAGTACTAACCTTACCTGATGGAACGGAAGACTTGGTGGTGTTTACTGATGCATCACACCAAGGGTTAGGATGTGTTTTAATGCAAAGGGGTAGAGTCATTGCTTATGCTTCAAGGTAATTGAAAACACATGAAAGTAATTATCCAACCCATGACTTAGAATTAGCAGCAGTAGTGTTCGCTTTGAAGATATGGAGGCATTATCTATTCGGTACGAAAAGCACAATTTATTCTGACCACAAAAGCCTTAAATACTTTTTCGAGCAAAAAGATTTAAATATGAGGCAACGAAGGTGGTTAGAACTTCTTAAACATTATGATTGTGAAATCCTTTACCATCCGGGCAAGGCAAATGTAGTGGCCGACGCCCTGAGCCGAAAGGATTATCCGCCTCCAATTCAAGTAAAATCCATGAAAATGGTGGTTACACCTTGATTTCTCGAAATGATTAAGGAAGCCCAAGTCAAGTCGCTGAGCAAAATGGATTCAAGAAAGGAAAGAACAAAGGGGTTTTTTGATAAATTAGAAGAAGGACCTAGTGGAATTAAATCAATGTATGGCCGAATATGGATACCTTGGTTTAGTGAAGCAAAAGACGTGTTACTCGAAGAAGCTCACAAATCCCGATTTTCGGTTCATCCAGGAGCTACAAAAATGTATTTGGATTTGAAGAGAAGTTATTGGTGGCCCGGTATGAAACGGGATATCGTCAAGTATGCTGCAAAATGTTTGACCTGTTTGCAAGTAAAGGCAGAACATCAGAAACCATACGGAAAGTTGCAACCGTCATAAATTCCGGTATGGAAATAGGAAGAAGTGACGATGGACCTAGTGACCAAGCTTCCTAAGACAAGGAAAGGTCACGATGCTATACGGGTGATCGTGGACCGCCTCACCAAGAGCGCGCACTTCTTACCCATTCGGGAGACTTTCTCTTCTGAAAGGATGGCGGGGATCTATGTTAACGAGATAATATCTCGACACGGAGTCCCTGTATCTATTGTGTCGGATCGAGATACCCAATTCACATCTCGATATTGGCAAGGTTTTCATGAGAGTATGGGTACAAAATTACATTTCAGTACTGCCTACCACCCCCAAACGGATGGTCAGTCTGAGCGAACCATTCAAACACTCATCGACATGCTGCGAGCGTGTGCGATAGATTTCGGGGGAAGCTGGGATGACCACTTGCCATTGGTGGAATTTTCATACAACAATAGCTACCATAATAGCATTCAAATGGCACCGTATGAAATGTTGTACGGAAGGAAGTGTAGAACTCCAATTTGTTGGGGTGAGGTAGGGCAAAGAGAAATTGCGCCCAATGATGTAGTAGCTAAAACTAACGAAAAGATCGATCTTGTGCGAGCTCGTTTAAAGGCGGCTCAAGATCGACAAAAGGCCTACGCAGATCGAAGAAGACGACCTATCGAGTTCCAGATAGGTGATCACGTGTTATTAAAGGTTTTCCCATGGAAAGGTATAATCCGTTTCCGTAAGCGTGGAAAGCTAGGCCCCCGTTACATAGGACCTTTCAAGATTTTAGCCCGGCTTGGGAAGGTAGCATATCGGTTGGAATTACCGCCAACCTTAGATGGAATACATGACACATTCCATGTGTCACAATTGAGAAAGTGCTTAGCGGATGAGACGGCATACGTGCCCCTCGATGATATTGAATTGGACGAAAGATTGAATTACGTTGAAAGACCGATAGCTATCAAGGACTTCAAGGTAACCCACCTTCGGAACAAAACTATAAAGCAAGTCTTGGTGCAATGGCAACATCGGAAAGGATCGGATCTTACATGGGAGTTAGAAGATGAAATGAGGGAGCACTACCCGACATTATTTGGTACGTATTAAGGTTTCGGGGACGAAACCTCTTTTAAGGGGGTAGACTTGTAACACCCCAAAATATGCAATTTATTTATGTTACCTAAAATGTCTAGTCATGTTATATTTAACCTAGTTAAGTATATATGTTAGTAACTTGATTAGAAGGAAGGTTATATAACAAATAAACAATCTAAGTAATTAGAGGGACTAAACTTGTTAAAAATGATGGAAGTTTTAATAAAAAAACAAATAAAAGAAAAAGGAAAACACAAACTATTAGGATCTGAGTTTGGATTGATTGTGATTTGTGTTTGAATTAAGATGAACAATGAAAGAGTAGTGCAACGGAAATTAAATGGAAGCAAACTTTTCACAATCAAACAGGAGAAATGCTTTCAAACATACATTTTCAACAGAGAATCAAATGCTTAAATTTATTTCAAACTTTGATTACACTTGCATGTATGCTTACAAACTCCCCCTCAGCCCGAGCTCAGTAATTTGTTCGTGCAGGAAGAAGATGGTGAAAGAGCTAATAGAACAGTACAGAGCACTGTTCTATTTATAGGCACGCAACAAACCACTGAGCATCTAAGCTGACGTCACCATGAAAGTGACATCTAACCTCCTAACAAACTCTAACCTCTGACCTATACAAACACTGCTATGCTAACTACTGATATTACATTTCATTACATAAAGTAAACAAAACTACTGCTGCATCCTTCCACTGCTGTGAACCCAGCAATACTTGTCATGATCAGCAGTGCTTGAACCAAGGCAGTAGATTGGGCAGCAGAGCTTTAGTTCTTCATCAGTCTTTGACTTGATCAGCAGTTATAGGTCAGCAGTTTGTATGACCAGTGGATAGGAGGTCAGCAGATGTTGAAACCACTTTCAAGGGGAGAGACTTGTATGCATAACATCTGCTTATTCTGGATCCACTGCTCTGATCCAGTTTTGGCTTTTATTATCTGTTCCTTTGGCAAAGTTCAATCCCAACACAAACACACATTCCGGTGTGTTTGTGTGGATCGACCAGAGCAAGGGACCAAAGGGAAGAACCCTAACTTCATGAAATTCTCAAAATCAAAAGGGAATTAAGAGCCCAAATGGATGCATGAACTCAAAAATCGAATAATCTAAGCTTGCTCTACGATTGGTAAGTAGAAATTTCTGATTTTAATGATTTGAAAAAAGTGGGTTTTAACCTAATCATGAATTTTTGTTGAAATCTTATGCGATTCAGAGCTAGGATTTCATAATAGTTGAAATGTTAGCTTGATTTCGATTGTTTAGTTGATTTAAGCCCTACACCAATTTGTTGTGAAAGTACGAAGAACATGATGATTTAAATGAATGTTAATAGATGAGAATTGTTTTATGATCATGAATTGAGATAGAGAAATTAGATAAGTTAATGTATGATGAATGAAAAATATGAATTTGATTGAGTCTTGTTAGGCTAGATGGTGTATAAGTAAAAATATGTTATGAATACTTGTACTATGTGCATTGTTGATGTAGTGCACACCAAGTGTTTGATGAAATGCCTTAACAAAGATTTCAGCATTGTTAGTTATAAACTCCATATGAATTGAATGTATTTTGAAGTAAGTGTAAGTTTATGATGTCTTATCCATTGGTGTGTGTAAACGGGTATGAGACATAAATTAAAAGTATGAACGGTTATGTATAGGTGTTAAGGAAGAGAGTTCAAGTCAAGCGAAGCAACAAGGGATTCAAGATCGAGGTACGCTACTTGTACAATTCATGATGTGATTATATTGTTGTGTTTAACATTAGATGTGTCGAAATGAATCAAGTATGAAAAAGGTATTTGTGTGGACCCTTTTTATGAATGGGTCGAAGAATTAGAATGCAAGAATAGAAGGAATGGTATGAAGTTCCATTTGGAACATATTTGTGTGCAAGAATGAAAGTATGTAGTAATTTACAAGTTTGCGGATGTCATAATGGCTATAAGTCCGAAGATGGATACTTGAATTAAAGGAAAGAATTTTAGTTCTAATAAAGTTTATTTTGTTGTGGCAATGTAGGTAAATCTCAAGTTTAGCTAACAAGCTTCGCCCGGTTCGAACACACTTCAAGCCCGTCATGCGTTCCGCAACTTTTGTAAATAAGACAATGTCAATATGTTTTGTCTCTTTAGTTTATGTTTAGTAGTTAAAAACTTAAGTTTTATCTTGTTTGCCTTTTAAAAACTTAGTCGGTTGTAAGTACCTTAGCTTGATGGTTTCGTATGTGAAACAAGGTCCGTTTTGATGTAGTATATTATGTCTTTTGAAATGTAGTGCATGTTAAAGATATTTTGATTATGAAAAACAGGGGACCACTCCTTTTACAAACGGATCATGCCCAAATTTCGATAGAAAAAGTACGTTGTTATTTAGATAATTTAAAAGAAAAATGTTGGGCGTTACAGTACTAGTACTGGTATGGTAGAATGTTACATCTTCAGTTTGATGATAGTTTTTACAATTCATCAATAATAACTTTTCTAACATTCTTGCTCTTTACGTTAGTTTATTCAAAAGAGGTAACCTTATCTAAAACTCATATACAAAAGCTTTACAACATTGCTAAGTTATCACTTACTGTGATAAGCCCGTTTCAACTTTATGATCTTATTGTAACTAAATCTCTTAATAATTAAAAAAAAAATTGCAGACAGTAAACTATCATCAATATCCATTTAATAGTACTAAATATATCCCTGAGGTTCAAGACCTCGTTTACTAATTTAATAGTACTACATATATTCTTTTGAGGTTCAATACCCCGTTTAATCCTCCACTCAAAGTCTCAAAATAGTGAGTATAATTTTCTCATGACTTGTGATCTCGTATTAATGTCATTTATCCTGAAGGCTCATGGTGTCATTGAACACCACCTTCTTGATCTCCAAAAATCAAATTTCATAACTATGATTATTTTTCATATTTGGAGACATTAGCCAAATAGTTGATTTCATAATTTTATTATTCAGACATATTCTTGAAATAAAATTCATTAAAATATATAAATTTCATCCCATATAAACACATAATAATAAATAATATAGATTTCCAAATTCTCTGTATTGAATGGTTTATAAGGATTGCAATATATATTTGCTTGTTTTTTTAACGGCAAGGAACGACGTGTCAACCACTGTGACACCAGACGCTGTGGACAAGGTCGACTACTCGACCGCCACCAGCGCCTTGGCTCTCCCCAGATGCACGGAAACTTGACCTCCACCCGCCCGAAGGCATGACAGTGAAATAATCGGTAAAACCTCGCCTCCCATCCAAGTCGAACCGGCACCACCCGTATTCGCTCTTCACCACTACCTCATTGGCATACAACAAGATTGTAATTCTCAATAAACAGTTTTAATTACATTAAATAATATAGTTTGAAATCATAACCAAAAACAACATACCCGGTGATTTCTCACTCATAGCGAAAGTTAGACTAGTGGGTGTGGGGAGGCTCATCCCCATGAGGATGGGCCGCCACGTAGGAGGGGCTTGCAAGGGATGGACCTAGGGGGTGGAGGATGGGGCCCCACAACAATTAAAAAAATATAAAAGGGCTAATCACGAGAATAGCCAACATTTGGTCAACTTTTCAAAAATGGCCAACTGAAACGGCTCCACGAGCCTTTTCACAAATTCTGACAGGGCTTATAAGAGGTTTCCTCGGCAACCACTTAGCTTTTGCCACGTGTCCACCTGTCTTCTTTGACTGTTCAGTCCCTGTCTTCTTTAGTTCTTTCCTGACACTAGAATCTGTCACCAACAAAACTTTTGTCTTTCTTCTCAACACCCACCACTTTTAAAAGCAATTAAATTATTACTTTCACTTACATATTACCATGTCCTTTTAAAAGCAATTAAATTATTCCTTTCACTTACATATCAGTTGCTTCAAGTTTAAAAAAAACGAATGGCTGATGTATGATGGTGATTCGATGAGTGGTGATCGGAGGAGGTGGATGATGGTGATGGTAACCGGAGGTTGCATCGGACCGGAGGTTGCATCGGAGAAGGTGAATGATGATGATGTTGCACGGTGGTCGTTCAGGAGGTGTTGAACGAAGGTGGTGTTGGATGTGACGGAGTTGTAGCGATGAGCGGAGAATAATGGTGGTGAACGAAGATTGACAGATGTTTGGTGATGGAGGTTAATGTGATAATGAATGATGAAGTGGAGAAGACGATGTATCGCGACAGTGATGAACGTTGGTGAAGATGATCGGACAAGAAAGTTGGTGGTGGTGTAAGTGGTTGTGAGTCGGAACAGTGTGAGTCGGAACCTCTGATATGTTGAAGGAACTCGAAACACCTCTGATATGGCTGAACAGAGGTGCACGTTCACTGACACGGTTGTGGTGGGTTGTGATGGGTGGAGGGAGGTGGTGCTCGGTGAGGGTGGTGGTTGGTTGCAGGTTGGTGGTGCTCGGTGAGGGTGGTGGGAGGTTGCAGGACGGTGGTGGGAGGTGAGGGTGGTGGTGGTGCTCGGTGAAGTTTGAAGAGATATGGAGACATGGAGGAGGAGGAAGGTGAAGTTCTTTTCCCTCTACTGTCTTGACTACAAAGGTGACAAAAGGTGATGGGAGATGACAGTGGAGAGAGAAACAGGAGAGAGAAAGGTGACAAAAGGTGATAGGAGATGTTTGACACTTAATACGTGGCAAAATGTGATTGGCCTTTGAAGAAAGTTCTTACCCTATGTCTTGAGCTGGGTTGGAATTCGTGAAACGGCATTTTAAGGGCTGTCAACTGGCTATTTTTGAAAATTGACCAAATTTTGGCTATTTTCGTGATTACCCCAATATAAAACTTTATTTGATTTTAGAGAGAGATAGAGAGAGAGGAGAGACAAAGATGAGAGAGAGAGAAAGAAAGCAGCCCGTCATCATCGTCTTGGGAGCCGGGTTTCACACGATGGGGCGAGGGGGCGGTGTGGGGGGTCGGCGCCGGGCTTCGCCGGGCCTAAGTCGGCCCCCATACCGCTTGGTCTTATTGGTATGGTCTGGAATGATGGAATGTAGGCAAGCCTTACCTCTATCCTAGGGATAGAGTGGCTATTTCCAATGAGACTTCAACTCCAAAGTCAAAACCACACATAGAAGTGCCATATCAGCACGGCACACAAACAAGCTACCCCCACCCACAATAAAATAAAAAAAAAAACCCTAGCATTGTGATACGAATTGAATGTCGGATGCTATATCATACACAAAAACCCGAATAACCCAACCCAAACTATTGAACTCTGATCTTATACGAACAAATCAAGAAGAAGAGAAACAGAGAGTTAGGTCACCAAATCCATGGTTTTTATTCTATCATTAGGCGTTAGGTTTATAGAAACACTAACACCTCGCAATGCACTGACTGACCGCTTCATGATCCTTGATTTCTT
The DNA here is from genome assembly GCF_002127325.2 of Helianthus annuus. NCBI lineage: Eukaryota > Viridiplantae > Streptophyta > Magnoliopsida > Asterales > Asteraceae > Helianthus > Helianthus annuus. Next base: position 157,603,536 of record NC_035435.2, on the reverse strand, counting down.
GTACCTGCCAATAAGAATCATATATTCTTTGCTTTTTATGCCCTCTCGGCAACCTAGTTTCTTGCTTCTCGAGCCCATCGGTTCGCATCACCATTATGATAATCACAATCATGATTTACTTCCTTCCTTTTTTCCCTAGCTCAGGTCTGATCGAACTCGGCAACTAACAAGCATTTGCAGATTCATAATGCGTATGGGTACATATGTAGAAATAGAAATGAATGTGATTACCCACAACCGTTGGGCAGGAAGAATGTGCAAAAACTAAACAAGTATGGGGATTCTGGGGGACATCCACTGCAGAATTCAGTAATGTTTTGAGTAATATGGAGACGAGTTCTAATACAGGACTGATTTTTACAAAACATTGCTTCTGATCAACGCTGTCATATCCACTTTGTAGATATCAAACCGGAATTCATATATAAAGTCGATGAAATGTGACTGCTACTATAAAAAAATACAAATATGTTGAACAATAAACTCATTAGATAGAACTAGTATTAAGCACCCCCGCGTTGCGGCGGGGGGCCTAAAACAATGCGTCATTCGTTACGACATCAATCGTTTACAACATCGGTTCGGTAGCGTTACCAGGCATAACTGAATTATTATTTTTTATTTATAAAAATGTAACTAGTTTTGGTGAAGCGTGCGCAGGTTTGTCGAATGCTAGATAAAGATCTCTTTTCATCATTTATAACACTTTCCGCGGCCTCTCAACACCAATAAAACGCAAAAAAAAAAAAAAAGGAAAAAAAAAAACCAAAACTCTCTTCACAGAAAATCAGCAGCATTTAATCATCAAATTTTCTAAAAGATTCAAGCTTTAGCTAAACCCATATCAATCAACAGATGTTATACACAAAAAAAATGACATCTAGCAATATAACCAAAAATCAAGTCCTGACTTCCCTAAACTCAAAATTCTATACCCCCAAAATCTTTCAGCAGCCTTTTGTCAGTGGAGTTGTATAAGAATGTGGTCTCCATTGGTGATGGTGTTATTCGAACATTCTGAAAAGAAACAAAGAATCAAGAAAATTTCAATCGAGATATGTATGAAAATGATGCATTATTTATAAAAAAGATAAAATAAAGGACAAAAAGTATGTGGGTCAAAACAACTTGACTTAGTTATGTTGACTTCTACCATAATGACCAGCTTGAACCGGAACCTGTTGACCCGTTACCAACCCCGCCTGACCCGTAAATTTTGCCATCTTGACTCTTTTGACTCTCGCAGAGCGTATGAGCCTTCTGTTCTGTGCAGAGTGCAGTGTCTTGTCTATATATAAATGTAGTGTATATATATATATATATGCATGTTCAAATTTCAAAAATAAAAGCAATGTAATGCCTTCTTTTAACACTATAAGAGTACATAGTTTCTATCTTGGCGAGTTGACATACCAGCATAACCCTTTTTTGTACAATCAAGAGTCTTCATCGTTTTTGAGTTGAGTTTCTATCACGTTGAGATCAAAAGAAAACCAATTAAAAACCAGAAGACAAAAAGCAAACATCAATAAAAAATCATAATCAATAGCATTCGATATTAACTACGTAAAAAAAAAACCTCTAATTGGGGTAATATTGTCTCGCCACGTTTCTCAACATTGGCCTTGTCTTGGAAGCAATCGCAGTGTGTGGCAAGTATTTTTGACCATTTTCTATAAAACTATTATTTCCTTAATTATTAGCACATGAAAATCAATGTCTATTTCACGTTTCGATTTGCAAAAATGATCAATTTGTATATCAAGCATTGATCCAGTGGACTAAATTTGTTAAAAAAAGCGACACAGTTTATACAAAGCCCTTGTTCGCAATATTACCAAACTACTTGGTGCCATGAGAAAAGGACATCGTCATAAGCATTTTTGAGTTTTAATTCTTGTTGGTTCAACCCATTTAACACCCTTGTATACACTTTTGTACACATATGGTGTAGAATATGGTCAAGTACCTCGAATAGAGAACTTGGGTAAGATCGGGCCTTGATTCTTCAAAAAAAAACTGCATATATATGCCTCCCATTGCATAGCTAATCTGTGCTACAATAAACAAAATTTAAAAAATACACACAAAATGTCTTAACTTGCTAATTTGCCATCTGGCCTCCCTGAATGTTGACGCTGCCAACAGTTTCTTCATCGATTCCATTTCCAAGTGTTCCAACTTCCTCTTCTCAATATCCACATATTTTCATGGAATTTAGAATAACAAACTGCACTTTCAACAATTTTGTTGATGTAGGTTTGACTATTCATTTGTTCATCCATATAATGAAATAAAAAAAAAAACCCATAATATACTTAAAAAAGATATAGAATCACGCATGAATAAAGCACTTTGTAACATAGAAACATAGATACACTACCAGAATACAATGGAATCAATCAAGATTTACATAAACCAATTACCAAATATGACACGATTTGAAAATTTATGATAACTGATCTTACCGGGAAAGAAACTAATTTGTGAATCAATCTTTTTGATACCCGCTAAAACTCACTGATTCAAAGTTGTTGATTTTACCTGATCTACTTAGAAAACGTTCCGCTAAACTCAACTCTAGGGTTCTTATAAAAGCTGATCCAAATGGCGGCTTCTTCACTTTACTCAGATTACTTCCTCTAAGCTTATTTACAAACGTTACAAAACTAAGTCGTTTTAATACAAAGGTTAAACGTGTTGTGTGAAACTACTAACACAGTTAACACGATTACTATAACAAGTTTCACACGAATTAGTTGGGTCGAACGCGTCTAGACACGCTTTAAACCATGTAATTAAGGTGTCAAACCGGTTTAACTATGTATTAACTTAGACTTGATAGCAAAAAAAAAAAAAAACTAACCGCTGGCCCTATCTCCATTTTGGCGGAAAACCAAACAATCTTCGAGCGTTGCGCCGGCGAGACAAGGACAAACAGCTACAGTGGAAAAGCTCCCACAAACAAAATATGCCAAATAATAGACAGTTAGTTAACTTATCCGTTCGTAAAGTTTCTTAAAAATACAGATCAAAACACTAACTTTGGACTGGTTTAGGCAAAAGACAAGTCAAAGCTTAGCCCAAGAAACTAAGAAAGAAAGGGTTATGCATAATATTAATAATACGTTAAAAAACACAAAACTATGATTGACCCAAATTAAAAGTTCACCTAAATAAGCTTCAATCCTCTTTAAAAACCTAAAATTCACAATAAATTGTAGGGAAATCAATGACAAGAACACCAAAAATATAAACTTTTCAAGGAAATCTGCATAACAATATAGTAAAAAAATATAACTATGATTGACCCAAATTAAAAGTTCACCTAAATAAGCCTCGATCCTATTTAAAAAGCTAAAATTCACAATAAAATGAATAATAAACAAATCAAAGAACAATTACATAACCAATTTTATAACTTCATGTGAAAGCAAGTTTTTAAATGGGTAAAATAGATACGAAGAGTGCGGTAGTTACCTTGTTACCATCGGAATCCCTAATTCCGACACCGGAGCTACTACGGCGAACCTTAGATTCTTCGATTTCAAAGAAGAAGAAGATCTGAGATTCGCATAAGAAGCTGGTTGAATACGATGTACCTTTGGCGTTCCAATACGACGACATTGTGTAAGTTGAAACCTGAACACCACCGCTGCTACATCGGTGCCGACGTAACCGGTTGGTGAAACCTTTGGCTCCCTTTGCTCTACTGCTTTCTCCTCTCTATCGCTCTCATCTCTCCAGTCTCCATCATACATACGATCTGTTTCTTCTCTCTCCATCATATGTGGCTATGGTGTGAGGCATATGGCATATGAATATACGGGACAAAATAGAAAAGTAATGTACAATTTTCTAAGCTAAGGGTTCAACAAAGAAAAGCAGTTAACATAATTTATGCACAATTTACAACAACTATATGCACAAGTATGTTGTAAATTAGAAGTATATATAATATACCACAAGTAAAGACCAGAACTAATTCGGTACAAATTTCCGATTTTAATTTCTCATCCTACAAAGGTACAAATAGCTCAAACCAACAATAACTAGTTCAGTCTCTCTCCCAGATTGTTATCTAGGCATTAGTATCCATCATTTCTTTTGGGACAAGCTTACCTATCAATTTAAGCATCCTTCTATCTACTGAACCAGCTGCTATTTCATCAATCAACATCGATAAAGTTGAAGCATCAAGTGAGTACCTTCTTCCATCCATTTCCTGTAAAAGCATCTCAACATCATCGTAATTCTGCTTCTTAAGATATCCTTGGAGAAGAACATTGTAAGTAACACTATTTGGTGGGCAGCCACTCTCATCCATTTTACGAAACAAGTGCTTTGCTTCCTTTAGTAAACCTTCCCCACACAAGCCACTAACCATCACGGTATATGTCCGAACATTAGGCTGCAAACCTTTTAGAGTTAGGTCTTGGAAAAGATCCCTTGCAATATCAAGCTTCCCACATTTGCTTGCACCTTCAATAAGGATCGTGTACACCACAATATTAGAATTTAGCTTGCTATCACCAACTAGATGAAACAAAGAGAGCGCCTCTTCAAGTTGATGGTTGTTGCAAAGGCCATCTAATATTATTCCATAAGTGCATTCATCTGGAATAAGGCCTTGTGATCGCATCTCATCAAAGAGTTTGCGTGCAGCTCCACAACGTCTGACCCGAAACAATCCCTGTAACATGGTGTTGTAAGTGACTATATTTGGCTTCAAACCTTTTCTTGTTATTTCATGGAACATACGCATGGCCTCTTCTACTTTCAAACTCTTGCAATACCCGTTTAGTAAACTGTTATAAGTAAGCACATTAGGGACTCGACCTTTAGATGTAAGTGAATCAAAAAGCATCCTTGCTTTGGTCATTTCACCTCGTAGACAGTAACCGTCGATAAGTGTATTGTATGTCACTATGTCAGGAACCACACGTCTCTCAACCATGATGTCTATAACAGCCTCCGCTTCATTCACCTTACCTTCCTTGCAAAACGCATCGACTAATATGTTAAAGGTTCGCAAACTAGGAGAGATCCTTAGATCCTCCATTTCTTTTAGCAGCTTAGAGACCTCGTCCCAACGACACAAGTTACAAAGGCCATAAATCAGAGAGGTGTATGTGATGACATCTGGTTGAATGCCTTTGGCAAATACCATTTCATTGAAAAGCTTGAAAGCATCCTCTATCATTTTGTCCTTGCAGAGACTATCAATGATGGTGTTATATACTACAGTATTAGGCTTGCAGCCTCTTTCATCCATGAGCCTAAGCAAAGCAATGGCAATATCATTGTTGCCAAACTTGCAAAGCCCTTTGATCATAGTGGAATACATAACTACATCAGGTTCACATAGTTTCTGTTTGATGAGCTTCTTGAAGAGTCTCTCAGCCTCAATAATTCTATCTTCTAGGATGAGTCCATCTAAGAGTGTACTAAATGTGAAGACATCGGGTACAACAGCTCGCCTGAAGCAAGAAGCTAGGAGTGCAAAACCGTCATTGGTGCGAGACATCTGACAACAACACCTGATTGCAATACTGATAGAGTACTCGTTAACAGGCACTCCAATGAGACACATTCGTTTGAAAAGGTCAAGGGAAGAAGAAAAATGTTTCAATTTGGTAACAGCATTTAACAACTGAGTAAACTTAACAACAGATGGGAGGGGTTTTCTCTGGATCATTTCATCAAACAGGTTAAAGGCATCATCCAATTTGGTAACTTTTTGATACCTAGATAACAGTGGACGATCCCCATCATTTGAAAAGGAAGTGGAGTGAAGAAGAGAAGGTAAAGAAGTGGAGTGAGGACTGAAATCTAAACCTAATCGGGAAGACGAAAGAGGGGTTCTTACAGAGTTGGTGATGAGATTACAATTGAGTTTGATGAAAGAGTGAAGACGTGAAGAGGAGCGAGTCATCATCCCCAAACACCAACAGAGAGACGTGAATTGCTTCAACCTAACACACACTCTCTCTGGCTTTAACCAAACACACAGTCTAGTCTGCTCTGGTAGTCTGCTTTGATTTTGGTTTGGTAAGAAATGTAGAAAGCAAGCAAGCCCTACTATTTCACTCTCAGTTAACAAGAAGCTGCTCCTTTTTAATTTTTATTTAAGAAGATCACATCATCCAAATTATGTTTGTTTTCTTTTTTCATATTTGGAAAGAAATTGGCCAAATGGTTTAAGTTAATAATTTTATTACTCAAACAACTCGAATCAAAAAATCATTAAGGGGTGTTTGGGTTAGCTTATTTAAGTTAAAAAAGACTTTTTGTCAGGATGATTTATTAACTTATGACTTTTTAAAAAAAACTTTTTAAAAAAGTGTTTGGGTTAGCTTATGAGCCAATAAGTCAATAAGTAGTTTTTTTAAAAGGTGTTTGGTTTAACTTATTCATATAAAATGACGGCAGATGTTTGGAGGGTAGGTGAAGGGTGTAATGGTCATAAAATCTCCAAAAGTCCTTTTGCTATTTGAGAAGTTATAAATCTTCGACTTCTCAAATTTGCCTTCTTACAATACAAACCATAAGTTATTTTAAAAAGACTTGTGAGTTTGTCAAACACTATTGTTATAACTTATTAACTTATATAAGTTAATAAGTCAAAAGGAGGTGGAAATAAAGGAATCCCAAACACCCCCTAAATCTCATTCCATACAAACACAACCAATAATATTGATTTTCGAGTAATTTGTTTCGACACGTTTATATGGATTCCACTATAATTGCTTGTTTTATTATAAAACTTGATTTCAATACGATTGTAATTCTCACAAAAAATTCAATAAAATTAAATAACTTACTATGGAATCATAAGTTCAATCGGACGACAATTGCCATTTGAAAAGAAATTTAAGTGAAGAGATGATAAACTTAATAGGAAAGATGAAATAGGGATTTGTAAAGGAAGAAGTTGATAGGGGTCGACCCAAATTTTACGACTTTGTCCATAGTTTAAAAATTATATAGTTACGGCCACCTTATTTGCTTTCACAAGTGGTTCAAAATTTAACAGGGTTAACTTTGAGCGTTAAATAATGCACGTAAGATACACACACAGAGGTATCTAATTTAAGATATTGTTAAATATACCACCCTCCCTATATTTTTACTTGTACTCTCCTTTTCACTTATCAAATTTTTTATAACTTTACTTTAAATTTTGAGAAAAATGCAATTTGCGTCCCTGTGGTATGTCCCAAACATCAACCTGAGCCCCTAAATTAAATTTTTGGTTTTTTGAGCCCCTGACTTTATAAATTCATAAAAGTATGAGTCCTTCCGTCAGTGTTCCGTCAGTTTGACTGTTTGACAATTGTGAAAAGTCCTTTATACCCTTAACCCTTAATAGCATATATGAATGATCAGATCAGTTTCATCACACTTCTCATTCTCAACAAGAATAAATCATCATCATCGATTATCATCATCATCATCTTCATCTTCAGAACAGATCATCATCATCTTCATCTTCATCAGCTTCATCTTCATCTTCATCATCTTCAACTTCATCGACTGAACAGTTAGGGCTAAAAAGTCTCTTTCTTTTTGAGGGGCAGAACTGTCAAGTTGAAGAAGATATTGGTTTCTTGGATGGTAGATGGACAACAAAAGCCGGATGATTCGACCCGAGTCGTTGGAGGATCCTGAGATGAAATAGGCAATGGATGGTGGAGATTGGTTGGTGTTTTTGTTGGTGGTGGTGATGGTTAAGATGGTGTACACAGTGGTGGTTGTGGTGGTGGTGGATGATGATGGTGGTGAGTTTTGCATTGTAAATCAATGAATATCAGATAAAGATTGAATCTTTTTGATGGCTTTGCTTCAAGATTGAATTTTTTTGATGGGTTTGTGTAACACCTCGAAAATTTACGTCCTATAATGTATTGACACGTGTCATAAGCCAGAACGTGAGAAAGAATACTCTAGAGGGACTAAAGTTGACAAACATAGAAAGTATGTGAATTCAAGGGTTCAAAATGTCAACAAGAGATAAATATACTTTACAGTAACCCTACATGATGCTCGTACCTTCCAACGAATGAATCATGGATCATACGGAACGAAATGTGGAAGAAAGTGAGAGATTACAAACTACAGGGGTTAAATGTGTCAACATGTTTAAGTTATACCTCTGAGTGACCCTTTAGCAAACCCGAGGCTTTGTAACGGTAAATTATGCTCGCTGGAATGCACGATATAAATTTCATAAAGTTTCGTTATAAAATGAGAAAGTTATGATCAAATTCGTACATAAGGGGTTAAAAGCGTCAACATTGAAAGTTATGGCTTTTCGGGTAGTAACAAAGTAACCGAGGACTTAACAAAGTTGGTAAATGTCACGAGGCCCTTATACGTAAATAAGAAAGGCCCAAAATACAAAGTTACCCCTTCAAAACGCCTAGAGCCAGCTGCAATAATGTAAAAGACTCTTTTATAATCTTTAAAATGACCAAAATACCCCTACGGGGCGTATTATGGGATTAAACTCGTTATGGGCATAATAGAAGGTATCCTACTGATATCACAACATATTTAGAGCATATTGACTTAGGAAACCTGTATAGGACTTTTACGGTTACCCGTTACGCCATTTACGCGTTCGGTTCGGTTTAGGTAACTAGTTTACATAAATCAGTCAAAACGGGTCAAACCTTGTCGTTTTTATCTCAAAATCCAGAATGTGGTGGATTACCCATATTATACAAGTCTTCAAACTTGTCGGGTCTAAATCACATTCCATTCTGGTCTTCGTTTAACCTCGTGTTCGAACCGTATCTTTCGTTAAAACTAACCGGTCTAAGTTTAGGCTTAATTAAAGACCCGTTAGGATTCTAATAGGTTATTATAAACCTTCGTTCCAGAATAGGAGACCCGGTAAAAGCTACCCGCACTTGCTATTTGCGATTGATACTTTGCAAAGGTAAATACTTTTAACTTAATTTCCCTTATACGGGCTTGGGGTACGGTATATAGAATACCGCTTGGTCCAGCATTGAATCTTTAATCGAATAGAGATTAAATCATTGATATGCTTTGTTTTGAAATGTCTTGTTTGCTTTAAGCCTTTAGGGGGTTAATGACCATGTCCCGGATATCCTTGGCATCATCTTACGAGATGGCCACGACCTGAGCGCGGGGTGTAGGCGTACACCCGTCGGCGCATAAATGAATAAATAATGTGGTGTGTCTATTGATCTTTAACCCGGTCTACGGAACGGGCTACTGAACGCATAAGAAACATGTAATTCGTTTACAAGTATTATATTAAAATAATTATCCCAAGTTATAAAAGTTTGTGCCACGTGCGTTCAAATCAATTTTATTAAACCTTTTTAAAAGTGTCGGTTGAATGTATTTACCAGTGTAAACTGACGTATTTTCCCAAAAAGGGTAAGTGCAGGTACTAAGCGAACTAGGCTGGCTTTCTCCTAGCATCCTCAATAAGTCCCGCAAGCTTGGATGTCAAACTGTTGAACATGTTTCCTATTTATTTTTGGATCCCCTGTGGATTAATTTCGACTGTTGTGATACATGATATTACAATAACATTCGGTTGAAATATATCTATCTTTTGCTTCCGCTGTGCATTTAAATATTGTGTTGTTTGACTGTAATGTTACCAACTACGCCACGATAGTCCCCCACCGGGCCCACCGGTGAAACGTGTGAAAACTCGGGGTGTGACAGGTTGATATCAGAGCCAACGTTGAGTGAATTAAACACTATCCTTTTGTGTTTAATCTCAATGACACAATTGCACATACTCGAGTCTAGACAAGAACTTAGGATGAATTCGAATTGTTGCATTAGTTTGTCCTTTATTGTTTGTTGTTGATTTCAATTGTTTAAGCAGGAAATATACCACCGGCAATAAGAAGAGGAGGAAGAGGCAAAGGGCCAATCACTACCCACAACGATCACGAGGCCGGGCCTTCACACATGCGAGCTCCTACCAGCACAATGAGTGCCGATCCTCAGAGAAACAGAAGGAACCTTTTTGATCCCGCTAGACGGTCTATCTCGCACAGTTCAACCCCTTCTTACCGTCACTCTTTTGGGCCGAACTCGGAAAACGAGCCCGATAACCCTCAACCTTCATTCATACCTCTCCAGCGTTCCGTTTCGCACCGTTCTTTTGGCGATCCTACTCCTGTCTTTCAGGGCCGGTTTAACCCGGCAAACTTTATCCAAGAACCAGTGGGTTTTAACCCAATGGGGCCAGAGGACCATTTCTCAGAAGACAATGCAATGGACATGGACGAGGACACGGATCCCGTCGAACCTGCAAGAGGCACCCCCAACCATCCAATCGAGATCTCTGATGGATCATCCTTCCATGGAACACCCTATCAGGGTCTAGACAGTTATCAAGCAAGGTTCAACCAGTGTGAGTGGTATTTTACACCCTCTCACCATTTATCGCCTCATGAGCAACAACAACAGCAGCAGCAGGATCCCTCTAAGGATTCGCGTTTCGTGGCAGTCACGCCACCGCCTCCATCGCCGCCAGTTCATCAAGCACCTATGGATCCTCCAAGACGTAGGAGAACAGGCGCGCGGATATCCGCACGAAGAGGAGATTTTCACTTTAGCACCCCTCGACACTCCAGTGGCAGTCATTACCCGCCACTACATGAAGACCCACAAATGGGTGGACCTTCTAACCCAGCTGCAGAGGTGAATTCTGCACCAGTTGCACCACCTCCGCCACCATTTGGTTATGATAACCCGATACCTACATACGCCGGTTCCACAGCGTACAACCCGTTTGAGCAGCCAGCTCACACTCACTACAACTATATTGGTGTCGACACATACATAGAAGCGGCGGCAAACTACCACGCCCTTCATCCTGAAGTACCTTATGAAACACCTTGGGGAATGGGATACTCAACTCATGGGTATCCAATACCTGCTAGACCTCCGGCTCAGCACCTATCGCAGCAGCCACGTTTTTCCCTACCGGAGCAGGAAGAAATCCTCCACCGTTTGAACAGGGTGGAACAAGATTTTGAAGAAGAACATAAGAACAACCGTGGATTCCTAAAAGGCCTAGCAAATCTGTTAAAAGGAAAGAAGAAGCGAGATCATTAGTCTCTATATGTACTATTGTATTTCCTATTTCAATCAAGTCCCTGCGTGGACATTTATTTGTGTATTTAGTCCCTGCGTGGACTTGTCTTTTAGTCCCTGCATGGACTTGTCTTTCAGTCCCTGTGTGGACATCTATCCTAGTATTGGTCCCTGCGTGGACTTGTTTTCTAGTTAACCTCTGCGTAGAAAATTCGTCTATTAAAAGTCCCGTTTAGGGCAGTGTGTAATCCTTTCTATGTTTAATGGAATATTAAGTTTATGAAATTCATTTTTGTCATTATGTACATTATAAATGAAATAAATAATTCAAAATCATTCCTTTTAAAAATTGATCTGCCTATCCAAATATTAATAAAGAATCTTAAAGGTATAACCTAGCCTTCGTGTCATTATAAGACCTGGCCAAGATGGTAAGACCTGGTTAAAAGATTCAAAATTCCTGTTAACCTCTGTAAACATGTTAACACTCCTGGCAGACGTGATTCGTTAAAATCACACGCGTCATTCTTATACAAGGATCCTTCAAGAGATTCCTAAACCTAACTTAATGATTTGCAAATCATGGGTTTAAATCATCAATTAAGATGATTACATATCAAGCATCCATTAGTGATGTAGTGCCTACGGGCCATATTCATTATCATATAAGACAAAAGACAGTAGTAGCCTATGACTCCCTGTCAAGAAAAGGTAAAAGAACTATGTTCAAACCTACATGCCTTGATTCTCTGAAATCATGGCTTATAATTTAAAATGTCCCTGTGACTAGGCTTTCATGCCACTAATAATATTGTCTATAATTAGGATAAATTATATTAAAATCCTAAATAAATGTGAGTAACAAATTAACCCAATATGGTCTATGTTTACCATGGTTAATGAATTGCCAAAAAGGGCAATTCTATAATAAACTCCCAAATAATTTTTGTCACTATCTTATGTAGCAGTTCAAGATAAAATGGCTGACTCGGATGAAATAAATAGTCACCCAAAGGAGAATCTGAATGATGCCCGGATTAATATAACGGGTGCTGAACTGAAAGCGTTAGTAGACAACGCTGTTACAACGGCCTTAGAACGGCACTATGAGGAATATAGCGGGACTCGAAGTAGGACGCTATCCGCACCGCATTCTAAGCCCAAGACTCATTCCGAGGCACATAGCAAGCCACCACCCTCCAAGAAAGAAGAACCAAAGAAAGATGATGACGATCGTCACTCTTTAAACCATGATAGTGTCCCGTCTCAAAGGGTCGTATAGCTCCGATATGTTAGCCCAACTTTATGTTGATAAGATTGTAGCCTTACATGGCATACCTGTGTCTATTATCTCCGACAGGGATACTAGATACACGTCTCATTTCTGGAAGAGTTTCCAGCAATCTTTGGGCACGCGTTTGAACTTCAGTACGGCTTACCATCCACAGACGGACGGTCAGAGTGAGCGTACCATTCAAACGCTAGAGGACATGCTACGCGCATGTGCTATCGATTTAGGTGGTAACTGGGACAAGAACCTACCCCTAATCGAATTCTCCTACAATAATAGCTACCATACCAGCATAAAGGCTGCGCCTTTCGAGGCATTATACGGTAGGAAATGTAGATCGCCTGTTTGTTGGGCGGAAGTAGGAGAGGTCCAATTATCGGGACCAGAGATAGTTTTCCAGACAACGGACAAAATTGTCCAGATACGGGAACGTCTCCAGGCTGCCCGTGATAGGCAGAAAAGCTACGATGATCCGAAGCGTAAGGACCTTCACTTTGAAGTAGGTGAAAAGGTACTGCTTAAAGTGTCACCCTGGAAAGGGGTGATGCGTTTCGGCAAGAAAGGCAAACTAAGTCCAAGATACATAGGACCTTTTGAGGTCATTGAACATGTCGGATCAGTTGCCTATAAGTTAAACTTGCCTGAAGAGCTCAATGGAATTCACAATGTGTTCCACATCTGCAATCTCAAAAAGTGCTTCGCCGATGAATCATTGGTGATTCCACACACAGATGTGCATATAGATGAGAGCTTAAAATTCATAGAGAAACCGTTGTCGATTGAAGATCGACAGGTGAAAAAGCTTCGCAGAAAGCACGTACCGATTGTAAAAGTCAAATGGGATGCTCGTAGGGGTCCCGAATATACGTGGGAAGTCGAAGACACAATGAAAGAAAAGTACCCCTATTTATTTGAGTAAATCTCGGGTCGAGATTTATTTTAAGGGGGTGAGGATGTAACACCTCGAATTTTTGTGTCCAATAATGTGTTAACACGTGTCATTAGTTTACACGTGGCATTGATATTAAATAAAGGACTAATTTTGACAAACCTTGAAAGTATGTAAATTCGAGGGTTATAAATGTCAACAAAGGGTAAATATACTGTACAGTAACCCTAAATGGTGCTTATACCTTCAAACGAATAAATCATGGATCGTACGGAAGCGAAACGCGGAAGAAAGTGAGAGATTACAAGCTACAGGGGTTAACTGTGTCAACATGTTTAATTATACCTCTGAGTGGCCCTTTAACGTTCCCAAGGCTTTGTAACGGTATTATACACTCACTAGAATGTAATATATAAATTTCGCGAAGTTTCGTTATGAAACAAGAAAGTTACGATCGAATTCGTAGGAGAAAGGTTAAAAGCGTCAATAATGAAAGTTAAGGCTTTCTGAATAATTAATAAACAAACCGGGGATTTAATAACGCGGGTAAATAACACGAGGTCCTTAGTTGTAATTAACCGAGGGCCAAACCGCAAAGTTACCCCTTCAAACCCGAAAGGTCAGGTTAATAATTACGAAAGATTTCGTTATTAATTACCAGATTCTGTTCATCATTACAAAAGATTTAAAAATCCTGGAATTTTAACCTCTCGCGACCCGCGTAAGGGATTGGGTTAAGTTGAGGCGGGCAGCGAGCCACCTAAGATACGCGCCTGAAGTTTGAATCTCAGGCGACCCGCGTACAAATGCATGGAAACTTCCATGCGGGCCGCATTAGACGCCCAGATGCAGAATGTTTGTAGTTTCTTGCCTTTTGAGCTTGTGAATGATCAAAACGCCAATAAATGAGGCATGGGCACCCTATACTCGACCCATAGCTCTATGGGACACCTGCCCATCATCCATGATCAGTATAGATCAATGTGGAGTGATCTTGGAGCTCATTTTTCACTATAAATAGCCATGTTGTGTTCATAACAATCACACAACTCAAAACACACTTCACTGATCATTCTAAGAGCTTTCAAGTGTTCTTCTCTGCTCTCTAAGCAAGACACAACTTCTGTAAGTCGTTCAAATCCATTTTGGTCTTATATTTCCATAGATTTAGCTTATAAACTCAACCGTCGTAACTAACGGTTGTCATAACGATAATTCACAAATGGTCCAGTGAATTGTCGAATCAAAAGTAGTTTTGAGTTGGTATTTATGTGGGTAATAAACCCCTAAAAGGGTTTCCTCTGATCACCGCTCTAACTATGTCAAATATCGAGTCAAACGCGCACTTAAAAAGTCAACAGAAAGTCGTTTTGCCATTTTGTACATAATCTGTAATGTATATGCTATGAAACCTGTTTTGACAATCATAAAACATGATAATAAGTATGTAAACTTGTTTGCGCTCGTTTGAATCGACCATTTGCTATATTGACCCGGTTCGGAGCCGAATGTCGCAAAAGTTTGACTTTTGCTTTGACCTCAGTTCTGACCCGTGTTAGTGAGGTATAGATATGCCTTAGGACTCTCTTAGGACCAGGTTACATGATGGTATAGACCTCTGTGATCGGTTCATGATTTGTCCGAGTCTTTTGTGCATTTCCGTTAATCGCCTAAAAGTTGACCGTAACGGCCTTTTAAAAATAAAACGAGTATTTCGGACACGTGAACAGACCATAACCTTGCTTACTAAATTATAAGCATGTCCTTAAGGTTTCACATCAATCCGAGGTCTAGAATGAGAGTTATGCTAAGTAGCGCAATTAAAGTAAACTTTTGTAATAAACGGCGCAATTAGCATAACGCCCATCTAAACCAAGATTTCGTCACCAAAACTTTTACCCACTGTTATAAATTAATATTTTGGGAATTTTAAAGATTTTTAATAATTTTTACCTTGCTCATAACCTGCGGTTATGGCTACGGTTCGGTAAATACCGAATATGCCCTTTTCGGCCAAAACTTGAGTTCTACAAGGTCTTTTGACCCGATTCCAGTTGCTACTGATTTTAAATAATAAATAAAGTATTTTAGACTTTATAAACTGTTCGGGAAACTCAGATTTCCTGTAGAACTCGAAAAGCCTTTTAAAGTCTTTAAAATGACCGAAAAGCCCCTACGGGGCATAATATTAACTTAAACTCGTTACGGGCATCACGGAAGGTATCCTACTGATACCACAACCTCTTTAAGGCATATTGACTTAGGAAATAAGCGTAAGACTCTCATAGTTAACCGTTTCGCCTATTGCGCACGGTTCGGCTTGTGAAACTAGTTTTCATAAATTAGCCGATACGGGTCAAACTATATTATTTTGACCCCAAAATCCAGAGTGTGAACCTTGAACCCATATAAAACAAGTCTCTGAACTTGTTTGGGGCAGAATCACATTCCATTCTCGGTTTTCGCCTTTTCGCGCGATTAAACCATATTTATATTCCGGAACCAACCGGTCTAGGCTACGGCCAATATAAAGACCCGTTAGAATTCTAAGAGGTTAATTAAAACCTTCGTTCCAGATTAGGAGCCCAGTAAAAGCTATCGGTGATTTAATCAAATTAAGGAATAATACTTGCAAAGGTAAATACTTTAACTTATTTCCCCTATACGGGCTTGGGTTACGGTATGTTAATACCGCTTGATTGAGCATTATATTTTCCATCGTTTAGGTGGTTAAATTAAATAATATGATCGGCTCATTTAAACAGTTTCGTTTCTTAAAAGCCTTTGGGGGGTTAATGACCGTTGTCCCGGATATCCTTGGCATCATTTTACGAAATGGGCACGACCATCGACATCCCGGTGTAGGCGTACACCCGGTATATATTGTCGACATTTAATTAAAAGACGTAGCCGTTGGTTTCTATACTACGGTTTTACGCAATGTGGTGTGTCTATTAATCTTTAACCCGGCATGACCCGGGCTACTGAACGCATAAAAGAACATGTAATACGTTCACAAGATTTTAATAATTTTCCCAAGTTATAAAAGAGTTTGTGCCTTGTGCATTCAAATCAATTTTAAATAAACATTTTCAAATGTGTCAGTTGAATGTATTTACCAGTGTAAACTGACGTATTTTCCCTAAAAAGATTAAGTGCAGGTACTATACGAAATTGGCTGGTATTAGCTTCCTAAGCATCACGAATAGTCTCGCAAACTCGATGCCGTATCTGAATGAACAATATTTTATTATTATTTTGATCCGCTGTGGATACATTCGACTTCTGTAATACATTTGATATTACAACCAGAGGTTGAAGTATATATTTATCTTTAAAGCTTCCGCTGTGCATTTATATAATTGTGTGGTTTGACTATATTGTTGCCAACTACGTCACGGTAATCCCCCACCGGGCCCACCGGTGATACACGTGGAAATCGGGGTGTGACAGGTTGGTATCAGAGCCAACGTTGAGCGAATTAAACACTATCCTATTGTGTTTAATCTCAATGACACCATTGCACATACTTGAGTCTAGACAATAACTTAGGACAAATTCGGATTAATACTCCTTTTTGTCTTTATTTTCATTTCGATTTTTAATAAGTTTTGGAGCAGGAAAATGCCACCTGTTATATTTCGAGGAAGAGGAAGGGGGAGAAGAGGCAGAGGAGAGATCGTTACTCACCACGATCACGAAGCCGGACCTTCTGGTACGCGAGCTCCTTCGACTACAAGGAGTGAAGAACCGCAGAGGCGAAGAGACCTTTACGAACCTGCGAGGCATTCCACCTCGCACAGCTCGACGCCATCATACCGGCACTCATTCGGGCCAAATTCAGAGAATAATCCCAACAACCCACAACCTTCCTTCATACCTCTACAACGTTCGGTATCGCGCCGAAATTACGACGACCCTACTCCATACTTCATAGGTCAGTTTAATCCAGCTGACTACATACAGGAACCTTCAGGCTTTGTTCCATTAGGGCCACAAGATCACTTCTCTGAAGACCATATGGATGAAGATACTGATCCAACAGAACCTGCTCGTGGTACGCCCACGCATCCGATAGAAGTCTCTGATGGGTCATCCTTCCATGGCACACCCTATCAGGGACCAGATAGTTTCCAAGCGTTGTTCGACCGACATGAGTGGTACTACACACCACCTCAACAGACATCACAACAACCGCGACATCCACAGGACCCCTCTGAGGATTCACGCTTTGTGGCAGTTACGCCGCCACCTCCGCCACCGGCGCAACCAGTAATGCCTGATCCGCCAAGGCGTAGGAGAACAAATGCTCGTATGTCCACACGAGGAGGAGGGGGTATCCACTTCAGCACCCCTCGACACTCTAGTAGTAGCCACTATCCGCCACTACAAGAGGAAGGACCTTCAAGTCCTATACAGGAGGCGAACTCCGCACCAGCTGCACCAAATTCGCCACCATTTGGGTATGACCAACCCATACCTGCTTACACGGGTCCAATGGCTTACAACCCGTTCGAACCGTCACAAGCACATTACAACTACAATTATGAGCGCGACCCATATGTGGTGTCGGCTAGATATAATGCACGATATCCTGACGGAGCTCATGGGAACATGGGAGCACCGGACTACTCAGCTCATGGGTATCCAATACCTCCCAGACCTCCAGTTCCGCAACAAGCGCCACAACCACATTTCTCTCCTCCTGAACAGGAAGAGATACTCCATCGACTGGATCGTGTGGAGAGAGAGTTCGAGGAAGAGAAAAAGAGCCACCGAGGATTTCTCAAAGGCTTGGCGAACCTACTAAAGGGCAAAAAGAAGAAACGTGACCATTAGCCCTTAATAGTTGTACTAATGTAATTTCTACTTTAAAAGAAGTCCCTACATGGACATTTATCGTATTTCAGTCCCTACGTGGACTTATCTTTTAGTCCCTGCATGGACACTTATCTTATGTTAGTCCCTGCGTGGACTTGTCACTTATGTTAAACCTCTATGGAGGTATGTACTATTTGAAAGACCCGTTTAGGGCAATATGTGATTGTATTTGAGATTATGGAATGTATGTTATGAGTTTTGTTTTAATATGTATGAAATAAATCAAAACCATTTCTTTTAAATTGATCTGCCTAAATAAAGAATCTTACGAGTGAAACCTAGCCTGGTGTCTTTTAAGATCCGGCCAAGATGGTAGGACTTAATTAAAAGATTCAGATTCCCTGTTAGCCTCTGCAAGCATGTTGACATTCATGGCAGATGTGATTCGTTAAAATCACACGCGTCATTCTTATACAGTAATCCTTTAAGGATTTCAAAACCCAACTAAATGATTTATAAATCGTGGGTTAAATCACCAATGAAGGTGATCAATCATATTAAAACATCCATTAGTGATGTAGTGCCTACGGGCCAATCTTATTAAAACATCCATTAGTGATGTAGTGCCTACGGGCCAACCTTATTAAAACATCCATTAGTGATGTAGTGCCTACGGGCCAAACCTTATTAAATCATCCATTAAGTGATGCAGTGCCTACGGGCCAACCATATTAAAACATCCATTAGAGGTGTAATGCCTATGGGCCGTAATAAATGTCTTAAAGACAAAAGACAGTGGTGGTCTATGACTCCCTGCCAGAAATGGGTAAGAGAACTACGGTTCAAACCTCTATGCCTTTGATTCTCTGAAATCTCGGCTAATATTATAAAACATCCTCGTGATTAGGCTTTATGCCGCCAATATTATTGTTATAGCTAAAATAGGATGTATTCAAATCCTAAAACTAAGTGAGTAATAAGATAACCAAATATGGTCTCTGTTACCATGGTTGACCAATTGTCATAAAAGACAATTATATAATAATCTCCTGAATAAAATTTTGTTATCTTCTGTAACAGATTCAAGTTACAATGGCGGATCCCAATGGAGAGAATAGCCATACTAATGAAGATGACTACGACAATGCGCCAGTGCATCTGACAGGCGCACAGCTAAAGGCTCTAATTGACAATGCTGTCCAGGCAGCTCTTGATCGTCAATACACTGAGTCTCATAGTAGATCTGTAACAAAACCACCCTCCAAACCAAAGACACACTCCAAACCACCCTCTCAACCCAAGAAGGATGACGACAATCACTCGTCAGCTGAAAATAGTATTCGTCGGGAACGAGAGTACACTGATGCATCTGGTGCCAAGGGTTGCACCTACAAGTATTTTGTATCTTGTAAGCCCCGGGAATTTACGGGGGAGAAAGGTGCTGTTGATTGTATCACCTGGCTAGATGAGATGGACACTATTGTGGACATCAGTGGGTGCGCAGAGAAGGATGTGGTGAAGTTTGTGTCCCAGTCATTTAAGGGCGAGGCCCTGGCATGGTGGAGAGCGTTGGTGCAGGCATCAGGTAAGTCTGCTTTATACAAGATGACATGGGAGGAATTTATTGCTCTCATTAAGGAAAACTACTGCCCTCAGCATGAGGTTGAGAAGATCGAGGCTGACTTTGTGTCACTAGTGATGACGAACCTGGACTGCCAGGCTTATTTGACGAGCTTCAATACGATGTCTCGCCTGGTCCCATACCTTGTGACACCAGAACCCCGAAGAATTGCCCGTTTCATTGGGGGCTTGGAGCCTGCGATAAAGGCTAGCGTGAAGGCCTCTCGGCCGACGACCTTCAGGTCAGTTACTGACCTCTCCTTGTCTCTAACTTTAGATGTTGTCCGTCTGAGGACACTAAGGAGCAAGGAGGCTGAGAAAAGGAAGCGTGAGGATGATACCTCACGAAGGTCAGGAAAGAAGCACCGTGGAAATGGTGATGGCAAAAGAGGGTCGGAGACGAAGAAGGATGGGCAAGCTGGTGAAAGACCCAACTGCAAAATCTGCAAGAAACCCCACTCTGGGAAATGTAGGTTTGCGTCGAATTCACAGTCGCAGCCAAAGACTCCTTCCTGTGGACTGTGCAAGTCCAAGGATCATAAGACAGTGGATTGCAAGAAGATCAAGGATGCAACCTGCAATGGTTGTAATGAAAAGGGGCATATCAAGAGTAACTGCCCTAAGAATGCCAAAAAGGCGGAGGAGACCAAGAAGTCAAATGCGAGAGTCTTCCGCATGGATGCGAAGGAGGCTGTGCTGAACGACAATGTGCTTACAGGTACTTTTCTCGTAAATAATATATTTGCAAGAGTACTTTTCGATTCTGGCGCTGATAAGTCCTTTGTAGACCAGAAGTTTTGTAAACTATTGAACATGCCGATCAAAACCCTAGATATGAAATACGAGGTAGAGTTAGCAGACGGCACGATAGAAACCGTCTCCACTGTTCTAGAGGGATGTGAAATGTCCATTAAGAACCATTCTTTTCCTCTATCTCTACTTCCTTTCCAACTAGCGGGTTTCGACATAGTCCTAGGCATGGACTGGTTATCCCGTAATCATGCCCAAATCAATTGCGGCAAAAGGCATATAGTATTAAAGACTCCGAGTGGTGAATCGCTTACCATTCGAGGAGATACGCAGTACGGATTGCCCGAGGATGTATCTATGCTCAAAGCTTCTAGGTATTTGAACAGAGGCTGTGTTATTTACATGGCTCAGGTGATAATTGAAGAGCCTAAGCCAAAGATAGAGGATCTTCCTGTCATTTCTGAATATCCCGAGGTTTTTCCTGAAGAACTACCTGGTTTACCACCAGATAGACAAGTGGAATTCAGAATAGATATCATACCAGGAGCAGCTCCTATAGCTAGAGCACCTTACAGGCTAGCTCCTACTGAAATGAAGGAACTGAGAACCCAGTTGGATGAACTGTTGGCAAAAGGTTTTATCAGACCTAGTTCGTCTCCCTGGGGAGCACCTGTCCTATTTGTAAAGAAGAAGGACGGATCGATGCGTTTGTGTATCGATTATCGAGAGCTAAACAAAGTTACCATAAAGAATAGATATCCTCTGCCAAGGATCGACGATCTGTTCGATCAGCTGCAAGGAGCAAGCTATTTCTCAAAGATCGACTTGAGGTCGGGCTACCATCAGCTAAGGGTCAGAGATGAAGATGTACATAAGACAGCATTCAGGACTCGCTATGGTCATTACGAGTTCCTAGTGATGCCTTTTGGGCTCACAAATGCACCGGTTGCGTTCATGGATCTCATGAATCGCGTCTGCAAGCCGTATTTGGACAAATTTGTCATAGTCTTCATCGACGATATCCTTATATATTCCAAGAACCAAGCTGACCACGAGAAGCACCTCCGTTGCATTCTCGAATTACTACAGCGTGAGAAACTCTACGCCAAATTCTCGAAATGTGAATTCTGGCTACGAGAGGTTCAGTTTTTAGGTCACGTTGTGAGTGAGCGTGGTATCCGAGTGGATCCCGCTAAAGTAGAGGCGGTCATGAACTGGCAAGAGCCAAAGACGCCTACCGAAATTCGTAGTTTCCTGGGGTTAGCAGGATACTACAGGAGATTTATTGAGAATTTTTCGAGGATTGCTGCGCCCTTGACTTCCTTAACCAAGAAGAAAGAAAAATTTATTTGGGGCCCAAAGCAGCAAGAGTCCTTCGAAGTTCTGAAGCAGAAGCTAAGCAACGCACCTGTGTTGACACTACCTGAAGGTACAGATGAATTCGTAGTATACTGCGATGCATCACACACAGGCATGGGGTGTGTGCTTATGCAGAAGGGCAAGGTGATTTCCTATGCTTCAAGGCAATTAAAGGTGCATGAAAAGAATTACACCACCCATGATTTGGAGTTGGGTGCCGTTGTATTTGCACTGAAATTGTGGAGGCATTACCTTTATGGTATTAAATTTGTGATTTATTCTGATCACAAAAGCCTCCAGCATCTGTTCAACCAGAAGGAGTTGAACATGAGGCAACGCCGTTGGATGGAGACCCTGAATGATTATGACTGTGAGATCAGGTACCATCCCGGTAAGGCGAATGTAGTCGCTGATGCCTTGAGCAGGAAAGAAAGGGTAAAACCTATTCGAATCAATGCCAAGAGCATTGAAGTCAAGAACAATTTGATTGAGAGGATATTAGCTGCACAGCGAGAGGCTGTGTTGGAAGCTAATTATCCTAATGAAAAGTTAGGAGTAACTGAGGAGCAGTTGACTCTTAGCAAGGATGGAATCCTTAGACTGAACGGACGTATATGGGTTCCGATTTGTGGAGGACTACGAGATGTTATCCTCCAGGAGGCCCATAGTTCCAAATATTCTGTCCATCCTGGTGCAGACAAGATGTATCAAGATTTAAAGGCAAACTATTGGTGGATAGGCTTGAAAAAGTCTGTGGCCGCCCACGTAGCAAGGTGCTTGACTTGTGCTCAAGTCAAAGCCGAGCACCAAAAGCCGTCTGGCTTGCTACAACAGCCTGAACTTCCCGAGTGGAAGTGGGAATGCGTAACTATGGACTTCATAACCAAGTTACCGAAAACCAGGAAGGGAAACGACACGATATGGGTCATAGTCGATAGGCTGACTAAATCAGCTCACTTTCTACCCATCAAGGAGACGTATAGCTCCGATATGTTAGCCCAACTTTATGTTGATAAGATTATAGCCTTACATGGCATACCTGTGTCTATTATCTCCGACAGGGATACTAGATACACGTCTCATTTCTGGAAGAGTTTCCAGCAATCTTTGGGCACGCGTTTGAACTTCAGTACGGCTTACCATCCACAGACGGACGGTCAGAGTGAGCGTACCATTCAAACGCTAGAGGAATTGCTACGCGCATGTGCTATCGATTTAGGTGGTAACTGGGACAAGAACCTACCCCTAGTCGAATTCTCCTACAATAATAGCTACCATACCAGCATAAAGGCTGCGCCTTTCGAGGCATTATACGGTAGGAAATGTAGATCGCCTGTTTGTTGGGCGGAAGTAGGAGAGGTCCAATTATCGGGACCAGAGATAGTTTTCCAGACAACGGACAAAATTGTCCAGATACGGGAACGTCTCAAGGCTGCCCGTGATAGGCAGAAAAGCTACGCTGATCCGAAGCGTAAGGACCTTCACTTTGAAGTAGGTGAAAAGGTACTGCTTAAAGTGTCACCCTGGAAAGGGGTGATGCGTTTCGGCAAGAAAGGCAAACTAAGTCCAAGATACATAGGACCTTTTGAGGTCATTGAACGTGTCGGATCAGTTGCCTATAAGTTAAACTTGCCTGAAGAGCTCAATGGAATTCACAATGTGTTCCACATCTGCAATCTCAAAAAGTGCTTCGCCGATGAATCATTGGTGATTCCACACACAGATGTGCATATAGATGAGAGCTTAAAATTCATAGAGAAACCGTTGTCGATTGAAGATCGACAGGTGAAAAAGCTTCGCAGAAAGCACGTACCGATTGTAAAAGTCAAATGGGATGCTCGTAGGGGTCCCGAATACACGTGGGAAGTCGAAGACACAATGAAAGAAAAGTACCCCTATTTATTTGAGTAAATCTCGGGTCGAGATTTATTTTAAGGGGGTGAGGATGTAACACCTCGAATTTTTGTGTTCAATAATGTGTTAACACGTGTCATTAGTTTACACGTGGCATTGATATTAAATAAAGGACTAATTTTGACAAACCTTGAAAGTATGTAAATTCGAGGGTTATAAATGTCAACAAAGGGTAAATATACTGTACAGTAACCCTAAATGGTGCTTATACCTTCAAACGAATAAATCATGGATCGTACGGAAGCGAAACGCGGAAGAAAGTGAGAGATTACAAGCTACAGGGGTTAACTGTGTCAACATGTTTAATTATACCTCTGAGTGGCCCTTTAACGTTCCCAAGGCTTTGTAACGGTATTATACACTCACTAGAATGTAATATATAAATTTCGCGAAGTTTCGTTATGAAACAAGAAAGTTACGATCGAATTCGTAGGAGAAAGGTTAAAAGCGTCAATAATGAAAGTTAAGGCTTTCTGAATAATTAATAAACAAACCGGGGATTTAATAACGCGGGTAAATAACACGAGGTCCTTAGTTGTAATTAACCGAGGGCCAAACCGCAAAGTTACCCCTTCAAACCCGAAAGGTCAGGTTAATAATTACGAAAGATTTCGTTATTAATTACCAGATTCTGTTCATCATTACAAAAGATTTAAAAATCCTGGAATTTTAACCTCTCGCGACCCGCGTAAGGGATTGGGTTAAGTTGAGGCGGGCCGCGAGCCACCTAAGATACGCGCCTGAAGTTTGAATCTCAGGCGACCCGCGTACAAATGCATGGAAACTTCCATGCGGGCCGCATTAGACGCCCAGATGCAGAATGTTTGTAGTTTCTTGCCTTTTGAGCTTGTGAATGATCAAAACGCCAATAAATGAGGCATGGGCACCCTATACTCGACCCATAGCTCTATGGGACACCTGCCCATCATCCATGATCAGTATAGATCAATGTGGAGTGATCTTGGAGCTCATTTTTCACTATAAATAGCCATGTTGTGTTCATAACAATCACACAACTAAAAACACACTTCACTGATCATTCTAAGAGCTTTCAAGTGTTCTTCTCTGCTCTCTAAGCAAGACACAACTTCTGTAAGTCGTTCAAATCCATTTTGGTCTTATATTTCCATAGATTTAGCTTATAAACTCAACCGTCGTAACTAACGGTTGTCATAACGATAATTCACAAATGGTCCAGTGAATTGTCGAATCAAAAGTAGTTTTGAGTTGGTATTTATGTGGGTAATAAACCCCTAAAAGGGTTTCCTCTGATCACCGCTCTAACTATGTCAAATATCGAGTCAAACGCGCACTTAAAAAGTCAACAGAAAGTCGTTTTGCCATTTTGTACATAATCTGTAATGTATATGCTATGAAACCTGTTTTGACAATCATAAAACATGATAATAAGTATGTAAACTTGTTTGCGCTCGTTTGAATCGACCATTTGCTATATTGACCCGGTTCGGAGCCGAATGTCGCAAAAGTTTGACTTTTGCTTTGACCTCAGTTCTGACCCGTGTTAGTGAGGTATAGATATGCCTTAGGACTCTCTTAGGACCAGGTTACATGATGGTATAGACCTCTGTGATCGGTTCATGATTTGTCCGAGTCTTTTGTGCATTTCCGTTAATCGCCTAAAAGTTGACCGTAACGGCCTTTTAAAAATAAAACGAGTATTTCGGACACGTGAACGGACCATAACCTTGCTTACTAAATTATAAGCATGTCCTTAAGGTTTCACGTCAATCCGAGGTCTAGAATGAGAGTTATGCTAAGTAGCGCAATTAAAGTAAACTTTTGTAATAAACGGCGCAATTAGCATAACGCCCATCTAAACCAAGATTTCGTCACCAAAACTTTTACCCACTGTTATAAATTAATATTTTGGGAATTTTAAAGATTTTTAATAATTTTTACCTTGCTCATAACCTGCGGTTATGGCTACGGTTCGGTAAATACCGAATATGCCCTTTTCGGCCAAAACTTGAGTTCTACAAGGTCTTTTGACCCGATTCCAGTTGCTACTGATTTTAAATAATAAATAAAGTATTTTAGACTTTATAAACTGTTCGGGAAACTCAGATTTCCTGTAGAACTCGAAAAGCCTTTTAAAGTCTTTAAAATGACCGAAAAGCCCCTACGGGGCATAATATTAACTTAAACTCGTTACGGGCATCACGGAAGGTATCCTACTGATAACACAACCTCTTTAAGGCATATTGACTTAGGAAATAAGCGTAAGACTCTCATAGTTAACCGTTTCGCCTATTGCGCGCACGGTTCGGCTTGTGAAACTAGTTTTCATAAATTAGCCGATACGGGTCAAACTATATTATTTTGACCCCAAAATCCAGAGTGTGAACCTTGAACCCATATAAAACAAGTCTCTGAACTTGTTTGGGGCAGAATCACATTCCATTCTCGGTTTTCGCCTTTTCGCGCGATTAAACCATATTTATATTCCGGAACCAACCGGTCTAGGCTACGGCCAATATAAAGACCCGTTAGAATTCTAAGAGGTTAATTAAAACCTTCGTTCCAGATTAGGAGCCCAGTAAAAGCTATCGGTGATTTAATCAAATTAAGGAATAATACTTGCAAAGGTAAATACTTTAACTTATTTCCCCTATACGGGCTTGGGTTACGGTATGTTAATACCGCTTGATTGAGCATTATATTTTCCATCGTTTAGGTGGTTAAATTAAATAATATGATCGGCTCATTTAAACAGTTTTGTTTCTTAAAAGCCTTTGGGGGGTTAATGACCGTTGTCCCGGATATCCTTGGCATCATTTTACGAAATGGCCACGACCATCGACATCCCGGTGTAGGCGTACACCCGGTATATATTGTCGACATTTAATTAAAAGACGTAGCCGTTGGTTTCTATACTACGGTTTTACGCAATGTGGTGTGTCTATTAATCTTTAACCCGGCATGACCCGGGCTATTGAACGCATAAAAGAACATGTAATACGTTCACAAGATTTTAATAATTTTCCCAAGTTATAAAAGAGTTTGTGCCTTGTGCATTCAAATCAATTTTAAATAAACATTTTCAAATGTGTCAGTTGAATGTATTTACCAGTGTAAACTGACGTATTTTCCCTAAAAAGATTAAGTGCAGGTACTATACGAAATTGGCTGGTATTAGCTTCCTAAGCATCACGAATAGTCTCGCAAACTCGATGCCGTATCTGAATGAACAATATTTTATTATTATTTTGATCCGCTGTGGATACATTCGACTTCTGTAATACATTTGATATTACAACCAGAGGTTGAAGTATATATTTATCTTTAAAGCTTCCGCTGTGCATTTATATAATTGTGTGGTTTGACTATATTGTTGCCAACTACGTCACAGTAATCCCCCACCGGGCCCACCGGTGATACACGTGGAAATCGGGGTGTGACATAAATCTTTTGTGGACAATAAGTTTTGCGAATTGCTGAATATACCTGTTAAAACCTTAAGTGTGAAGTATGAGGTGGAATTAGCTGATGGCACCATAGAAACCGCCTCAACCATATTAAAAGGATGTTTCATATCCATTAAGAACCACTCTTTTCCGTTGTCCCTACTTCCTTTGAAGTTAGCCGGTTTCGACATAGTTTTGGGTATGGACTGGTTATCTCATAACCAGGCCCAGATTGTCTGCGATAAGAAGCAAGTGGTGATCAAGACTCTGTCTGGAGAGTCACTTACTATTCAGGGAGATACCTAGTATGGATTGCCTGAGCAAGTGACTATGCTCAAGGCCTCTAGGTGTATGAAAAAGGGTTGTGTCATTTACATGGCACATGTGACTATTGATGAGCCGAAACCCAAGATCGAAGATATCCCCGTCATTTCTGAATATCCTGAAGTATTCCCCGAAGAACTACCTGGGTTACCCCCAGATAGACAAGTAGAATTCAGAATCGACATTATCCCTGGGGCAGCACCTGTTGCAAGAGCGCCCTACAGATTGGCACCAACAGAGATGAAGGAATTAAGAACACAACTGGATGAATTGTTAGCCAAAGGTTTCATTAGACCTAGTTCGTCTCCTTGGGGAGCACCAATCTTATTTGTCAAGAAGAATGATGGATCGATGCGTCTGTGCATCGATTACCGTGAGCTGAACAAGGTCACTATCAAGAATAGGTATCCATTACCCAGGATCGACGATCTGTTCGATCAACTTCAAGGGGCAAGCTACTTCTCTAAGATCGATCTGAGGTCAGGTTATCACCAATTGAAGGTTAGAGATGAAGACGTACACAAGACTGCATTTAGGACTCATTATGGTCATTACGAGTTCCTAGTGATGCCTTTTGGGCTCACTAATGCACCAGCGGCATTCATGGATCTCATGAACCGTGTCTGCAAGCCATACTTGGACAAATTTGTTATCGTCTTCATTGACGACATTCTGATTTACTCAAAGAACCAAGCTGATCATGAGAAGCATCTTCGCTGTATTCTTTCACTACTTCAACAGGAGAAACTTTACGCCAAGTTTTCGAAGTGTGAATTCTGGCTTCGAGAAGTCCAATTCCTTGGACATATGGTTAGTGAGCGTGGTATCCAAGTGGATCCCGCTAAGGTGGAAGCTGTCATGAATTGGCAAGAGCCGAAGACGCCAACAGAAATTCACAGCTTCTTGGGATTGGCAGGATATTACAGACGATTTATTGAAAATTTTTCAAGGATTGCTGCACCCCTAACTTCTTTGACTAGAAAGAATGTTAAGTTTAACTGGGGTCCTAAGCAGCAAGAAGCCTTTGATATCCTTAAGCAGAAGCTGAGCAATGCACCTGTGTTGACATTGCCTGATGGAATGGAAGAGTTTGTAGTATACTGTGATGCATCACACACCGGGATGGGATGTGTGCTTATGCAGAAAGGCAAGGTTATTGCCTATGCTTCACGTCAGTTAAAGGTGCATGAAAAGAATTACACCACCCATGACTTGGAGTTGGGTGCCGTTGTATTCGCACTGAAGCTATGGAGGCACTATTTATATGGCATCAAATTCGTGATCTATTCTGATCACAAGAGCCTCCAGCATCTGTTCAACCAAAAGGATTTGAACATGATACAGCGACGATGGATGGAGACTTTGAATGATTATGATTGTGAGATACGATACCATCCTGGCAAGGCGAATGTAGTCGCTGATGCCTTGAGTTGAAAGGAAAGGGTGAAGCCTATTAGAATCAATGCCAAGAGCATTGAGATAAAGAATAGTTTGAATGAAAGGTTGTTAGCTGCACAGAAGGAAGCTGTGCTGGAAGCTAACTATCCTAATGAAAAGCTAGGAGTAACTGAAGAACAGTTATCCTACGGAAAGGACGGAATTCTAAGGTTAAATGGACGAATATGGGTTCCAGTTTATGGAGGACTACGAGATGTTATCCTCCAGGAAGCCCACAGTTCCAAATACTCCGTTCATCCTGGAGCTGACAAGATGTACCAGGATTTGAAGGCAAACTTTTGGTGGATAGGCTTGAAGAAGTCTATAGCTACCTATGTAGCAAAATGTTTGACATGTGCGCAAGTCAAAGCTGAACATCAAAAGCCGTCAGGTTTGCTACAACAGCCTGAACTTCCCACATGGAAGTGTGAAGGGGTAAGGTCACAAAATGTCACACCCCAACCGATGGCGGAATCATCGGGGCGCGGCACTGAGCGAAACAGATTGTCCAGAAGTTTCCACAACAACTATTATATAAATTCAGTTTAAATGATACGTCCCATACCGTATCCCAAATAAATAAAGAAGTTATCATAGAAAGCAACTAGGCAAATAATTCCATTCCGACAACTCAGATTCAAGTATTATTACAGACAAATGTTTATTATTTCTAGACTCCCTAGCCTCGATTTCGTCACCACGCGCCTAAGCATCCTAGCAACTTAAGCACCTGTCACATACGTTAAAATAAAGTCAATACATATAATGTAAAGGTGAGCATACAAGTTTGATAATAGCATATAGAGTTCGAATAGTTTACGCATAACCAGGCACGTATGCAGAGGAAAATGATGCATGTTAATTATCGACATGGGACCATCGATACCAACGACTGCGGGTTGACCGTCCGAGACGGTTCGCAATACATGGTTACCACCGTAATCCATGCAAGTATTTGTCCTTAACAACCCCCGTGTGAACGGGTGATGAGTCCAAACTATAGTACTATGTTGCTAAGGCAGGTAGATAGCATTCCACGTGTAAACATAATAAACAGCATTCATTTAGTCAAGTAGCACATGCAAATGGTCAGCGTTCAAATAGTTTGTGTTTGATGGTGATTTGATAGGTAATGTATGTAACACCCAAGAGTGTCAAAAGCAAAAAGGGGATCGATTTTACTCACAGTGATTGATTGTGGATTGAAGGGAGCGCTGAGAGTAAGATTAGCCTGAATAGTTCGATAGCATAACGATAAGTAACGCGGAAAAGTAAACAAGTATGGATGGATCGAATGGGCTGGTCGATCGAACGGCAGGTTCGATCGGACGGCCCGTTCGATCGGCTGGTATATCTGCTTGGACAGTCCTGTTCGATCGGCCGGTTGGCTCGATCGGCTGGACCATTCGAGTGGATTGTCTCTTCCTCTGGTGTGTTTGTGTTTGGGGATTTGAACTTTTGAAGTTTTCGTTGCAGCATTTGAGAACACTGAAGTGTTCCTACCTTTCAAGTCGGTCGGTCGAGCGGTTCGCTCGATCGGCTAGCTCACTCGATCGGCTAGCTTACTCGATCGGCTAGGAACTTCAGGAGTGGTCCTCCACTGAATGTCACTCGATCGAACAGTCTGTTCGATCGGCTGACATTCCCTACTACGAACGAGTTGTGAAAACGATCAAGTGTTGAAGCATAGTATCTCATGATCCGAACAGTAAGGTTTACCAATCGAGTGACCCATTCGATCGAACATTACTTCGTCAATACTATACTTCAAAAGTTTGGAAGGGTGGGACGCCATGTGCTAGCCGATCGGCTGGCCCGGTCGATCGGCTGATGTGTCCGATCGGCTGGGCTGTTCGAACAGCCTAGCCGTTCGGCCAGCATTTCTGACCTGGTTGGCCTTTCGTCTAACACTTGGCTGTTCGTTTATTTGTCATTCTTTCAAGGTAGCTTGACAACGTGTTGAACTATGATAACCTCCGTTCCTACTTGTTTCCTTGGCTCGAACAGGAATCACCCAAGTCCGGCCGGTGAACGGTTCGGAATGTCGGTTTTAGAGTTTAACCCGAAATCGGTGGACCTTGTTCATAGAATCTGAGTCTTGAACCTTTTAACTATTTGAATGATTAGTTAGCCGGTGCAAGCTCCGTTTCTATCGGTTTGAAAGCATTGAGTGTAAAAGAGTTGAAAGAAAGTTGGAAATCCTTCATTCAATCCTTCACATCATGAAAATGTTTAGATCTATGATGGATCTTAACTTGTTTATGTGGAAATCGGTTAGATCTAAGCTATTCATGGTTGAATGATGCCAAAGTTTGAAGTTCTTCAAGAACACCATGATGACATCACCCAAGAACAGTTAGATCTTGGTGATTTCATGGTTAGAATTCAAGTTTTGAAAGATAGAAAGGTGTAGAATCAAGTAATGATCAAAAACGTACAAGAATTAGAGTGAAAACTTACCGGGATTGAGAGAAATCTGAGAAAAGGTGAAGAAGATAGCTGGTTCGGTCAGAGCTTTCCAAAAATGGAAAGTATGACAATGACAGCCCTATATATAGGCTTCCAAAAGAGGAAAGTGGCAGCCGATCGGCTGGGAGCTCCGATCGAGTGGGCTGCTCGATCGGCTGGCAAGGTGCTAGCCGGTCGGCTGGCCTGTTCGATCAGGATGCTTCCTGTTCGATCCGCCACGCACTTCGAGAATTTTGCGACGATTTTCGACGTTTCGATTTCGATGGACGATGATACGGATACGATAGAGTTCCTAGTCAAATTACTTTTAATCCCAACCACTATATCTAACATACAATCTTCTATAAGTCACGTTTCGATGTCGGGTTCGATTGCTTTTCGAGTTTCGATTTGATTTTCGATTGATTTGCTTGAATACCACACCAAACATAAAGTAAGCACGCACAAGTAACACATAAGGCACACACACACGTATAATAATACCACAATTCGCATAATTCGAGTCTTGAGTTCGATTGATTGTTAGATCGGTTTGATTACTGATTGGTTATCTTTATCGCATTGTTACTTCCCATCACTCACAGTCGTAGATCGGTTCGCGTTAAAACACATTCAATTACTTCGGTTCTTGCTGATTACAACACTTACTCCACATAATATAACTAAAACACAAAATCGACTATCTATAGTCAAAGAAGGTCAAAGTTGACTTGGACTTTGACTTTGACTTTGACATTCGAAAACACGGGGTATTACAGCCTCCCCTTGTTTAGGGAATTTCGTCCCGAAATTAGGCACGAAGGCTACACAACACCGTGATTTACCAATTTGATGCTTCAGATCTATTTATTTAAACAACTGCGGGTACTTGGCCTTCATGTCGCTTTCGAGTTCCCAAGTGAACTCCGCGCCTCGTTTGCCTTCCCATCAGACCTTCACGATCGGGATGCGAGAGCGCCTGATGTGCTTGGTTTGGCAATCCATGATTTCGACAGGCTTTTCCACGAAGTGTAACGTTTCGTTGACCTGAAGATCGTCGAGTGGTACGATTAGATCATGATCAGCAAGGCATTTTCGAAGGTTTGAGACGTGGAAAGTCGGGTGGACGTTATTGAGTTCCTCCAGTAATTCGAGTCTGTAGGCGACTTTTCCGATTCTTTCCAGAATCCTAAAAGGTCCAACATATCGAGGCGCGAGTTTCCCTTTCTTGCCGAATCGGACTACACCCTTCCAAGGTGATACCTTTAGGAGTACGTAGTCACCAACTTCGAATTCAAGGGGCTTGCGTCTTTTATCGGCGTAACTTTTCTGTCTGTTCCGAGCTTTCACCAAGTTGTCTCAAATCTGGTGGATTTTGTCAGTCGTTTCTTGTAGAATCTCGAGACCGGTTAATTGTGAGTGACCGATCTCGTGCCATACAATAGGCGATCGACATCTTCTACCATACAAAGCCTCGAAAGGAGCCATTTGAATGCTGGCATGATAGCTGTTATTGTACGAGAATTCCACCAACGGCAGGTGTTTGTTCCAACTACCGCCAAAGTCTATAACACACGCTCGGAGCATGTCTTCAAGAGTACGGATCGTTCTTTCAGTCTGTCCGTCGGTTTGAGGGTGGAATGCGGTACTCAGATTGAGCGACGTACCAAGGGCCGCTTGAAACGTTTCCCACAATCGCGAAGTGAACCGAGCGTCACGATCTGAAATGATGTCACGAGGCGTACCATGATTACGAATGATCTCGTCGGTGTAGATTTGGGCTAGTCGTTCCACCTTGTAGTCTTCTCGTATCGGCAAAAAGTGGGCTGACTTCGTTAGACGATCAACTATGACCCAAATACTGTCGTGACCTGATGGCGTGGGCGGGAGCTTCGTTATGAAATCCATAGCTATACTCTCCCACTTCCATATAGGTATCGGCGGTTGTTCGAGTAAGCCAGAAGGTCTTTGATGTTCAGCCTTGACTCTTGCACAAGTTAAACAGCTTCCAACGTACAGAGCGATATCCCTTTTCATACCCGGCCACCAGTACTTATAACGCAGGTCCTGGTACATCTTGTCTGCACCGGGATGAATAGAATATCGGGACTTGTGGGCTTCGTTCAAGATAATCTTTCGCAAATCGGTCCGCCTAGGGATCCAAATTCGGTCCAGATAATAGAATATCCCATCTGATTTGCTTACTAATTGAGCTCCGTCGTGATAGATTCTCTCTCTTTTCAATGTACGCTCGTTAAAGCAAGCATGTTGAGCTTCTCGGATGAGGGTTTCGAGGTTGTGCTGGGCTTGGATGTTTCGAGTACTGAGCACGTAACTCTTTCTGCTGAGCGCGTCAGCAACCACATTCGCCTTGCCTGGGTGATATCGAATCTCACAGTCGTAATCGTTGAGAAGTTCTACCCATCGGCGTTGACGCATATTAAGCTCTCTCTGATTAAAGATGTGTTGTAAGCTCCTGTGATCAGTGTAGATCGTACACTTAGTGCCATACAGGTAGTGTCGCCAAATCTTCAATGCAAAGACAACCGCGCCTAGCTCGAGGTCATGGGTTGTATAGTTCTTCTCGTGGATCTTGAGCTGACGAGATGCGTAAGCTATAACCTTGTCTCCCTGCATGAGAACACAGCCGAGACCAAGGTTAGAAGCATCACAGTAGACAATGAAGTTGTCGCTTCCGTCGGGCAGTGTAAGAATTGGTGCGTTGCACAGCATATGCTTGAGGGTTTGAAAGGCAGTCTCTTGTGCGTTTCCCCACACAAAAGGCTTGTCCTTATGGGTGAGAGCGGTAAGCGGCACAGCGATCTTGGAGAATCCTTCAATGAATCGTCGATAATAGCCCGCTAGTCCGAGAAAAGAACGAACTTTTGACGGGTTCTTAGGCGTAATCCAGCTTTTGACAGCTTCAATCTTCGCAGGATCGACATGGATACCTCGACTATTCACTATGTGACCCAAAAATTGAACCTCCTCCAACCAGAATTCGCACTTGGAAAACTTGGCGTAGAGTTGGTTTCCCTGAAGTAACTCGAGAACCAAACGTAGATGTTGCGCGTGTTCGGCTTTCGATTTGGAATAGATCAAGACATCGTCGATGAACACGATGACGAAACGGTCAAGATAAGGCTTACACACACGATTTATGAGGTCCATAAAAACCGCGGGTGCGTTGGTTAGACCAAAGGGCATAACAACAAATTTGTAGTGGCCATAACGGGTCCGAAAAGCAGTTTTAGGAATGTCTTCCTCTTGAATCCGTAGCTGATGGTATCCTGAACGCAGATCGATCTTAGAGAAGCATGCTGCACCTTGTAGCTGATCAAACAAATCGTCAATTCGTGACAAGGGGTATCGGTTTTTGATGGTTAGCTTATTCAATTCCCGATAATCGATGCACATCCGGAATGATCCATCCTTCTTTTTGACAAAAAGGACTGGCGCGCCCCAAGGAGAGGTGCTTGGGCGAATAAAGCCTTTTTCGAGTAATTCCTGGAGTTGATTCGAGAGTTCCCGCATTTCGGATGGAGCGAGTCGATAAGGGGCTTTGGCAACGGGGTTAGCTCCAGGAATGAGGTCGATACGAAAGTTGATATCATGACTTGGTGGTAGTCCGGGAAGATCATCAGGGAACACCTGAGGAAATTCACGAACCACTGGAACATCTTTGACTTCAACTTTCTTTTTCTTTCCCTTCTCTGCTACTACAATGTTGGCCAAGAAGGCTCGGTATTCCTTGCTAAGATACTTGCTGGCTTGAATACATGACATAAGCTTGAGACCCTTCGATGCTGTTTCACCATATACACATAGAAGATCACCATTCGCGAGCGAGAATCGAATCATCTTTTCAAAGCACACAACTTCAGCATGGTTTTCACGAAGAAAGTCCATGCCTATTATGACGTCAAAGCTTCCGAGTTGCATCGGAATGAGGTCGATTGGGAAGATGTGATTGTTGAGTTCGAGAGTACAATCACGGAGTATTGAATTAACGGCAATAGTTCTTCCTGTAGCGACTTCGACTTCGAATGACGAGGACAGATAAGAGCGCTTACGACTAAGGAGCTTCTCGAATTCAAATGACACAAAGCAGTTATCGGCTCCAGTATCAAACAAACATGATGCATAAATACCATTCACAAGGAACGTACCATTAACCAAGTTGTTATCCGCCTGAGCCTGGCGGGCATTGATGTTAAAGGTTCGGGCATGGGCTGCTTGCTGCTGGTGCTGAGGCTGCTGTTGTTGCTGTTGCTGCTGGGGCTCTTGCTTGACCACCCTGTTCGGGCATCTGTTGGCAAAGTGGTTAGGGTCACCACATGCAAAGCAGACTCGAGCATTGACTGCTGGTGCTTGAGCTGCTTGCTGACCTTGAGGGGTAGGGAGTAGAGCTTGGTTGACAATAGCTTGAACTGGGGCTTGACGAGGACCATAGTGACAGTTCGCAGTGAAATGACCGTACAGATTGCAGTGAGCGCAAAAACGACAAGCTAGACCCACTGGATGATAATACGAACATGTCGGGCAGAGTGGGTGAGGGCCTGTGTATGCACGCTTCGCTGGCGGTGCATTGATCACTAGAGCTAAGCGCTGGTGGTGCTGCTGTTGAGCTGGTACCGCTTGCAGGGGAGTGGCGCTTGTCGCGGCAGCACAACTCTTGTTGCTGGAGCTGTTGTTGTTCTTCTTCTTCTTCCTTCTTGAAGACTTGGAGGATTGAGCAGATGAGTCGGTGGGTGTCAAAGTGGCTTGATGCAGAGACTTGGTTTGCTTATCCCAGAAACCAGACTTGACTCGCTTATCGTTGATCTCAGCGGCGAGTAGGTAGGTTTCTTCGATCGTTGCTGGCTTGGAGGCGTGAACAAAATCTGCTACACAGTCTGGCAAAGCTCGGATATACTTCTTGATGGTCATCTCTGGAGTCTTGACCTGATCGGGACATATGATACTGAGCTGCTTGAAGCGAGCACTGAGGGCAGCGTAGTCTCCGTCTTTCTGCTTGATGACCCAGAATTCATCCTCCAGCTTTTGGCGTTCATGAGGAGGGCAGAATTCATCGATCATAATTGCCTTCAGTTCCTCCCATGTAAGCTCGTAAGCTGCATCATTCCCACGCTTGTTTCGTTCAGCAGTCCACTAGTCTAGAGCAAGGGACTGGAAGACGCCAGTAGCATTGAGAGTGCGGAGATTTTCGGGGCATCCGCTTTGTCGCAGGGTGACTTCAACTGAGTCGAACCAATGAAACATGGCGGTAGGGCCATCCTCACCGGTGAACTCCTTCGGGCCGCATGCCTTAAACTGCTTGAAGCTAAAAGCGGTCTTGCTTGCATCCTTAGGGTTCTCAGCTCGGGATTCCTCAGACGTTTTGCTGGCATTTTCATACACCTCACTCACGGCTTTCGCCACTTGTTTGGAGATGATAGCAGCGAGACGTCGGTCTCTCTTTTCTTGGCGAGTCAGACGGTGGCGTGATCCAGACGACGACATGGTCTGCAATAGACATCGTCACAGGACTCAACACAACGTAATCGAATCTCACCTCACACACCTACCACTATCTAAAGCATAGAATCACGTCGAATCACATATCACATATCACATAATCACATAATCACAGATACACATAAGCACAGAAGCACATAGAACACGTAGGTCACAGAAGCACATAAATACTTGGAGCACAAAATACGGAAACACGCAAATACCTAGGCACTTAATTACTGAAGCAGACAGAAAACAGAAACCTATCCTTCAAAGTTCGCGTGTCGTTTGGATATTGTATCTGATAGCACCGTATGGTATAGTCTAACTTAGTCGTATAGCATATCATAGTATGATACCGTCTAGATTTGCGATAGCTGGGTGTCGATTAGGGATAGAATAATAGTACGAGTCGTGTGTTGTTGATTTATATGATAGCAGAATCGAACATCATCCCAAAATAAAACAGAGAAAGCAAATATAAACACAAAACAGAGAAAGCACACACATAAACACATAACATCAACAAGTGTACCTGATGACTTGTCAAATTCGAAACATACAAAATCGAGAGATAGATTGTCTGCGGCTACTAGACATCGACTAACCAAGGCAACTCGACTATTCACAGTAGACTTGTCATCACTTCCGACTCTAGAGGTTGTGTTTCTGCCTCGATTCTTGGGCATTCCACACGCGCCTCCTAGGTCATACTTGTGAGTTCAGGTCGTTGGAGTCCATCGAAGCCTTGGTGAGATGAATAAAATACAGAACAAACTGCTAAGGTTAGGGTTTCACCCCTTGGCTTAGAAATTTCTTCCTTGTTTTTAGTAAAATCGAGAAGAACTTTCTTCAAAATGGGGGTTTCACACCTGATTTGGTATAATTCTCCTCGTTTATTGACGAAAATATCGAGATGAAGGAATAAAATCCCCATAAGTCAGGAAATTTAGTCGGGAGTTTGCGGTTTTCACACCTCTTCCTGACTGAATCGCCTGACGTTAGTTGAAAATTTGAGCGCAGTGACAGTGAAGAATTACAGAATAAGGCACATAAACTGGGTCTGATGGTTCCTAACAATAGTCTAGGTCTCTAAGACAGCGACCCGGACTAGGTCGTGTCTGCCTAATTCCCTATAGTTATGGCTCTGATACCAATCTGTCACACCCCAACCGATGGCGGAATCATCGGGGCGCGGCACTGAGCGAAACAGATTGTCCAGAAGTTTCCACAACAACTATTATATAAATTCAGTTTAAATGATACGTCCCATACCGTATCCCAAATAAATAAACAAGTTATCATAGAAAGCAACTAGGCAAATAATTCCGTTCCGACAACTCAGATTCAAGTATTATTACAGACAAATGTTTATTATTTCTAGACTCACTAGCCTCGATTTCTTCACCACGCGCCTAAGCATCCTAGCAACTTAAGCACCTGTCACATACGTTAAAATAAAGTCAATACATATAATGTAAAGGTGAGCATACAAGTTTGATAATAGCATATAGAGTTCGAATAGTTTACGCATAACCAGGCACGTACGCAGAGGAAAACGATGCATGTTAATTATCGACATGGGACCATCGATACCAACGACTGCGGGTTGGCCGTTCGAGACGGTTCGCAATACATGGTTACCACCGTAATCCATGCAAGTATTTGTCCTTAACAACCCCCGTGTGAACGGGTGCTGAGTCCAAACTATAGTACTATGTTGCTTAGGCAGGTAGATAGCATTCCACGTGTAAACATAATAAACAACATTCATTTAGTCAAGTAGCACATGCAAATGGTCAGCGTTCAAATAGTTTGTGTTTGATGGTGATTTGATAGGTAACGTGTGTAACACCCAAAAGTGTTAAAAGCAAAAAGGGGATCGAGTATACTCACAGTGATTGATTGTGGATTGAAGGGAGTGCTGAGAGTAAGATTAGCCTGAATAGTTCGATAGCATAACGATAAGTAACGCAGAAAAGTAAATAAGTATGGATGGATCGAATGGGCTGGTCGATCGAACGGCAGGTTCGATCGGACGGCCCGTTCGATCGGCTGGTATATCTACTTGGACAGTCCTGTTCGATCGGCCGGTTGGCTCGATCGGCTGGACCATTCGAGTGGATTGTCTCTTCCTCTGGTGTGTTTGTGTTTGGGGATTTAAACTTTTGAAGTTTTCCTTGCACAATTTGAGAACACTGAAGTGTTCCTACCTTTCAAGTCGGTCGGTCGAGCGGTTCGCTCGATCGGCTAGCTCACTCGATCGGCTAGCTTACTCGATCGGCTAGGAACTTCACGAGTGGTCCTCCACTGAATGTCACTCGATCGAACAGTCTGTTCGATCGGCTGACATTCCCTACTACGAACGAGTTGTGAAAACGATCAAGTGTTGAAGCATAGTATCTCATGATCCGAACAGTAAGGTTTACCAATCGAGTGACCCATTCGATCGAACATTACTTCGTTAATACTATACTTCAAAAGTTTGGAAGGGTGGGACGCCATGTGCTAGCCGATCGGCTGGCCCGGTCGATCGGCTGATGTGTCCGATCGGCTGGGCTGTTCGAACAGCCTAGCCGTTCGGCCAGCATTTCTGACCTGGTCGGCCTTTCGTCTAACACTTGGCTGTTCGTTTATTTGTCATTCTTTCAAGGTAGCTTGACAACGTGTTGAACTATGATAACCTCCGTTCCTACTTGTTTCCTTGGCTCGAACCGGAATCACCCAAGTCCGGCCGGTGAACGGTTCGGAATATCGGTTTTAGAGTTTAACCCGAAATCGGTGAACCTTGTTCATAGAATCTGAGTCTTGAACCTTTTAACTATTTGAATGATTAGTTAGCCGGTGCAAGCTCCGTTTCTATCGGTTTGAAAGCATTGAGTGTAAAAGAGTTGAAAGAAAGTTGGAAATCCTTCTATCAATCCTTCACATCATGAAAATGTTTAGATCTATGATGGATCTTAACTTGTTTATGTGCAAATCGGTTAGATCTAAGCTATTCACGGTTGAATGATGCCAAAGTTTGAAGTTCTTCAAGAACACCATGATGACATCACCCAAGAACACTTAGATCTTGGTGATTTCACGGTTAGAATTCAAGTTTTGAAAGATAGAAAGGTGTAGAATCAAGTAATGATAAAAAACGTACAAGAATTAGAGTGAAAACTTACCGGGATTGAGAGAAATCTGAGAAAAGGTGAAGAAGATATCTGGTTCGGTCAGAGCTTTCCAAAAATGGAAAGTATGACAATGACAGCCCAATTTATAGGCTTCCAAAAGAGGAAAGTGGCAGCCGATCGGCTGGGAGCTCCGATCGAGTGGGCTGCTCGATCGGCTGGCAAGGTGCTAGCCGGTCGGCTGGCCTGTTCGATCAGGATGCTTCCTGTTCGATCCGCCATGCACTTCGAGTATTTTGCGATGATTTTCGACGTTTCGATTTCGATGGACGATGATACGGATACGATAGAGTTCCTAGTCAAATTACTTTTAATCCCAACCACTATATCTAACATACAATCTTCTATTAGTCACGTTTCGATGTCGGGTTCGGTTGCTTTTCGAGTTTCGATTGATTTGCTTGAATACCACACCAAACATAAAGTAAGCACGCACAAGTAACACATAAGGCACACACACACGTATAATCATACCACAATTCGCATAATTCGAGTCTCGAGTTCGATTGATTGTTAGATCGGTTTGATTACTGATTGGTTATCTTTATCACATTGTTACTTCCCATCATTCACAGTCGTAGATCGGTTCGCGTTAAAACACATTCGATTACTTCGGTTCTTGCTGATTACAACACTTACTCCACATAATATAACTAAAACACAAAATCGACTATCTATAGTCAAAGAAGGTCAAAGTTTACTTGGACTTTGACTTTGACTTTGACATTCGAAAACACGGGGTGTTACATAAAAACCCCATAAAAGGCGCTGGGAACCATACCAAAACCTTACTGATCAAACCTTATACCTTGCGCGGCCGCGCACTGGTCTTACAAACAGAGATCTAAAGAACAGTTAAACTGTCAACACTTGCGCGCCCAAAGGAAATCATAAACCTTTGCGCTTTCTCCCATAAACAAAGGATGAAAATCCTGAGATAAATACTCCCGCCTTTATATCCAGACATGGATATTATTTACCCAGACTTGGGAATTATTTATCCACCTGTCTCCACACGATAAGGTGACACACCAGATTACAGCAGTAATCTTCTAGAAGGAATACAATCGTGCACCACCAAGACGGTTACAACCGAATGGACACGTGTCACCATCTCATGCGTCCCTGAAATCACAACGGAAGCATGCAAATGGAGAGAAATCTCCACTTGATCACTTTACACGTGGCAGATTCCCAGCCTTCGATCTAAGTCACAATCCGTGTGCTCTCACGTCAGATCAGAAAGCTTAACGTAAGGAAATGTAACCGCTTACGGGGTTAGCATCTTCCGTTAACTTTTCACTAACAGGTTTTCCCGCCCAAATGACTCCCGGCTATAAATAAGAGATAAAACCCAGGTATGAAACAAGTTACACACACTTACCAAATACATCATCTTCTTCTTCATTACCAATACTTATTCTCACACCGGAGTCGGGTCAAGGAGAGAACCCCCTTCTCCCCTTGGCGAGGCTAACGGTGCTCTTTTTTGCAGAGTTATCGGAGAAGAAGGTCAATCGGATCTGAATCAGTCGGGTGGAAACTAACCTTTTATGCGGATTCAAACCCCCTAGATATTTCGGTTCCGACCATTTATCTAGTGTTTCTTCATTGGCGCCCACCGATTCCTCTGTTTTTTTCAGTTTTCATCTCGTTACGATTCAGTTCCTTTTATCCTCCATTATGGAAGAAAATTCATCGTCTCATCGACAAACCGGTCTTCGACCGAACGTCGGAAACAATGTTCAAATAGAAGGAATTCCAGAGGATGCCTCAGATGACAACGAAGTTCAGTCCAACCGGGCAAACGATCCTCCAGAAATGTTACCAGTAAACCCTGCTCAATCAATTTTGCCACCAGGAGAAACTCCAATATCCTGGTACGTCAGGTCTCAAGGGGCGCTAAACGCAGTATACACACAGCTGTGTGCTCAGACTGTTCCTTTAACTCAGTCACGAAGACCAGGATCTCGGGCAAATGCTTCTCAACGAGAAAATTCAACTTACGGGGGTACAGAAGTTTACGCCAGATCCACATCACAACATGAATACACTCAGACAGGAAGCCATCAGAGAGAAAGTCATGGTAGATCACATCCTCACCGAAGACGATCGGTCCATGACAGGTTAGGTTCCCAACAATACACCCACACTGACGAAACTAACCAACATATCGTTTAAGTGCAAATACCAGTGTGTTCAATCGATTGCAGCCAAACTATAATAAATGCAGGCCTCGAGCGGTTTATAACCCTGAGGCAGAACACAACTATGATTTGATTTACCGCCCTGCGGAAGCAGCGGAAAATTCGAAGTTCATCATGGAAATAGCTTTGGCTCCACTTGAGAAAGCCAAATTACCATCCAATGTGGGAAAATTTAATGGGCTGACAGACCCCGATGACCACCTAAGAGTGTTTACCAGTGCAGGTCTGGTTGGAGGTTGGACCCTCCCACTATGGTGTCATCCGTTTGTTCAGACCCCGACCGGACCAGTGCGAATTTGGTTTGATAACCTACCAATCGGACAGATTGAATCCTGGAAGGATCTGCGTGAAAAGTTTTTGACACACTTTAGCCAGCAACGACGTTCCATCCGCGATACATCTGACGTCATGAACATTTGGCGTCGCGATGACGAGAGTCTGGAGGATTTCATCACCAGATACAATAAAGAAGTATTGGAGATTGGCGGAGTTCATGAGCAACTAATCCGCGCACAATTCAAATATGCGGTTAGATGTGACGACATGATTAAGGTTTTATCTGGAACAGAAGGCCTTCCAAAGAGCTGGGAGAAGATAATGGCGGCAGCCAAGGTTTACGCGCAAACGGAGAAGAACCTTACTACAAATAGGCCACCGCCACCACCTAACAGGCCTACGGACTTAAGCTCGACCGACGAGAGAAGGTCAAAGAAATCATGGCGTGAATCTGGAACAGGAAGTCGTTCGTCTGAAGATGCCCGCACAACAATCAACAAACTCACTGCGCAGAGGGAAAACAAACATGAAAATAGGGAGAGGCAATGGACTCCCCTAGCAAAAACCCCGGCGGAGGTCTTAAGTACTGAAGACTATCAATTCAAACCTCCGATTCCAATGAAAAGCAAGCGTGGACAAGACCCGGCGCAATACTGCGAATATCACAAAGATAACGGGCATACCACCAACAACTGCATCTCTCTACACACAGAAATAGAGAAAGCCCTCAAGAGCGGCGAACTCACACATTTACTCCAAAATGTGCGCAAAGAGATTAAGCAGATAACCCGGGGTGAAGAAGGCCCAAGCAAACGGGCGAAAACCTAAGAAACAACTCTATAAGTTTCATGCGGAAAGACATGATTCATCAAGCAAAGCGGGAATATTAGAGAGTAAGTTAAGTTCCACATAATTATTTTAAGCAAAACTTTGTAAAAGCCTCCGTGCTCTATCCGTAAATAAAATTACAAAGTTTTTATTATTTCTATGTTTACAAAGTGCATGCAATTTCTTTTAGTAAGTGCAAAAACATTATGGTAAGTCCTAAAACAAGCTTCATGAACGGTCAGTGATAACATCACAAACGGCCACAGGTTCAAACATAAGCATTATACCAACTTCATTCGCCTTACTCAACAAAAGCAATCGTACTCACGCAAGATATTGTAAACAGACAAATAGAAGCATCATCCAATTCTTAGCGTACGAATACGCCCTAAACAAAAAAAAATAAAAGGAGCTTCAAACACAGCAGTGTTTAAGTTACTTGCGCAGCAGCGCATCAGTAGAAATAGGGATTTACATCCCAAATATTACAAGGAAATTGTTCAAAACATTTTTCAACCTATGACAAATCTTCACCCGCATCCGGGAAGATTTCCCTTAGTTGCGCTACGTGATTGTCAGATTGCAGCGCAACATTTATCAAATCCATAACCGGCAGTTGCAAGTTGTTGAACTCTGTCTTCAAGGCAGCAAGCGCGGCACCAGTATCCACGCCAAAGGTTGCAGACTTACTATTATCCCAGTCAACCTTTAAAGCGCTATTCACATGATGGGAACATTCAGCATATCCTTGCGCATACCCATCTCTTCGCGCAGCAACCACCAAACGAGCAACGGTTTTATCCAATTCTTCAGAGTTCAATACAGATTCAGCAACCTATAAAGAG
This sequence comes from Helianthus annuus, assembly GCF_002127325.2. NCBI lineage: Eukaryota > Viridiplantae > Streptophyta > Magnoliopsida > Asterales > Asteraceae > Helianthus > Helianthus annuus. The sequence goes on along the minus strand of NC_035435.2, from coordinate 157,559,333 downwards.
AGAAGAAAGATGAACGAACAGAAAGCGCGTTAACAAGTTTTACAACAAAAAGGAGAAAAGAAACTTACGCAAGCAATACCGCGATCTTTTAACCAAGCTATATCGCCCTTCAAAGGTTCAAGCTCGCTTTCCGCCGCAACTCGCGCCATTTCTGAATTCTCCAACTTCTCTTTAGCTTCAGATAAATGGCGGGAGGTTTCAGTATTCTCGGAATGCGCAAGCTCCAGATGTTTTCTAAGTTGTTCCTGGTCAACAACCAAAACAGTAAGTTCTTCTAACTCTTTATCTCTAAGCGCAAGAGTGGCTAAAGCTTGTACCTCTCGTTGTTCACTGCGCTCCCTATGAGAACGCGCCTCCGCTAGCACAGCTTCTACATCAGCTTTCTCCTTCTTCAACCTGTCTACCTCCGCATCCTGATTCTTCATTTTTTCAACCTCAGCTTTAAGGTTATTAATGATGTCACGAAGGTTCGATTTCTCAGCATTATCTTTTTCGCAAATTCTTCTCCAGTTTTTGCGTTCCTCAGAAAGGAGAGCAGCTTCAGCTTCCGCCTTTCTTTTCCAACCAGCTACAGACCATTCTTCAGTCTTGCGCTCAGCTTCAAACTTGGCCTGATCAGCTTCCAATTTAGCCTTCAACTGAGCCAAGCGTTTTTCATCTTTGGCAAATTTCTTTTGAGACGCCATAAAGGATTCCTGGTCCTTATGCATTCTATACCACTCACGCACTATGCGATGAGTGGTAGAGACGTGAGAAGCAGTCTCTTCAAAATAAGATTGGTAGGTTTGTTCATAAGACTGGCCTTCTTGGAACTTGACTTCTCCAGGCGAAAGCATTTCCTGCATCCAGTCCTGGCATACGTGCCAATTCGAGAAGGTGTCACCCTTCTTTAAATTCCAAACAGGAGTATGAGGATCAGAGGCATCTTTCTCTGCATAAGTCCGGTAGTAATAATCTCCTAGAGTTTCTTCCGGACGAATTGGAGACTGCTTACCAACATCAGCAGATGAGTTTTGCCCTTCAACCGTCACCTTTTCAACTTGCTCGGGCATAGCATCAGAAGGAGTGGGCGACGAAATCGAAATTTTTTCAGCAGACGTTTTTTCCCAGGGTCGTCAGCAGCAGTTTCAGGGGTACGTGGCTTACCAGCATCATCCGCCACACCTGGATCAACAACCTTTTCAGCTTCTTTAGCAGTATCAACAGGCTCCCTAGCCTCAACAACATTCTCCGCACCACCATCAGCAACCCCTGTAGTCTCCGACTGGTCCCCAGAAGCATGCGGAGGGGTGGATGGAAGCTCTTCATTTACCACAGATCGCAGTTCTGTGGGAATGGGAGAAACAGGAACCTTTGGGAAAGCAATAAAAGTTTTAAAATATTTTTTAACGCACATAAAGGAAACATGAGAGGGCAACACTTACCAACAGATTCTGAAATAAAAGAGTCAAGATTCCCTTTCCTGGTAATTTTCTTCCTCTGAACTTTCTTAGGAGGTTGACCTCCGTATCAGTATCAGCTTGTTTCCTTTTACCAGTTTTCCTGTGCACCAAGTGTTCGAGACTAGAATCCAAATCGATAGGATCACTTGGATTAGATGGGGGAATATCAGCAGGATCCCTCGGCTCAGGTTTCGGCTCTCGTACAGTTACTGCAGGGGTAAGACCTTCCAAAGAATCAGAAACCACCACATAATCACACCTGGAGTCAGAGGAACGACGCATACCTTTCTTCTCTCCAACATTCTTTATCTTCAAATTATGGGCTTTTTCAGCGCCACCTTTCTTTGGCGCAGGAATAGAAGATACCGCATGTTTCTTCTTTTCAGGACCTATGCCCAAATTCAACAACTCACCTACAAAGCGCACATAAAAATTTACCCACAAAGCGCAAAAAGGGAAAACAAAAACAGATATAGCTTACGAGCACCAGCAGTTGGTTGGACAGACAGATCCGCATCCCGCGGACGAGCAAAGTTTCCTACAATATGGTGATACCAAAGTTCCTCGTCAGGTTTCTTCTTAATGGTACCCATCCTTCCGCCTTCCCTCTTAAAGGCGACAACATATAAAGAAACAACTGCAAGGAAAAAAATCAAGTCAAAAAAAAAGAGAGAAGAGGTAGGAATGGGGAAAAACCCCAATCGTACCATGACCATCCTCGGTGTATACCGGTTTGTCATCACGATCCATCTTCCAATTCAAACTCATACCAGCCCCAACAAGAGCTTTCTCTGGTAAAGTAATATTGGGCACATCCTTCAAATCTTGATACCAGTTTTCATCAACAGGGTTCTGAAGCGTCTCGATCGGAACGTCTTCCTTCCCCCTTAGAACCATCTTCACCGGAATTATTCCGGCCTTGATAAGAAAGAATTTTTGTTTCCAGTCGTGAAAAGATTTTGGGGGTTGATGTAGAATCTTCTTCGCAGAAGCCCTCTGAACAAACGAATAGAACCCTTGGGTACAATGCATCTGATGAAAAACCCTAAATCGGAAAACGGTTGGCTCAACATGCATCGTCCGACACACAAATTCGAAATGTCGAACCCTAACCATACCGATTGGATGAAGTTGGGAAATGTGCAAATTGTAAAATCCAAGGATTTCAAGAAAAAACTTAGTGACAGGCAAGCGAAAATTACCCTCACAAAAGAAATCCCAAAAAAGTGTAATATACCCAGCCGGAGCATCCGCTGCAGTCTGTCCCTCTTCAGGGTACAGAGCACCCCAGATTTCCGGAAATTTAAGGTTCCGAATCAAACCATCAAAGGTCGCTCTGGACCACTTTAATGGTGGAAGAGCAGTTGACATTTCTTCAGCAAGATCCTCGTGGTGTTCTCCGGTCGACATAAGAAGAGGCACTGATAAATTTTTTCTCAAAAGAACGAAAGAGGAGAAGTTTTCAACAAAATAATGATTACACGAAAGGAGGAGTCACTCAATTGTTATATATACTCATCGCAATAAATGGCATAGGAAACCGCCACAGCAACTTTTTTGAAAAACACAGTTCTCCAGGCAGAACAGAGAACAGTAACTGACGCAAACGTGCCTACAAACGCGCGTGTAGGACACATGCAGTAAAAAATAACTGACAATGACAGACTGTCATTCAGGTTTACTGTACCAAGTCTTATCCAAAACCAAAAAATTTACAAAACCTTTACAAAAAATCAGAATGAATCTTCCTCCGGAAGATATTCCCTCATTTTTCGTAACAAAAAGCATTTCCCTCTCAAAAGTCCAGTGCTCCACTTACTTGCATAAGTACAACACTAGACTGGGGGGACTTGAAGGGGTAAGGTCCCAAAAACCCAATAAAAGGCGCTGGGAACCATACAAAAACCTTACTGATCAAACCTTATACCTTGCGCGGCCGCGCACTGGTCTTACAAACAGAGATCTAAAGAACAGTTAAACTGTCAACACTTGCGTGCCCAAAGGAAATCATAAACCTTTGCGCTTTCTCCCATAAACAAAGGATGAAAATCCTGAGATAAATACTCCCGCCTTTATATCCGGACATGGATATTATTTACCCAGACTTGGGAATTATTTATCCACCTATCTCCACACGATAAGGTGACACACCAGATTACAGCAGTAATCTTCTAGAAGGAAAACAATCGTGCACCACCAAGACGGTTACAACCGAATGGACACGTATCACCATCTCATGCGTCCCTAAAATCACAACGGAAGCATGCAAATGGAGAGAAATCTCCACTTGATCACTTTACACGTGGCAGATTCCCAGCCTTCGATCTAAGTCACAATCCGTGTGCTCTCACGTCAGATCAGAAAGCTTAACGGAAGGAAATGTAACCGCTTACAGGGTTAGCATCTTCTGTTAACTTTTAACTAACAGGTTTTCCTGCCCAAATGACTCCCGGCTATAAATAAGAGATAAAACCCAGGTATGAAACAAGTTACACACACTTACCAAATACATCATCTTCTTCTTCATTACCAATACTTATTCTCACACCGGAGTCGGGTCAAGGAGAGAACCCCCTTCTCCCCTTGGCGAGGCTAACAGTGCTCTTTTTTGCAGAGTTATCGGAGAAGAAGGTCAATCGGATCTGAATCAGTCGGGTGGAAACTAACCTTTTATGCGGATTCAAACCCCCTAGATATTTCAGTTCCGACCATTTATCTAGTGTTTCTTCAAAGTGGGAGATGGTGACGATGGATTTCATCACCAAGTTGCCGAAGACAAGGAAAGGAAATGATTCGATATGGGTAATAGTTTATAGGTTGACTAAGTCAGCACATTTCCTACCCATCAAGGAGACTTATAGCTCCGACATGCTAGCCCAATTGTACGTAGATAAGATTGTATCTCTACATGGCGTGCCTGTGTCTATTATCTCTGACAGAGATACTAGATACACGTCACATTTTTGGAAAAGTTTCCAACAATCTTTGGGCACACGGTTAAACTTCAGTACGGCTTACCATCCTCAGACGGACGGACAGAGTGAGCGTATAATCCAAACCTTGGAAGACATGCTTCGTGCATGTGTGATTGACTTAGGTGGTAGTTGGGATAACCACCTGCCATTAATCGAGTTCTCATATAACAATAGCTACCATACGAGCATTAAGGCCGCGCCTTTCGAAGCCTTGTATGGTAGAAAGTGCAGAACGCCCGTTTGTTGGGCGGAAGTGGGAGACGTCCAGTTGACAGGACCTGAAATAATCTTTGAACGATGGACAAGATTGTCCAGATTCGTGACCGTCTAAAAGCTGCCCGCGATAGGCAGAAAAGCTACGCAGGTTTGAAGCGTAAACCTTTTAACTTCGAGGTAGGTGACAAGGTATTGCTTAAAGTATCACCCTGGAAGGGAGTGATGCGATTTGGTAAGAAAGGCAAGTTAAGCCCGAGATATATAGGACCCTTCGAGATCATCGAACGTGTCGGATCAGTTGCCTATAAGTTAAACTTACCTGAAGAGCTCAGTAGTATTCACAATGTTTTCCACATCTGCAATCTGAAGAAGTATTTCGCTGATGAATCACTAGTCATACCGCATACAGATGTACTCATTGATGAGAGCTTGAAGTTTGTTGAATAACCTGTGTCGATCAAGGATCGACAGGTTAAGAAGCTTCGAAGGAAGTATATACCGATTGTAAAGGTTAAACGGGATGCCCGTAGAGGTCCCGAGTACACGTGGGAGGTAGAGTCCACGACGAAAGAAAAGTACCCTCATTTGTTTCAGTAAATCTCGAGGTCAAGATTTCTTTTAAGGGGGTCAGGATGTTACACCTCGAAAATTTACGTCCTATAATGTATTGACACGTGTCATAAGCCAGAACGTGAGAAAGAATACTCTAGAGGGACTAAAGTTGACAAACATAGAAAGTATGTGAATTCAAGGGTTCAAAATGTCAACAAGGATAAATATACTTTACAGTAACCCTACATGATGCTCGTACCTTCAAACGAATGAATCATGGATCATACGGAACGAAATGTGGAAGAAAGTGAGAGATTACAAACTACAGGGGTTAAATGTGTCAACATGTTTAAGTTATACCTCTGAGTGACCCTTTAGCAAGCCCGAGGCTTTGTAACGGTAAATTATGCTCGCTAGAATGCACGATATAAATTTCATAAAGTTTCGTTATAAAATGAGAAAGTTATGATCAAATTCGTACATGAGGGGTTAAAAGCGTCAACATTGAAAGTTATGACTTTTCGGGTAGTAACAAAGTAACCGAGGACTTAACAAAGTGGGTAAAAGTCACGAGGCCCTTATACGTAAATAAGAAAGGCCCAAAATGCAAAGTTACCCCTTCGAAACGCCTAGAGCCAGCTGCAATAATGTAAAAGATTTGAAAAATCTTACAGCAGGTCTCAGGCGGGCCGCGTAAGAGTTACCATGAGCTTACGCGGGCCGCGTCTGAGACTGAAAGATTGATTTCTGTCAGAAGGATTCAGGCGGGCCGCGTAAAGGTTAAAAGGACTTTACGCGGGCCGCGTCAGCCTCCCAGATGCAGAAAACGTTGGCAGCAGCACTGTTTGGTGTTTTAACCGACTTAAGCCATTATTTCTCAGCATGGGCGACCCCTAAACGACTCCTAGGCACTAGGGACATGTGTTGATGATCAGGGACAATGGCTAGACTTAGTTGTCATGATCTTGAGCCACCAAGATCACTATAAAAGGCCATTCATGTTGTAACAATTGTTCACACCTTCAATCTGCATTTCTGATCATCTCTGGAGCTCAAGAGCCTTCTCTAAGCATCTCTGGTCGTTCATTAGACTTCAGTAAGTATGCTTAACCTTTCTTAGTTAAGTTTTTGCTTAGTTTTAGCTTAAAAGTCAAACCGTCGTAATTAACGGTTGACTTAACGATTAATCACTAATGGTCCAGTGATTAGTCGAATCAAAGGTAGTTATATGTTGGTAATTATGTAGGCATTAAACCCTTAAAAGGGCACCCTCTGATTCCCACTCTAACTAGTTCAAATGTCGGGTCAAAGTTGCTTAGAAAAAGTCAACAGAATGCTAATTTTCGATTTAACGCATAATTAACAATGTAGAAGGCATGTAACCTATTTTATCACTCATATAACTTGATAATAAATATAAGAACTGGTCTAAGTTTGTTCGATCCGACCATTTACTGTTTTGACCCGGTTCGGAACCGAAAGTCGCAAAACTTTGACTTTTGTTTTGACTTCAGTTCTGACCCGATTTAGTATGACTTAGAAATGCCTTAGGACTCCCTTAGGACCAGGTTACATGATGGTATAACCCTCTGTGGCTGGTTCGATGTTTGTCCGAGTCATTTGCACATTTCCGTTAAATGCTTAAATGTTGACCATAATGCCCTTTTGACCTTAAAACAAGAATTTTGGTTATGTGAAAGAACAATAACCTTAGTTACTGATTTCTAAACATGTCCCTAAAATTTCATGCCAATTCGAGGTCTAGAATAGGAGTTATGCTAAATAGCGCAATTAAGAAAACTTTTGTTAATTAAACGGCGCACTTAGCATAAAGCCTATCTAAACCCAAATTTAGACACCAAACCTTTTACACACTGATGTAATATAATATTTTGAGATTTTTAAAGATTTTTAATTATTTTTAACCTGCTCATAACCTAAGGTTATGACCTTGATTCGGTAAATACCGAATATAACCTTTTCGGACATAAAACGAGTTCTACATAGTATTTTGACGCCAATCCAATTACTACTGATTTTAATTAATAAATAAAGTATTTCAAACTTTATAACCTGGTCAGAAAACTCAGATTTCCTGTATAACCCGGAAATCGCTTAAAACGACTTTATAGGCGTATTAAACGCATAGTTTGGGTTTAAAACCATTTTTTGTCATAGAGACTTATTACCTACTGATGTAACTTGTTAAAATAAGTGGTTTTACTGATTACTTCAGACCCGAACATCAGAAGTATAAATAATCTCTTTATAATCTTTAAAATGACCAAAATACCCCTACGTGGCGTATTATGGGATTAAACTCGTTATGGGCATAGTGGAAGGTATCCTACTGATATCACAACATATTTAGAGCATATTGACTTAGGAAACCTGTATAGGACTTTTATGGTTACCCGTTACGCCATTTACGCATTCGGTTCGGTTTAGGTAACTAGGTTGCATAAATCAGCAGAAACGGGTCGAACCTTGTCGTTTTTATCTCAAAATCCAGAATGTGGTTGGATTACCCATATTATACAAGTCTTCAAACTTGTCGGGTCTAAATCACATTCCATTCCGGTCTTCGTTTAATCTCGCGTTCGAACCGTATCTTTCGTTAAAACTAACCGGTCTAAGTTTAGGCTTAATTAAAGACCCGTTAGGATTCTAATAGGTTATTATAAACCTTCGTTCCCGAATAGGAGACCCGGTAAAAGCTACCCGCACTTGCTATTTGCGATTGATACTTTGCAAAGGTAAATACTTTTAACTTAATTTCCCTTATACGGGCTTGGGGTACGGTATATAGGATACCGCTTGGTCCAGCATTGAATCTTTAATCGAATAGAGATTAAATCATTGATATGCTTTGTTTTGAAATGTCTTGTTTGCTTAAAGCCTTTGGGGGGTTAATGACCTTGTCCCGGATATCCTTGGCATCATCTTACGAGATGGCCACGGCCTGAGCGCGGGGTGTAGGCGTACACCCGTCGGCGCATAAATGAATAAATAATGTGGTGTGTCTATTGATCTTTAACCCGGTCTACGGAACGGGCTACTGAACGCATAAGAAACATGTAATTCGTTTACAAGTATTATATTAAAATAATTATCCCAAGTTATAAAAGTTTGTGCCACGTGCATTCAAATCAATTTTATTAAACCTTTTTAAAAGTGTCGGTTGAATGTATTTACCAATGTAAACTGACGTATTTTCCCAAAAAGGGTAAGTGCAGGTACTAAGCGAACTAGGCTGGCTTTCTCCTAGCATCCTCAGTAAGTCCCGCAAGCTTGGATGTCAAACTGTTGAACATGTTTCCTATTTATTTTTGGATCCCCTGTGGATTAATTTCGACTGTTGTGATACATGATATTACAATAACATTCGGTTGAAATATATCTATCTTTTGCTTCCGCTGTGCATTTAAATATTGTGTTGTTTGACTGTAATGTTACCAACTACGTCACGATAGTCCCCCACCGGGCCCACCGATTAAACGTGTGAAAATCGGGGTGTGACAGTTTGGTTCAAGATTGAATTTTTTTGGTGGGTTTGCTTCAAGATTGAATTTTTTTCTGATGGGTTTGGTTCAAGGTTGATTTTTTTCTGTAGTGACAATGTTTGGTTCAAGTTGCAACTGTAGCTTCCACAGCTCTTCCATTCATCCTGAAGCCAAAACCCTCTCACCTTCCTCTCTGTTCACAAGCCCCTAAATCCACAACTCTTTTGTTCTCAACTTACAAACAAAACAAAGATGAACATCTGTTAGGTTAGGTCTCAAATTGAAGCTCCTTAAACTTTGTTTCAGATATGTCTGTTGCAGAGCTAAAAGAAAACCACAAAGCTGCAACTGAAACTCTCAATTCTCTCAAACAACGGTTAAGAGATAGAAAGATTTAGCTTCTTGATACAGATGATATCTTCAATCTTAACCATCACCACCATCCTTAATTATGAATATATTCAATGTTGGTGCTGTGAAATTTTCCTTAATTATATTCATATAGTTCATCGCCAACCACTGCTGCCCAGCATCTACATTAGGGCTTAATAAAGTTATTTGGGGTTTTTAGAAGGGAAGAGATGACAAAAGACGGTCTTACCCCTGGCTCAAACAGTCAAACTGACGGCAGTGTGACATAAGGACTAAAAGTGTTATGAATTCATAAAGTCAGGCGCTCAAAAAACCAAAAATTTAGTTTAGGGCTCAGGTTGATGTTTGGGACATACCACAGGGACACAAATTGCATTTTTCTCTTAAATTTTTTATTTAACATATGAAATCGTTTGGTTTCAGGTTTTTGTTTTCGCCATGGGTTCGGTTTGGTTTGGATTTTACACATATAAATCCTAAAATAAAGAATATTGATTTATAGTTGAGGATTGAACCTCATTGAAACTAACTTAAATCCTGATTAACAATTATACAAAACAAAAACATTGTAAAAATCTCAATTCTTATGTCACTAAATGCCTCAATGATCTATTGTTATAGTTTGAAAGACACGAGCGCAATTAGTCATACAAAGAATAATGTAAATGTATTTAGTCATATACAAAGAATAAAGTAAAATGTAGTTTAATACAATACACATAATTGAAAAAAAAATAATAATAATACAACCTGTTTGAATTAAAAATAAAATTGGTTTTGAGCTTTTCTTGTAGTAACATATATATTTCATACAAACATGAATGACAAAAAATGTGTTTCAAATTTCCTCGACTTTTTCAGCTCTTGTCACTACAAGGGGTTCATTAGGATGGAATAATATATCTCATATTCCTTAGGGGGCGTTTGGTTCGCGTAATGTGTAGGAATTGGAATTGGAATCCCTATGGGAATTGAAATTTGATTTGGAATTTGATGGATTCCTTTGAAATCCATAGATGTGTTTGGTTGATAAATGTATTAATGGAATTAGAAATTAAAAATACCTAAAAAGACAAAATTACCCCTAGTTATAAACAATTGTCAAAAGTTTTAAAAACAACTATCTTAGATAAAAATTTAAAAAAAATCCAATAAAAAATTATAAAAATTCAAAAAAACCCTAAAAATCATAAAAAATTATAAAAATTCAAAAAAAAAATCTAAAAAAATCCAAAAAATTAAAAAGTATAAAAAAAATTAAAAAATAAAAAAATAAAAAAAATCTAAAAAATAATAAAAAGTTCAAAAAATTCTAAAAAATAAAAAAAATCTAAAAAATCAAAAATATTCTAAAAAATAATAAAAATCCAAAAAATTATAAAAATTCTAAAAATTCTAAAAATCATAAAAAAATCACAAAAAAATCTAAAAAATTCTAAAAAAATCCAAAAAATTCAAAAGTATAAAAAAAATTAAAACAAAAAAAATCTAAAAAATCAGAAAAAGTTCACAAAAAATTTCTAAAAAATCAAAAAAAAATTAACAAATAATAAAAAATCCAAAAAAATCCTAAAAATTCAAAAAACATCTAAAAAATAATAAAAAATCCAAAAAATTCTAAAAAATCAAAAAAATTCTAAAAATTATTAAAAAGTTCAAAAAATTCTAAAAAATCAAAAATATTTCTAAAAAATCAAAAAAAAAAATCTAAAAAATAATAATAATCCTAAAAATAAAAAAATCTAGAAAATAATTAAAAAATCCAAAAAATTCTAAAAAATAATAAAAAATCGAAAAAATTATAAAAAATCAAAAAAATTCAAAAAAATATTTTTTTAATTTTTTTGATTTTTTTCGATTTTTTGGATTTTTTTATTATTTTTTGACTTTTTAATTTTTTTTATTTTTAACTTTTTTTTTGGTTTTTTTAGAATTTTTTTGGGTTTTTTAGATTTTTAGAATTTTTTTCGATTTTTAGAATTTTTTATTATTTTTTAGAATTTGTTGGATTTTTTAGATTTTTTTTTTATTTTTTAAATTTTTTTTGGCTTTTTAGATTTATTTTTGGGTTTTTTTAGATTTTTTATTAATTTTTTGATTTTTAAGATTTTTTTGGATTTTTATTATTTTTTTATTTTTGGAAGCTTTTTGATTTTTCAGAATTTTTTGGATTTTTTAGATATTTTTAGATTTTTTATTATTTTTTTGATTTTTTAGAATTTTTTTGATTTTTTAGAATATTTTGTATTTTTTGTTATTTTTTAGATTTTTTTTATTTTTAAATTTTTTTTTTTTTGGTTTTTAGATTTTTTTTTGGGTTTTTTTAGATTTTTTATTATTCTTTTGATTTTTTAGATTTTTTTTATTTTTTAGAATTTTCTGAATTTTTTATTATTTTTTAGAATTTTTTTTTTTTGATTTTTTTAAATAGTTTCGATTTTTTATTATTTTTTTTGATTTTTTAGAATTTCTTTATTTTATAGAATTTTTTGGATTTTTTATTATTTTATTATTTGTTTTGGATTTTTTAGATTTTTTTTGATTTTTTTATTATTTTTGGTTTTTAGACAAAAATAAAAGAGGCAAGGGGCTATTTCCGTAACTTTGGAAAGATTCCCGTGGTTTTTTAAACTTTCCTTTGAAATTTTGAAGGAATCTGAATTCTATTAAATGAGGGATTTTGTTGGAATTGAAATCCAATTCTCTTCAACTAATTTGTGCAATCAAACACACAAAGGAATGGAATTCAAATTCCAATTCCCTTGATCCTATGGATTCCTGTCAACCAAACGGGCCGTAAGATCCATCGGCTTAACTGAAAATGGTGAAGGAATCTGAAGCCAACTAAAAACCAATGCCCACACTCGCGTGTCACAACAACACAAGAGCCAAATAAATGATCTACAGTCACCTCCATCGAATCACAAAACGGGCAAAACACACACGGTATATATATACCTCTATCCACCAAATTTGGTGTGATTGGCAAGCGATTCAATAAAACACGCCAACCCACAATATTTACCTTAATAGGCGCCGTAGCACCTTGTCTCCATAGGGCCCATCCGGTAAGGACAAGGATATGAATACTCTTAACCGAAAACAATTCCTCTGCATCAAAGTCCCAAATCCACCTATCTTCTTTGATTTGAATCAAAATTCAATTATAAGCTGCATCAGGTTATAGAGTTGGTCCAACTCTTGACCTCTCCTAACAGGTCGACGCCGACACCACCTCCACCCATCTTCCCCACGCCTAGAACTAATCTTGGGTTGTTAATTAGAAGACTATACGGTTCACCACCACCACCACTCACCCCCTTTATCACCATCGGACCACACCAGATCCTTAAATATTTTAATATCTATGTAAATAAATGACTCCTTTAGACTAGCGGGACTAACCAAGATCAATTTTTCAAACTCTCTTCGCACTCGTTTATTAAACAAACTCCAATTTAGGTTTGAGACCGACTCGAGTAACACAACTTTTTTACACCCTATACATAGCTCATCATCATCATACTCAGTTTAGAGTTGTATCATTTGCATAATGTTCAATCAAGAACAAAAAATATATACATATATATTTAACTTGTGGTTGTTGAACAAATAAAGAAAAAAATGTACTGAAACATGATTAGAAAACACTCACATCATCAAACAAGACTTCATGTATCCAGTCAACATGTATTCATCAAGCAAGCTACTTTTTTAGGGGACTAGGGGTGGTTCACTAGTGATAGAATCTATCACTCCCACTATCCAATCAAGTCATGCCATGTGTATAACCAATATTCTATCACTAGTGATAGAAATGTAGGGGGGGTGGTATCACTAGTGATGAGATTCCAATGTACAAGTATTAATACCCAATGTACAAGTTAATACATATTCATTGATCAAGTTCAACGCGTTATACGTTTAACGCGTTTTCAAAATAACGCGTTAAAGATTGAGAGGCGGCGGTGTTCCACCCCGTGGTAGAAAAGAATCACGGGCAATAACGTAAGTGCCCCGGGTCCTCTTAGAACAGATAAGTCACACTCTATACTTTACCAAAGTAAGCTACCTTTAAGTAGGGATGACCAAATGGATACCGGCACCAAATTTATCGTACCGAAATATTTTCGGTACACGCTTTTGAAATTTTCATTACCGGTCCGGTACCGGTGTTTAACCGAATTTTCACTCAAATACCAGTACTGGTACCAAACCGTACCGAATATTTTCGGTACCCGTTTTTGAGGATTTTCAGTACCGGTTTGGTACCGAGCTCATCCCTACCTTTAAACACTTTGTTGGGGTTCAAGCTACGATTACACACAGTTAAGATGGACACTTAACAAGAAGACAAATGCACTTTGTTGGGGTCAAGCTACGATTACACACAGCTACATCAATTATACTTTTCCAAAGTAAGCTACCAACTAGAACTTCATATAATGCATCATAAAATCAATAATATCTAACCCAACAACTGTAAACACCTACACCCTTTCAAAGTAAGCTACTAACTGCAAACTTCTTAAACCAAGCCGAACTCGGTTTTACCGCAGTGGAACTTCGGAACCGCAGTGGGCCTTCGGACGGGCGGATTTTACCCAGAACTGGTGGCTTGGTGACTCAGATACTCTGACTGTTACGGAGGAGGGGATGCATTTGCTCGTAGCATTCCCGTGATTTAGTTGGGGGTTAAAGAAAAAAGACTGAAAACTTCATATAATGCATCATAAAATCAATAACATTCATTCCTTCTCACTAAACACAATTATTCAATTTTTACAATCACTATCAGTGGTTCTAACAAACCCTAACCCTTGACCAGCAGCCCTATTTGTAAACTCAACAACCTTAACATCCTCTTTAGCATTCTTTCCAATACCTCTTCCTTCATACCACCCGTACCCTTTCATATACGCCCGTGCAAACTCTTCAACACTCACATCATCAAAGTCTCCGAACCCTCTGTCATCCGGCAACCTTTTCAGATCACTTTTCAGCTTCATTAACATCAACCGATCAATTGCAGAGCAATTGGGGTCTGTTTCAATGTCTGGGTCGTTGGGTAGGTCGATAATCATTGGTTGATTTTGGGGGTTCCATTCGTTGGGAATTGGGGGGATTATGATGGGGGGATCGGTTGGGGGTTTGGATGGATCGAAGTGTGTTATGAATTCCTTGTTGTTGTTTTCGTTTGAGGAAGATCGGGAGGTGGAGTTTGAGGGTTTGGAGGACGATGAAAGGGAGAAGGAGACTTTCATGATATGTTTTTTGGTGTGTTTGAGACGGGACCAAGATGAGATGTGGTATTGTGGTTTGCATTTTGTACTTTGCACTTGGACATGTTAAGAGCATGGGGTATGGTGGGTTGGGGGGTTCGGCTTGGGTTGGGGCATTTGTTGACATGTGTAAAGGAAGCCCCCACTGTCTGGTTATGTGTCCGTAGGGTATGGCGGGGCGTGGGTTGAGCTTGGGTTGGGTGCACCGCGTGGCAGAATAGTTTTTAAAAAAATATACAAAAAAATTATAAAAAATCACACAACATTTATAAAAAAAACCTACAACTTCATTAAAATTTTAAAAAGAGTTAATTACTGTTTTCGTCCCTGAGGTTTGTCAAAAATAACGGTTTCAGTTCATTAGTTTAAAAATTGCGATTTCAGTCCATTAATTTCATTTTCGTAACCATTTCAGTCCACTAACTTAACTCCATCCATTTATTTTGTTAACTTTGAGTTAACTAACTAATTCAGGGACGGTTTGCGTCAGTTTTAGAAACACAGGGACTTAAGTGTAAACTCTAAAACATTAAAACAAAAAAAAATAGTAAATTCCAAAAAATCAAAAAAATTCCAAAAAACCAAACAAATTCCAAAAAAATCTAAAAAATAATAAAAATTCTAAAAAATCCAAAAAATCCGTTTCGGCGCGAACTGTTTCGAAACGGTACGGGTCGAAACGATTCGGCTTCGAAACGGTACGGGTCGAAACGGTTCGGTTCGAAACGGTTCAGCTCGAAACGGTTCGGCTTCGAAACGGTACGGGTCGAAACGGTTCGGCTCGAAACGGTACGGGTCGAAACGGTTTGCGTCGAAACGGTTAAGCTCGAAACGGTTCGGGTTCGAAACAGTTCGCGCCGAAACGGATTTTTCTAGAATTTTTTAGAATTTTTATGATTTTTTAGAATTTTTATTATTTTTTATAATTTTTTGGAATTTGTTTGGTTTTTTTGGAATATTTTTGATTTTTTGGAATTTACTATTTGTTTTGTTTTAATGTTTTAGAGTTTACACTTAAGTCCCTGTGTTTCTAAAACTGACGCAAACCGTCCCTTAATTAGTTAGTTAACTCAAAGTTAACAAAATAAATGGATGGAGTTAAGTTAGTGGACTGAAATGGTTACGAAAATGAAACTAATGGACTGAAATCGTAATTTTTAAACTAATGGACTGAAACCGTTATTTTTGACAAACCTCAGGGACGAAAACAGTAATTAACTCTCTTAAAAATTACATAATCCTAAAAATTACATAATTTCTAAAAATTACAAAATAAACAAACCTAGAGCGTTAAAAAAATTTCAAAAAGGTCGATCTTGTCGAACGCCTTGTTTTCCTTGCCTCGAAACTCTATGTTCGCCACCGCCACCCGGTCCTCGTGGCTTAACTCGCCACTGGGAACGGCTTCGTAGTAAGCCTTGAAACGCTCGAGTTTGGGCCATAGCGGTGTTGGGTTCGTGGGATGGGGGGACCAGCGGGGTAGCGGGTTCAAGACTGGGTAGCCGGTGGGGTTTCGGTTCGTGGGATGGGGGGACCAGTGGGTTGGGGTTACAATATATAGAGGCCTTTGGGGGACCCGGGTGGCGGTTAGAGAAGATGGGGGGACCGTTTGAATTTTAAATTTCGAAATTTAAAAAAACCGCCTGACGTGGCGGGTGAGCCAATGAGATTCAGCCAACTAGCATGGCCATTCCGCCCCACGCCCGGCTTGAAAGCCAAGCTCCAAGGGGTCACGCCCCAACCCAAGCCCCATACCCCACGACCTAAGGGCGTGTTTGGCCTAGCTTTTTTAACAAAGCTTATAGCTTTTTTTTAAATAAGCTTAATTTAGTGTTTGGTTTAGCTTTTTAAGTTTATGCTTATTAGCTTATATAAGCTAATTTGAAACAGCTTATTTGAAGATGATTTTTTAGCTTATTTGAAGAATGTAAGGGCAAATGATATAAAATAAGTTATAAACTAATCCAAACACTTAAAAAGAGCTTATCAAATGATAGAAAATAAGCTATAAGCCACTTTAAAATATAAGCATAAACCAAAAAATAAAAGCTAGGCCAAACACCCCCTAAATAGAGCTTACTTGTTACCCTTAGAATACAGTAAATTTCCATTTTGCTCCACGTGGTTTGGTCGTTTTAACGGTTTTGTTATAATCCTTTAAAAATAGTTATCTTACTCCCTGATCTGTTCAGCTTATCTCTATTTCACTCCCCGCCCCTAACGTCATCCATTTCCAACGTTAAAACACAGTCACGTGCCCCTCACATGAGGGGCAACTCTGTCTTTTCCCATCCTCCCTTTTAAGACATGGTATCTTGTTGCCTTTTAAAAACCCTAACTTCTCACCACCAACAACCACCACCACCTCCTATCATTAGCACCAACAGTCGCCACCACCTGCCATCAACACTAACAACCAACCAACACAAATGTGGTTTAACTACAATCACATATTTTAAAAACTGAATTTACAAGGTAAATTGGTATATTGCGAGTAAACTAACCAAAAATCAAAGTTGGAACCCGCGTATTGTTATTTTTATAACAAAATGAAAAAAAAATAAAGTTTACACGTCTGTCGCGGGCCGCGACAGACTTCCTTAACCTGGTCGCGGGGCGCGACGACCTCATATCTTGTCGGTCACGTTTGACGACACGTGTCACACCTACACGCTGACTAGTCAGTCCTAAACCTAGCTATAAGGGGGGTGGCGGGCCGCGACGGGCAATGCCCTCGACGGTCGCGGGGCGCAACGGGATACCAGAACAACTATAAATAGTGCTTCAGTTTGCCGTTTCAAATCGTTCAGGTTTCTTTCTTTCTCTCTCAATATTAGCTCGATAATATACCCCTAAAATCACAAAGCTCTGCGTTGTAAGTGTTTTAACCCCTGATCACTGATTCGATACTCTGTCCGATTGATCTGGAACCCAGCAACTGATGCCAAAGCTCTGCCTGATAAAGGCTATGCTTTGTGAACTAGGTTGGGGTTCTGTCTCGTGATGTATTGATAAAGTTGAACTGGGTTATTATACTAACTCGCGTGCATTGTGTATTTTTAATAGGAACTCAAGAAAATAATCAGAAAATATGACCAGGAAGCTTATAGAAAAAGCTAAGTTTACAATGTGAGTCATTCTCCTTTTTATCAACTTTTGTGATACATTTTATTTAAAATGCTTTACAAAACCCTAAATGTTTATCAGTTATAATTACAATGATTAAGTTTTTGTATTCTACAATTACTATCGGTATGTGGGGTTTTGTATACATTACTTGACACTCGTTACCTTTGGACAAAGAGTTAGCCAATGATAGCATAATCACAAGCACGGGGGAAATTGTGCCCCAGTAGCAATACTGTTTGAGAAATTGGTAGATATAAACAAATGTAAAAACTCTTGATACTGTAAAGTATAACATTTACAAAATGGAATGTACTCGCCAGTATTTTCTTGCTGATAAAATATTTTTAAAACGCGTTTCAGGTAACTTGATGTGAAGCTATTAGAAGCCAGCTATGGAACACTGAAGACTTAAATAAAGTGGCTATTAGTTACCTAAATAAAAGAAATTATATTTTCAGCAAGTTAGGGTTTATCCCTATTACAAATGAAATATGGGTTTTTATCCCATTTGTTTAATATAAAAGTTTGGTGGTTTGCAAACTCTGAATTTATTTCCTAACTACGATCCTGGTGTTTTGATTCCGCTGCAAAATTTATAAACACCGATACCACCGGCTCGTGCTCGCGGCGTCCGCTCCCAGGGTGGGGTCGGGGGCTGCGACATCCACTCTTCGGCCAACGGATGTTCTTGTGTTCACTGGTGGGAAACACGCTTGTATGGATCTTATCGGGGTGTTGGCTCAGGGAAAACCGTTTAGTGGCTGGTTAGGTTATATTGAAAGCAGAATCAAAGAAAGTCGCTAAGCATGAAAAAATTTGTGCTGAGAATCAACATATCTTCATTCTCTTTACCTTTGATACTTTTGGGTCTCTTGCCCCTAAAACTGTTAGTTTCCTAGATAGAGTGCAGAAGTTCGTTCACCGCAACTTCTCAATGTCGAAGAACCAGGGTTTTGTTTTTGATAGAATATGCTTTTATTTATAATTCAAAATAGGGTTGCGCCGTAGCTTATTGCATGTTTACCTGTCATTGTTATGTAATTTTCCAAATACGATATATGAAAATATTGAATGGAAGTTCATAATACAAACATGAGGGAGGTAAGTGTGTTATTTAGAAGTACATGGGGCGTTTTAAAACTCTTAGCATCTCCATTTATATACAGTGCGCTTCCAAGTGTTGACACTTTGCGGCACACCTGCAGAAAACAATGGCGAAAAATGGACAACTTTGGGATGATTCAGCTCTTGTTAAAGCCCTTGATGACGCTATTTCCAAATATAAGGTCTCCTTTTCTCTACCCATTTCACAAATACAACTACACACTCTCTGTATCAACTTCTAATTGAAAGCACTGAAATTATTACAGGGAAAAGATTATTAATTCTAAAAAAAAAAGACTTTATTTTTATTTATATTGCTTAGATTTGCTCAACTTTCTTAAGCTTGTTTGATTGATTTTGCTGTATTTGTGATTAAAAAAAGAACTAGGTTTAGTGTTATATATATATATATATATATATATATATATATATATATATATATATATATATATATATATATATGAGGTATGCTGTTTATAAATTGATTGATGCCTTTATGTAGATTGATATGTGGTTTTAGAAATATTTATTGTACATGTTTGGTAGGAGTGGAGTTCGGGGGGTCGGGCGCCCCTCCCTGACCCTTCTATACTTCGCCCCAGGGTTTAAGCAGCCTATGGATGTATTTTGTTGGATAGTTAGGTTATATTCTTCTAATTGATATTTAGCTTAGTTTAAACACTGAATTGGGCCTATAGAGTGGGAAAAATTGAATGAGTTGTAACATTTGTGGACACGTATGCAAACATGTGAGTGATGGGCAAGAAAAGTGGCATTTGAAGTGATATCGTAATGGCGGGTGGGTTCAGACTGGCCGTTTAGTGAGTTAGGTTCATCTAGGTTGGAATTGTAAGCTGAATGGATGAAAAGATTGTGATGTTATAATGTGGGATTGTGTTTTTTTTTTCTTTTTTTTTTCTGTTCTTCGATTTGTACACAGATATGTTGAAATGGATGTTGCAATTCCAGTTTTAGATTTTTGTGTTACAGAAAAATATTAAGTTCGCTTACAAGATAGTGAACGATCAACAATAAACTTATGGAACACGAAATATATGCATAAGTCTTATGGCATGAGTTAGTCCATACGGGACATCTCACTTGCAAAGTGCACCATTGTTTGATCTTCACCAAATGCATAGATGATTTCAGTATAACTTTTAAAGTAGATCCACGGGGTTAGGTATATACAATGCGGGCTGCAACTTCTGCAACATGTAGCATTAGTTATTCCGTAACTTTTCAAAATGGATGTCTTTATGTTCAGATAATGCATGACAAAGGAGGTGACAACGGTTCTCTAAAGGAAGAAGGAATCACAAAAGATACAGAAGAAAGTTCACCAAAAAGCAATGAAGCTAAAAGGTATTGTGTGTATACATACATCAAGCTGTCTTCAAAGCGTATTGCAATTGACTGTCGTTTATTTTGTGTATAGTTCATATATGGAGACAGATAACATCACACTAACTGAAAAGTGTACTTCTGAAGTCGTTGCGCAACACACGATTCCATCAAACGGAGATCAGGTTCAAGATTCATATTATAGTAACGTGAATACAGAAAGTGTAGAACAATATAATCTTCTACTCAACCAATACAATGCCGTTGAGGAACAACGGCAAAAACTTTTACAACAGCTTTACCAATATGGCAATTGGGACGCACAAGGTTACAGTTACGACTATGGTGCTGGTTATGATTCTCAATACCATACCGTGTCTGCACCCCAAACTTCTGGCCCGCCTGCGTGTACTTGTCGTCCCTATGTGTGTCCATACTCGACCTCATCTGCTCATAATGGAAATTCAGCTCCTGTAGAAGATGACGGTTTTATTAAAGCAGCAAAGGGAGCGGTGGATAAAGCTATCCGTTCATTTGATAAAGGTCCGTATGATGAATGATCTTTAGTGGGTCCATTTTGTCCCTAAGGTTTGGCCAGTTTTGTGACTTTCATCCAAAGGTTTGTTTTTTCGTGTCTGGACCCAAAAGGTTTGAAATCTTGCCATTTTCATCCGGCTCATTAACTCCATCCATTTTTCTCCGTTTAGGCAGGGGTATTTCTGTCTTTTTTGTTAACTTAAAGGGGTATTTCTGTCTTTTTCTTAAACTTAAAGGGGGTATTTCTGTCTTTTTAAATAGTTGTACGTTATGCTAAATGCTTGTACATAAAGTGAAAAAGGTTGAATTGCCCTTTAAGTTAAAAAAAGACGAAAATATGTTTTGACTTAACAGAGAAAAATGGATGGAGTTAACAAGCCAGATGAAAATGGCAAAATTTCAAAGCTTTTGGATCCAGATGCGAAAAAACATACCTTTGGACGAAAGTTGCAAAACTAGCCAAACTTCAGGGACGAAAATGGCATTTTACTCATTTTTTTTAATGTAAATATATTGTCTTTGAATTGCGCAGAGGGAAAGCAAGAGCAAGAAGGAGAGACGACGTCTCAGACGGATCTTTCGGCTGTCTTAAATGCTTGGTTTTCTGCGGGTTTTTATACCGGCAAGTAAGTTGTTTATTTGCTCTTTTATCTCAAACTAATTTGTAAAAAAAAATAAAAAATTGTGAAATGGTCAAGTTGACCGCTAAAGTCAACATGGTCTTCGTTGTACTGCTGGTGTAACTGTGTGTTCGTATTTGCAGGTATCTCTCAGAGCAGGCTTCTGCAAAGAAATGATGATGTCTCGATATGTAAATCCAACTCGGGATCTTGTTTGGAATTATATATAAGCTTTCTTGATTAAGAAGTTATAAAGAAGATTGTTAATCAAGCTATGACATAGCTTCAATATAGTTAAATGGTGCAGGTTGCAGTAAACAATGAAGGTACTTATTGAGCATCATCTGTTTGTGTACATTATCCCTTATGATTAAAGTTTTGTGCACTTAAATATGTGTTATGGGTCCTTTATTTCGAGTTAAGTGGTTATTTATAAAAGAGTTAATTACTGTTTTGGTCCCTATGGTTTGTCAAAAATCACCATTTCAGTCTATTAGTTTAAAAATTGCGATTTCAGTCCTTGTGGTTTCACTTTTGTAACCATTTCAGTCCCTGTGATTTCACTTTCGTAACCATTTCAATCCATTTATTCTGTTAGTAAAGGGACTGAAATGGTTACGGAAGTGAAACCACAGAGACTGAAATCGCAATTTTTAAACTAATGGACTGAAATAGTGATTTTTAACAAACCACGGGGACGAAAATAGTAATTAACTCTTTATAAAAAGATGCATCATTTAAGGTTTTATCTTTTCACAAAATCTATTATATATTTAGCATATTAGTTATTTATTAAGATTTACAAAATGAGTATATGTAAATCCAGAATTCTAATTCCCAATTCATTGCATTGCATTGCATGTTTGTATTGCATTTCTTCAAATAGCTATTAGTTACAGCTTCTTACAACATGATGCAATATATACATGTTTAATTATTTATACATGTACTATATCCATAACTTGTGACACAACCTCACACTTTAACCCCAGCTGCAGCTTCCTTAATTTGGTTGATTGTAAAAACCCCAAAGCAATCATCATCTTTGACCGCGTTTACCGCGGCTAGTGCCACGTCATCCACACTAACAGGCGGCGCGAATATCAGATCCGACCCCGGTAGAGCATTCAACGGTTTGGTGAAGCTTGAGGTTGCTTCAAGAAGTTTTTCCACCGGTTCGCCTATTAAATCAAGCGGGATCTCAAATTCACCGACCTTTCTTTTCCCGTATATAAATCCAGGTCTTAAGACTACACCTGCATAAGTAAAATTACATATATGCCCGTAAGCATCACGAGTTCACGACAACAAATTGTCGAATGTGAAAAGATTCTTTTGGATTACCAGAACTGGGGTATTTGGAGAGAACTTCTGATTCGGCTTTTCTTTTTCCGGTGAAATATCCAGACGTAAGTAAAAATGACGGTAAGTTATAGTCGTGCACCGAGATCAAAACGAACTTTGGAATTCCTGCAAGGAAACGAGCCCGTTAAGTTTATATATATTAATAGGAAGTCTTGATGAATAGTAAATCTAAAGTTTTGATATTATATATATTTTGATTTTTATTGAAAAGGGATATTGTGCTGCTATCGTATCAAATCAAATCAAAACCGACAATGAATAGTAATTTATTTTTTACTCGTAAAGTCGTAAACTATACGAGTGCCAATAACAATATAAAAAAAAACAAACACATTTTTTAATCGTAAACTATACGAGTGCCGATAACAATATTAAAAAAACACATTTTTTTAATCGTAAACTATACGAGTATTGATACGTGACGAATCGAGCCGATTTCAACCGAACATCGATACAAATATCGGTCGTATCAGGAACTGGTATTCTTTTTTTATAGTTTTCGATTGATATAAAACACGTGTCGATATCCTTTTGGGCATATCGCAACTTTATTTTTTTAGTTTTCTCTTTCAGTTGCTATAGCGAGTGCCGGTACCGGAAAGAACCGAACCAATACCAACTGAGCTCTTGCCACGTAGCGTGGAGAAAAACCACTAGTTGATATGAAAGTGAGTTGAACGGGTCAAAAGTCAACTAAAAAATCTTACCATATTCCTTGGCAGCATTTACCGCAACGACATTTGCCTCGCCGTTAATTCGTTGCATTTGTTCCTCGCTACCGAAACCTCCTATCGTTGAAATCACTGCGGTAGCACCTGGAAGTACTTCATCCCAATTTACATAGAAAACGTCTCCTGAAACATACAAACATCAAAAAGGGTGACGGGAGGGAGTACTGAAAACGTACTGTTGAGGGGTATTTTAGGTATTTGACTTATGATGTCGAAATTTGAATATCATCAGTGTACCTGTGATCCAACTTACTTGATCTTCCCATGAATCCAAAGAACTCGGACGCCCTGACCTGAAATATTCATAAAAATTCTAGCATTATTTTTATAAAAGTTCATATAATCATATATTTGAATATATTAGTCACCTGCTTAGGCTTATGACTTCAATACCCCTTGATACTGCAGCCTTGCATATAGCCGAACCAACAAAGCCACTGCCTCCCAACACTACAAGCTGATAAAAAGACGAATTTTGATGAGGATGCTTAATTTGTAATTATTGACGTACTGAAATATTTTCAAAATGAAACGAAATATATAATCTATGTGCATATTCGGAGTTTCGGACCCTCTCAGCCTTAATATTAGCTTCAACGTCTATAGTGAAAGAATTGGTGTCCTTTACGCCTGCATCAGCATAGCTGCACTTGACACCAAACCTCGAAAATCTGCTGAAAAACAATTAACTGATTAGAGGTGACGATTTTGGCCCTAGTTATGAATGGTTCGGTTCAGGATATGTTTTATTTCTAACCGGTCAAACACGTAAAACAAAAAATTTTCAAATGAGTTAATCGTGTTGAAAATAGTCCAATATTCCAGTACGTAATTTTAATGCATAAAACCTCCTATAGTGTAATCACATATTTATGTTTCAATTGTTGTGATTTAATTTTAAAAAGGTTCATAATTTAGTTTCCTTAACAATGGTATCATTATCAACAGTTATCCTTTACCTAATTTGGCAGAATTCTGATAAGACACCCGAATGGTGTGAGCAAACTAAGATGACGTCTTTAACTCATATATCCGTCACATTTTTAACACGCAATTGTTTATGTTTTGAGGCAAAATGTACATGAGGGACATGTAAGAGTAGGGCTGTAAACGAACCAAACGAACACGAACAAGGCCATGCTCGTGTTCGTTCGTTAAGGAAATTAACATGTTCTCGAACTGTTCATGAACGCAAACCGAACATAAGTTTATGTTCGTGTTCGTTCGTTAGGGAAATTCAGTTGTTCACGACAGTTCGTGAACACTGGTTTCGAACACAAACGAACGCAAGCAAATAAAAACAAACGTAAACGAACATTTAACTTGAAAATAAAATATAAAAACATTGTTATCCTTAAACATTGGACATAAGTAGTTAATTACAACCATCAATTGAAAAGTCAAAACACAAGAAGTCTACTACAACCACGATGAATCAAGTTTAACTAACTTAGACATAATTATTCAAAGTTTAACTAACTTAGACATAATTATCCCAAAAAATGTCTTAGAATGTCCAAAATTTTAGCTAACTTAGTAAAAAATAGGGTTTCAAGTTTTCAATATGTTTAGATGACGTTTATTATTTATTATTTTTTTAATATAATCAAACGAACACGAACGAACGTAACCGAACATATTACCGAACGTTCACGAACGCAGTCGAACGAAAGAAACATGTGTTCGTTCGTGTAGCTAACCGAACCAAATTTTGCGTTTGTGTCCGTTCGTTAAGCTAATCGAACAGACATAAACGAACTTCCCGCCGAACGGTTCACGAACTGTTTGCTGAACGTTCGGTTCGTTTACAGCCCTAGGTAAGAGTTAGAAATCTAATTCAATACACTTGTGGCGCCACATGTGCATGTAGACAACAATTAGACCATGTGTTACCGTTTCATCTTTTTTCACTACCATATCATAAAGTGACTGGCGCATCACCAGACCACTTTCACTCACTTTCTTTTCAAAGCACCATGTTTTGGTTTCACTGGTTTTCACCGCACCTCAATCATTTTTTAATCATTATCTAATTATTTAAATCTTATTACTTATATTAACTAATTTAGACAAATAACTGAGTAAAATTAACAAAAGATTTTTAAAAACTAAAAACAAGTGCAATTATGTGTGGTGTATTTAATTATATAAGAAATAATATCTTTTATTTTCAAAGTCCCGTTAGAGCACCAACACCACCTCCGATTTCACACCTTCTAAAGCCCCTTGGCACGGTGTGTCACGCCCCCTCACGGCCACGTGGCTAGGGGCGTTAGTCGGTAACACTTAGTCTTATGTCAAAAAAAGGCATTTTGATTTCTTTTTGCACGTCCACTGGAACAGCGAACAATGGCTTCTTTACATGATAGTTATCAATAGCGGTCACTATGGTCACTATAACGAATAGCGTATAGGTTGAAGGTCGCTACAGGGTATGTAGCCATAAATAGCGGGATTTCAGTTATTTTTTTAATTATAAATAGCGATTACATATAACTATAAAATAGCTGAATTTTAGGTTTTTGTTGAGTACGCATGTAAAATAGCGTATATACCAGGGTATTTTGATATAATATACATATAAAAAGATTTAACTTTTTTTAGTGTATTGCTATTTGCTATGTAGCATATAGGTACCTTATCGCTATATGTCGCTTTTCGCCATTAACAACTATGTTTTACATATGCTTCAAAGAATCATTCATTCAAAAACTACTCGTTATTCAAGACCCATCACGTTATTTGAAATCAAAATGGCTTTAATCTACTTCCTTTTTAAACTTTTACCAAAAAAAAAAAAACAATTTTCAGAAATATTTTTTTTGAACGGTGACTTTCTTTTTGAGTGACCCAATGTCACACCGCCTAAACGGCGGCCCTAGCCAAGACTTGCCCAGACTTACGTTGTCTAAACCGGGCCCGCGCTGGGTTGGTCAGACTTGGTTACGGCGTTCCCGCGGAAACCGTACAGCCTCCACACGAGTTGTCTCGCTGAAGTAACAGCCGAATGAAGACCGGGGTGTGGCTCAGGATCGAATCCCCCTCGATGGATTTGTCACCATCATTGCCCAACCACTGAGCCAGGGTTAATTTTCAGAAATATTGGATTCAAGTTGCACCAACATTCTCACCTAAACAACAATTTGTACTACAATTGAAGATAAATTGATAAACCTGAAAACAATCAACACTATCACATCCTTACAAAATCTCTCTAACATGAATACACACAATCCACAATAATAACTGGAAATAAAACCCTAGCAATTTCTGCAAACAGACACCTTAAAAAAATTAACTACAAGCAAAAATCATGCAAGATTTCCAAGTTACAATCAAATAATCTAACAAATACTCATTAATTTAACAAACACACTCTAGATTTCACCAAATTCATCAACAATTAAAAAAAAAAACTTAACACTTAACTGATTAAACAGAACCCTAGAAGCCGTACTATAAAAGTAATTGACATAAATGGTGTTCAAATGTTGAATTACGCATAATAAGAGGTTAATTAGAATGAAAATTAAGAATAAAAAGTGCATACAGTACCGATTGGTGTGAGAAATGGAGTGTGAGAAATGCGAAGGGAAAGCAGAGGGAAAGAGAGCGGTTGAAGGAAGAGATGGAGAAGAAGAAGAGGGTCTGGAAATGGTAGCAGCGTACGATAGCGATGAAGACATCTTCTGTTCTTCTTCGTGTTCTTTTCAATACCACCACAACCAGACTTCTATTTGTTTTTGTTGGGTTACCATTTTTTTCATTTCTATATATTATATAAGGATTACGAATGTTTATGTACCTAGTAGTGTGTATGAGACCAACATACAGTTTGTGTCACTCTCCTGATGAGTTAAATGACGAACTAGTGGCTCACACAAAGAGCGGGATAGATTGACTTTTCTATGAGGAAATGGGGACGCAACATGGGGATGGAAAGATGACTATGTGAGATTAGTCTCAAATACTCGTCTACGCGGTGTTCTTTAACCCGCGACGACAAGTCATTGTTTTCTGTTTCTGATTGAAGTTCACTGGTTTTATCATGCATTGGACTGAAAAGTGGTCTCATATTCTAACTAGTGTCTAGTGGGGTGTGAAGAAGTATGAACATTTTTTTCATTTTCTTAACAAGAGTAACTTATAAAAATTGTCTTTTATGTTTATACCAAATTTCAAGGCTCGTCGTTTACATTTAAAATTGATGGTAATCATGCATAACGTTTGCAAATCTTACATGTTACGCCATTGCATATTTGGACCCTAACCCAGTTAATTTTGATCGTTGAATTAAATCACACAAAGACACAAAAGGTAGTTTAGTCTTTGTTTACCCATTTATTTAAGCATATTCTAATAAATAAAAGGAAACTAAATTTAACAAATTAATACGTGTGTATATATAAATATATAAGAAACGCTCTCTCTTTCTCGCCCATCTCTTTATTTCTCTCTACCTATTATCCACCACCACCACTAACCCCCACCCACCAGCCACCACTGCCCCAATTGAAAGCTACTTCTATTAATCATGAGAAGCAAGATCTTATCCACTTTAATTCGAAAAACCGAGAGAAGTGCACTAGAAGACGAAAGTGAAAGCCTCGTGTCATGAGGCGACAACTGTACAAGTTGTTGAAGAAGAGCGCACTCCTCGCAACAAAAGCGATTTTGAAACTGAAATCGTGGTTTTACACTTTTCCCGATTTTGATTCAGCCACTTTAACGCAGTGAGATCAACTTTCTTTACTTTAATACATTAATGAACGCGTGGAAAATGGTTGTATACGTGCTCCACCCAAAAGGCATCAATGCTATCACTATATTATGCCAATACAACCTAATTAATATGTCGTACCCTATTTTGTACTAAGGACAACAAATGTTTAAAAGTGCAATGTTAATGTGACATAACATGTCACATGAAGACATAATGAACACCCCATCGTATATCAAGTTCATGGCAACAAATGTTTAAAATACAATGTTAATGTGACATAACATGTCACATGAAGACATAATGAACACCCCATCGTATATCAAGTTCATGGGCCATGAAATTGTTCCACATAAGAAAGTAAAACTAATTTATATTTATCATTCATCAAAGACAAGCCATGAATAACGCCATGACAGTTATTTTTATAACTTCGTCAACTCTAAACCTTTTTCCTTATTATTGCGGTCCCGAAATTGAATATAAAGAACTTCAAGTTTAAGTGGTTGTTGTAAGCTTAGTAAAATGGTTGAGCTGCCTATAATGAAAGGGTGTGTTATTTAACATATTGAAGCGGATGATTAATTTCATGCGTTTAAACTATCCATACATGTTCATGGTTTTTGTGTATCTTCCCACAAGAATATCATGTAAACGGGTTTTGTGACAAAGGAACAATAAAAGATAAATTATTATTATAATTCAAGTGTACACCTACAAACTAAAACACATGATCCATATTTGTTATTAGTATAAATTTATAATTATAAAAATATTAATATTAATATCAAAATTCAAGATTTTATATAATTGCCCAATTTAAAAAAAAAACAACTTTAGTTTGTTTTTCAGAAATAATTTTCCTTCTTACCCTCTAATATAAACTTCATACTCAAATACGGAAAAAAAAACATAAGATCAAGTAAAGAGATTGATCTATGTACTCAACTTTTTGTCCATACAAAAAATATGCTTGTTTAATTTCATTGGTATTTTTTTTTCTACAGTTATATTATTTATCTAATATGGTTCAAAAAAAATGAATGTTAAAAATAAGTTTATTTTATATAAACTAATAGCCTTATAATGATTTTTGTAATGACTTATTTCTACACGAGCGTGTTAGAATTGGGTTATTTATACAAACTGATAAGTTTATAACGGTTTTTGTAATCGTTTATTTCCAACGAGCTTGTTAGAACCTATTATTGATAAGTTTTATAACAATTTTTGTAATTGTTTACTTATAACAAAAGTGTTAGAAACGGTTTATAAAACCGTTACATTTGGAGACGATTTTTGTAATAATTTGTCTTCTAACATGTGTGTTAGAAACGTTCATGAAAAGGGTTAGTCTGAAAACAATTTTTTAATTGTTTATTTTCTAACATGTGTGTCGAATACCCAACCACCGGATGACGTCGGCTGGACCTTCGCTGACGTTGAGAGCTCTTGTCCTTGCTTACTACAAAAGAATAAACCGTTAGCCTCGCCACGGGGGACCACGGGGGACCCCAGGAGGGGGATCCGTGACCAAGCTCCGGCGTGAGAATAAGTAAACTTGCCGGATGAGTTAAGGAGTATTTTCCGATGAAGAGATTCACCGGAAAGTTCCTATCTTGGTGTGAATCTAATTAATGAGTTATATGTAGTAAATACGAGGAATGTTGGTCGGATTTTAATGAGATGAGAGTAAATGAGAGTAGTAAATGAGAAGTTGGCCGGAGAGATACCTGCCTTTGCCTTATCCTTTCTCTCCCTTATATAATGGCATGTCCTTATCTCTAAGAGGAGTGCCTCCCATGTTATCCGACGGTAATTGTGATATCTTGGGAAGGTCAGACACGTGTCTGACCCCCAACGGTGCGATGTCTCTCTTCATTAATACATAGCCGGATAAGTACAGTGATGGTGACCGGATGCTTCTCTTATCAAACATTTAATGAGCCTGCTATTCCTTAGCTGTTTTCCCGCTCAAACGAAGAAGGAACCTTGGTAAGCAAGGGTATTTTACTTAGTGGGCTCTTGAGTGATTGGGCTTCCAAAGAGAAAGGCCCAAAGCGGGTAAAGTGGGCTTTCCCACTGGCCCGTCGTCAAGTCATCTTTAGTCCCTGGTTCTGAGACCCGAGGCTCATGATCCGGGGCTGAGTCACAACCGCTTAAGAGAGACGGTTTCCTCTTTGGTGGGCCCACTCCTGATTGGTTACAGCTTACTGTTTTTGCTAATCATGACATCGCCGATTTCACTGGAGCGGGAATTAACTCCTTAGCAGCACGTGCCTTCTTTTTAAATTTTGAAGAGACCGCTGATGTGACGGTTACTTGCATGTCAGCGGCCATCTCTTTAAATGTCCCCCTTTTTGCCTCTTCCTTCTTCACATCCAAATTTTCCATCTTCCTTTCTTTTCTCTGTAATCACCTTCTCCATTCACCATCTCTTCACATCATGAGTCGCGGTAGCCGGTCGTCGATAAGGTCCGTTTTAACGGCGAAGGACCTGAAGTCTTTTATCGAGGCGTATAACATACCGGATCAGTTTTCCCCTCCTTTGCCTGGCCCCAACGAATCGGCGGAATGCACGCCGGATAGGATACCCATTTACACTCTCGCCTTTTCCTCTTGTGGGGTCCGATACCCCCTTTCTGCCTTCAAGATTTCTCTGCTTCGTTATTTCGGTGTACATTTCTCACAGATTCACCCTTTGGGGTTCATGAGGGTAGTTCATTTTGAATTGTCCTGTGCTGCTATCTCGGGGGAACCCTCTGTCCCTCTGTTCTGTATGTTTTACCGGCTGATTTCTGATGGTGACTGGTTCACCTTTGCTAAACGTCAAAACAGTGTTTCGAGGCCTTGCTACAACTTTATGCCGACTTCGACCTACCCAAAGGACTGGAAGTGTAGGTTCATATTTGTTTCTGCGGCTATGTTACCGGAGTCCCCTGTGCCAAAGGATCTTGACGCCGTTATTGAGGATATTGTCCCTACCCTTTCTGCAAGCGAGACTGTCCAGTGGAAAAGAATGTGTGATAATCCAACAAGGGCTTTTACTTTCTCCGAGGGGATGCTTGCCATGGGTGGTTTGAGCCCTTCCTACCCAGTTCGTCCAAGAGCCTTCTTTGGCAAGAAAGGTACTTTTTTTGTTCCGGGTTTGTTTCTTATAATCATCTCCTTTTTTATGCTCTTGGGGACCCGTAGTCATCTTTGGTGCCTTGTGCAGAGATAACTTTGTGGCGGCTTCTTCAAGGTGATTCCAAGGATGTGAAATATGTGGTTGATGACGAGGTTGATCCCCGGTTGAATGCGGATGCACATGTTGCGGGGGGATCTGTCCAGGCAGGAGGTTCTGTTGCCCTGGGTGGATCTGAGGAGGATCCTTCTGGTGGAGAGGAAAGTTCTCCCGACCTTCCTCCTGTTCATCCCTCCGGTCAGAGCGACGATGAAGAAGTGGAGACACAGCTGGTTCGTAAGAGGAAGTCTGTCAGTCCTCATCCGGCTCCTGCACCTCGCAATATTCGCCAGAGGCTTCGGAGTGCTAGTGGTCAGAAACCTCCTCCTTCTTCCAAGGCTGTTTCTGACCTTCCTCCCGCCGGGGTCAAAGGTTCCTTGTCCAAGCATTTAAAGTCCTCAAGCTTAGTGAGTGCCCCATTACTGGTAAGTTATCTCTTTTCTTCTTCTTTCTTTTTGTGTCTTTTCTGATTGTCCCTTCTTCTTGTTTCTTAGGGGAGTTCCCGGGAGCCTATAGAAATTCCAACTGGTCCTTCTCCTTCCCGCATCCGGGACAAGGCCTCTGAGGTGGGGGTAGCTCGCTTTTCCTCGGCTTATGAACTTTCTTCGTTACATGCTACTGGGACTAGCAAACCTACTTTTCAGGAAGGCCTTGCTTGTCGATCCCCCCTTGCCCCTCTGTTTGCTGATGCCATCCCCACCACTTATGTTCCCAAGTGGAAGGTAACTAGTTCTTCCGTGATAGGGACTCCTGAAGCTGCCAGGGATTTTCTGAGTCATGTTGTCCCCCCCTCACATAAATTTGTAAATTCTGCCCTGAGGGATGATCTCTTTGAAGATCAATACAGCATGTCTTTATGTGAAAGCTTCTTTAGGGGTGCTGGGATGCTGCAAAGGATTGACGATTTGAGGAAAGCAAACGAGGGACTCAAGGCTGAGCTTAAGGATTCCCAGTCGGTTGTTGCTGGGCTTAGAGGCCAAGTGGTAAATGCTGAGAGGAGGTTACAGGAGGAGAAGGTGCATAATCTTCTCCCCCCTTTTTATATATATATATATATATATATATATATATATATATATATATATATATATGCATACGTATTCACTGATCCTTTGTTTAGGGGGCTGGGGCTATGCTTGAGAGGAAGGAGCGGGCTTGGGAGCAGGAAATGGCGTCGTTGATCGCGGAGAAGGAGGGGCTTGCTGCTGACCTGAAGCATGTAAAGGAAGTTGGCTCCGTTTCCCAGGAGCAGCTTAACACTATGTATGCAGATTATGGGATAACTTCAGATGATAATCAACGGTTGGCGGGGGAGAAGCACTGGTTGATTACTGAAGGTTTTGGGGCTTTCCTTACTGCTGTTGCTCAATCAGAAGACTTTAAAAGCGGTTTGGAGGAGGTTTATAGGGCCTATAGGGATGTCGGCTATCAGGCGGGATTGAAGGACGGTTATGCTTATTCCGCCCAAGGCCTGGGCAGAAAAGAGACTCCTCTTTATAATTCCAAAGCGAAGAAGAGGTTGTCCAAACTGAACGAGGAGTTTGGGCGTAAAACCCCGGCCGTCCTTGCCAAGATCCTTGAGCATCCCTTGATTTCAATTGATGAACTGAAGGCCCTGTTCTCCTCCGCTGGTCCTTCGTCTCCGCCGTCCCTTTCCGGGGGTGATCCCCAGTGAATTCTGAACACTTGACAAACTTCGATATGGTTGTAATAACTCTAACTTACTTTGGGATATTTGTATGCTTTGCTTGACTTTGTTTTGGATGGTCCTTTGTGTTGGGGACCACCTTGACCGCTAATCGTATGACCTATGGTTATGTATAACTCCTCCTTTGCTTTGTTGCCCGTTTCTTGTCTTGTTTGTTTTGTTTTTGCAGGGGCTTTTATCGGAGGCTAGCTTGGTGATTCCCTGGAGACTTTCAAGCTGCTTTAGTGAGGAGCTATGTTTTCACTTTGTCTCGCTGTGTTTGTAATTTTGTATATTGTTTAGTTTTTGCCCAAGTTACTGGGGCTTCTTTTTGTATGTATTAAATAAAGCAGATTCCCCTTCGTAGTTTTCTATATACGAGTGTGTTTGCATTATTTGTTTTTTATTGTTTGCTTTGTTAAACTGTGATTGTCTGTTCAAGGCCAATCGGTGGACAAGTTTATAATGCGGTATTATGCTTTTCGACTTGCTTTTGTCCGTCTTAGGTTAGCTAGACCTTTATTAGCCCCACGGCCGGGCTTTGGGCATGTCTTGAATGCCTCATACACGTGTGTTCGTTTGTTCTAGTTTTAGATTTAAAGGGTGTTCATAGGCACGTCTGCCCAGGTATGGTTACCCATAGTTTTCAAAATGGGACGTGTTCGTCCGTCTTTCATTTAATCTTCGGGGGATTTATACTTCCCTTCATAGACTGTTTACAAAAAGGTTTACTTTCTGGGGGAAAAATCTCCGTACACATAGTTTTCCTACAACAAAAGTGGCTCTTGGCCGTTTTCCCCTGGGGTATGCCCCTTACATGTAATACTTCCTGAGCTGCATGAGGTTCCAGGTCCTGGGGACCTCTTTTCCTTCTAGTGTCTCCAACTTGCATGTTCCCTTCCCGTTTGCCCATGTGACTCTGTATGGGCCTTCCCAGTTGGGGCCCAATTTTCCGGTGCTTTCCTGCAGACTGGCCTCATTGGCTCTAAGAACCAGGTCCCCTGGGACGAGGTTGAGCTTCTTCATT
Organism: Helianthus annuus; assembly: GCF_002127325.2. NCBI lineage: Eukaryota > Viridiplantae > Streptophyta > Magnoliopsida > Asterales > Asteraceae > Helianthus > Helianthus annuus. Next base: position 157,525,501 of record NC_035435.2, on the reverse strand, counting down.
CGGGTGTTGTAGTAACTTGCCAGGAGTTTTTTGTAGTGAGCTTCCTTCACCGCTGCTATCTCTCTTCTTTCTTCCAATAAGTTCAGGTTTGTCCTTAGATCCTGCTCGTTCTCCTCATCCCTCAGCTTCATCCGGGCAGTTTGGGATCCGATCTCTGCAGGGATCATGGCCTCTGTCCCGTAGGTAAGGCTGAATGGGGTCTCCCCATTGCAACTTTTGGGGGTGGTTCGATATGCCCATAACACAAATGGAAGTTCCTCCAGCCAGCCCTTCTGCTTCCTCCCAAGCCTGCCCTTCATTCCTTTGATAACGCTTTGGTTGGCTCTTTCTACCAACCCGTTACTCTGGGCATGGGTTACAGAGGTGAACACTTGTTGAATCCTCATCTGCTCGCACCACGGCTTGAAGGGTCTTCCGGCGAATTGCACCCCATTGTCACTCACCAGTTCCTTCGGGACCCCATACCTGCACACGATGTTATCCAGCATGAACCGTCTTATCTGATCTCCGGTGATCTTTGCCAGGGGTTTCGCTTCGATCCACTTAGTGAAATAGTCAATGGCCACCACCACGTATTTGACCCCCCCGGGGCCCTCTGGAAAAGGCCCGATTATGTCAATGGCCCATTTTTGGAATGGCCAAGATGTCGAGACCGGGACCATATGGTGTTTATGCTGGTGGGTCATTGGTGCATGTACTTGGCAATTATCACATTTCTTGATTTCTTCATATGCCGTCTCGTACATTCGCGGCCAGTAGAATCCTGCGTTCATTGCCCTTCTTACAACCGTTCTTGGCCCTGAGTGCATTCCACAGATCCCCTCGTGCATTTCCCTGATCACATATTCGGCCTCTTCCATGTCTATGCACTTTAGGGACGGACCCAGGTACGACCTTCGGTATAGCGCTTCCCCAATCAGTTCATATTGTAGGGCTTTGACTCTTACCTTTCTGGCCGCCCATTCCCCCTCGGGTAAGGTCCCGTCCCGGAGGAATTTAATGATCGGGGTCATCCATGTTTCTTGGGAACCTTCGATTGTGGCCACTTCCGTTACGTCCAGGGAGGGGGATGTCAGGACCTCTACTTTGACCTCCTTCGCGAGGTGGTCGAATGCTACTGAAGCTAACTTGCTGAGTGCATCAGACTTCATGTTCCTCCCTCGAGGGATGTATTCCAGTTTGAAGGTTCCGAATGCCTTAGCTGTCTCCTTAACTTTCGCCACATATCGGGCCATGATGCTATCCTTGGCTTCATATTCCCCCTGCTACTGCTTTACTACCAACTGTGAATCGGTACTAGCCTCCACGTGTTTCGCTTTCATCTTCTGTGCCAACCTCATCCCTGCTAAGAGGGCTTCATACTCGGCGGTATTGTTGGTGTTTTCAAAATCCAATCTTATGGCATACGTCAGTTCAATCCCTTCGGGGCTTACCAATGTGATGCCTGCACCATTCCCCTCTTCACTAGATGCTCCATCAGTGAACAACCTCCACACAGCCTCGTCTTCCCTTTTCTTTTCTTTTCTTCTTTCTCTAAAGCTTCCCACCTTAGTAGTTCCCTCTCTTCGTCCTCGGGGACTTCTGCTAGGAAATCAGCCAGTATTTGTCCCTTCATGGCTGTCCTGGGCTTGAACTCCAGAGAATGTTCTCCCAATTCTACGGCCCATTTAGCCAGTCGTCCTGACTGTTCCGGTTTTCTAAGCACTTTCTGGAGGGGTTGATCAGTTACTAAGGTGACCTTATGCCCTTGGAAGTACCTTCTGAGTCTCCGAGATGCAAAAACCAGGGCCAACGCAAGTTTTTCTAAAGGCATGTACCGCTCCTCGGGCCCCTTAAGTGTTCTGCTGATGAAATATATGGGGATCTGTTTCCCCTCCCGTTCCACCATCATGACCGCGCTTATGGTCGTCTTAGAGGCAGATAGGTAAAGGAGCAGTGGGTCTCCGGGCACCGGGGTGGCTAACGTCGGGAGCTTGCAGATGTAGGTTTTCATTTCTTGAAAGGCGGCTTCGGCCTCAGTGGTCCAGTTGAACTTGCTGGTCTGGAGGCAGTCTTTTAACACTTTCATGAAGGGGAGGGTTTTGTCAGCCACTTTTGATAAGAAGCGATTTAGTGCAATCAGCCTTCCGTTTAACTGCTGGATGTCCTTCAGGGACCTGGGAGAGCGCATTTCGGCTACAGCCTGGGTCTTTTCTGGGTTTGCTTTTATCCCTCCCTTAGTTACCACCACCCCCAGGAAGTTTCCTTCCTCCATCCCGAAACAGCACTTCCCGGGGTTCAGCTTCATGTTTACATCCTGCATTGTGTTGAGAGTCTCAGCTATGTCGTCTATCATGGCTGCTTCTGTCAGACTCTTGATGACAATGTCGTCAACATACACTTCTAAATTCCTTCCCCTTTGTTCCCTAAACAAGGTGTTCATAAACCTTTGGTATGTCGCCCCCGCGTTTTTGAGACCAAAGGGCATCTTGGTATAGCAAAATGTCCCCTCATCGGTGATGAAAACGGTCTTTTCTTCATCTTCTATTGACATCTGTATTTGGTGGTATCCCTTGTAGGCATCTAGGAAGCACTTCAGCAGATACTGGGACAGGGAGTCCACCTGGGTGTCTATCTCCGGGAGGGGGTAGCAGTCCTTGGGGCATGCTTTGTTTAGGTCTTAGAAATCGATGCACATCCTCCATCCCCCGTCTTTTTTCTGAACCATGACTGGGTTAGCAACCCAGGATGGGTATTTGACTTCCCTGACTATCCCCGCCCTGAGTAATTTGCGGGTCTCTTCACAAGCAGCCCTTCTTTTGTTTGGTCCCATGCTCCGCTTCTTTTGCTTTACTGGTTTCGCCCATGTGAAGGTGTTGAGCCGGTGCTCTGTCAGGCTTCTGGGAATTCCCGTCATGTCTCCATGTTGGAATGCAAATATGTCTAGGTTATGGAGGAGCAACTCCTTTAGGGCACTTTTGCATTTGTCACTTAGGTGGCTTCCCAACTTGACTGTTTGCTCTGGGAATTTATCATAGAGGACCCATTCTTCCACCTTCTTCCCTTGGGTCTTCTCGGGTCCCTCCCCCTTGGATACTGAAGAGACCACTTCGTAGGCTGACTTAACCCATGCAAGACCTTTTGGTGTTTGGAATACCAAAGCCCCATGAGGAGTAGATGCTTGTGCTTGTAGATCTCCAATCCCAGGTCTTCCCAAAATCGCGTTGTACTTGGAGGGTGCCCTGACTACAGTGAAGGTTAAATTGATCGTCCGGACCCTGTCCCCTACACCAACTGTAAATGGAAGCCTGATCTTTCCCAAAGGGTGTGATACGCTGTTGTTGAATCCCACCAATGGGATAGAGTCTTCCTCCAGTCTATCTCTTATATCTCTGTCAAATCTGAGGAAGCAATGTTCATATATTACCTCGACGCCTGACCCTCCGTCCACATGTATTCTAGACACTTTGTGTCCAACTATCACAGCTGAGATATTCAACGGAAGTCGTTGCACTTCGCTTTCTTCTAAGTACGGCATAAGGATGGGAGTTTTCATGCAGTTCGGGGAGCCTAGGATCCTGGCCTTAACACTTCGGGTAACATCAAATTCATTTCTCCTCCTTATCATATCAACATCTGCCCTCCCAGGCTCTCTTGCATCTCTTCCCTTATGATCCCCTCCCCCTTCTTTGATTTCCTTGACCAGGTGGGCCAGTCTTCCCGTTTTCACTGCAGCCTCTATTTCCCTTTTGAGGTACATGCAGTCATCGGTTTTGTGCCCGAAGCCCTTATGAAACTCACAGTATTCGTTCGGCTGTGCTTTGGGTCTTGGCTTTATGGGGGGTGGTCTTGGGAAAGAATTCTTCACTCTTTCCGTGGCCAGTATCTCACTTGGAGTCTTAACGAGGGGGGTGAAGCTGTCGGAGTAAGGGGGAGGGCCTCTCCCTCGGGGTCTGTAGGGGGAGTATGAGGGCCTTGCCCTGTCATGCAACATTCTATCAAAGGGAGGCTTTCGGGAATAGGGAGTACCTTTCTCAGGGGGTCTAACTGTCGGGGCGGCCCTTCGGGGTGTGGTGTCCGTCTCCTTAGCTTTGCTGACCGTATCCTTTCCCCGGACGAAAGCTCTGACCCTGTCCATGAGATTGTCGAAGGAAGGTGGGAACTCCTCTCCCAGCTTCTCACACAGCTGTGCATGCTTCAGCCCATTTATGAAACTACTGATTTTCATGACCTCCGGGACATCCTTGATGTTCATGCTTTCTTTGACAAACCTTTCCATGTACTGGTCTATCCGCTCGTTGTCCCTTTGCCTGATGTGGAGGATTTCGTTGGGATTCTTGACCACCTTCCTTTGTTGGCCAAAACTTCTGAGGAATTTTTCGCTTAATTCTTCGTAGCTGTCTATGCTCCCCGGAGGGAGGCTATCAAACCACAGCCGGGCTCCTTCTGTTAAGGTTTGCACAAACATGTGGCACCATACCGGCATGGGCCACCTTCCCAGCTGCCCCGCTCCTCGGAAGGCATGCAGATGATCTTCTGGGTCTCTCGTTCCGTCGTAGCGATCAAAGCCTGGGGGCAGCTTTGTCTTGGGAGGCATGGGTGCCTCTGATATTCTCCTTGTGAACTTTGAGACCTCGGCCAAGTCTCGTGGTAGGTATGGTTGGTCCAAACCAACGTTACCTGAGTCGTCTTTCTCCTTTTCCTTGTGTTTCTGACCGATGATCAAGTCCTCTCTCTCTTCGGAAGACATCTGCCTCAGGGCTGTCATGAATGTTTCCAGCTGGTCCCCATTGTTGCCCTTATTCTAGGGATTCGTTCCTTCTTGATTAGAGGGTGTGTCAAAAGAGAGTCTAGCCCTGAGGCTGTCCAACTTTTCTTGTCTCTTCAAATCATCAAGATACTTGGTTATCTTCTCCCTGTGCATGGCCACAAAGCCAGGGGTGACATGCTCCGTTTCTTCCAGGTTTTCTACCAGGTTTTCGTTACCCTCTTCATGAGTAATGTCCTCCACGGTGACCTTATCCAAATTATTTTGGGTCGTCTGGGAGACACGTGAACTATGTGGGGTTGCCATGTTGTTTTTGGAAGGGTGAGTTGCTCTCTGAACGTCGAATGTTAATGTGGGAACACCGGTCCGGCCTGGGTCCCACGGATGGCGCCAATGTCGAATACCCAACCTCCGGATGACGTCGGCTGGACCTTCGCTGACGTTGAGAGCTCTTGTCCTTGCTTACTACAAAAGAATAAACCGTTAGCCTCGCCACGGGGGACCCCGGGAGGGGGATCCGTGACCAAGCTCCGGCGTGAGAATAAGTAAACTTCCCGGATGAGTTAAGGATATTTTCCGATGAAGAGATTCACCGGAAAGTTCCTATCTTGGTGTGGATCTAATTAATGAGTTATATGTAGTAAATACGAGGAATGTTGGTCGGATTTTAATGAGATGAGAGTAAATGAGAGTAGTAAATGAGAAGTTGGCCGGAGAGATACCTGCCTTTGCCTTATCCTTTCTCTCCCTTATATAATGGCATGTCCTTATCTCTAAGAGGAGTGCCTCCCATGTTATCCGACGGTAATTGTGATAACTTGGGAAGGTCAGACACGTGTCTGACCCCCAACGGTGCGATGTCTCTCTTCATTAATACATAGCCGGATAAGTACAGTGATGGTGACCGGATGCTTCTCTTATCAAACATTTAATGAGCCTGCTATTCCTTAGCTGTTTTCCCGCTCAAACGAAGAAGGAACCTTGGTAAGCAAGGGTATTTTACTTAGTGGGCTCTTGAGTGATTGGGCTTCCAAAGAGAAAGGCCCAAAGCGGGTAAAGTGGGCTTTCCCACTGGCCCGTCGTCAATGTGTATTAGAGATAACTTATTTATTTGAAACATATATGTGTTTATAACAAGCCGAATTAACATTTTGTGGAAATGTTAATATTTCTAACGTGCATTAGAATTTCTTTCGTTTTAACATGATTGTTAAAAATGGTTAAATTACAAATGCTTTGAAATGTTTTATGTAAACATTTTATATAAGTAATTTGTTGTAGCATTTGTTATAATGAATATAAACACGTTAATAGAAATTACGGGTAAAATACCATTAGTGGTAAAAATTAACCCGGTAATATATTAGGAATTTAAATGAATAAACTCGATATTAATTAAAAGAAGGATAAACACCTTAAAAAAGGGGCATATAAAAGGCCCGAGTTAGCGGGACTTAAAATATAACGGGATATAACTTCCTGAACCCATTAAGTTAACTAAGAATAATCAACCTAGTTAGTCAAGTGAGGTTAAAACAATAAAGGAAACATGAATTAGTTAAACATTTTTATAAAACTTGAAACCTTGAGGGACTAAAGGGGAAGACATGAAAGATAATTATGATTAAATTAAATTAAAAACCAAAACACACACAAGAGTGTGTGTTTAGTCGACTTTTCCCAGGAGCCAAAAAGGGGTTCTACCACCTAAATCCACAAAATTGATCAAAATCAAGGAGAAATCAAGCCAAGAATTTGGGGCTTTGATTAAATTCGTGATCACCTAAGTTAGGGAATCCGAAGGTATATCGAATTTTGTAATTTGGTGATGTTTGAATGTATGATAAACACTCATAATCAAAAATTATGTGATGAATGTTGTATACATGAGTGATATTGTGTTGAATCTAGGTCTAGGAACAAACCCTAGATGCAAATTGTAGGATTGTGACATAAACTAGTGATTAGTCAATTAATCAAGTATGAGCTAAGTGGGTTTTTGACTAAATAGTAAAAATGACGATATGCATGTGCTTAGAATCAAGTATATGACTTGAAATGGGTCTTGAATGTTGTGATGAAATTAGTAAGTTTGTTCATGTAAATAGATGAATGAAATCGGGTTATGTACTAGACCATATGAGGAACTTGATGTTATTAAGAGTTTGGATGGATGCTAAATAGTATGATGAAACGGGTCTCACTTACAAAGGAGAACCCTTAGTTCTTGCAAAAATAAATGAATAAACTAGTCATGATAATCGTTTAAACTAGTTAAAGTGTTGGAAATATAATCAATCTGGTTAGAACTTTGGTTAAAACGGTGGCCAAGAGATAACGCCTACCGGATAATTGAGGAATGCCTAAAATAGTCGATAAACTTGAATGTGCATTTTATATACTAATAGGCGTTTGAATTTTAAAGGTCAAACCGACCATTAATAAAATCGAATGATAATTTTGATAGAAAATACGTAAGATGGAATAGTCATGATTTGCAATGACTAAACTAACCATCTCGCGAAATATGTTGATAGTTTGACGCTTGACAAGCTAGGTGGGAGCTTGTGGATGAAGCGCGTCAAACGAAGCAAGAACGGAAAGAAAAGCGCGGCATGGATGCAAGGTAAGTGAATCTTACACTTCTTTTGGCAGAATACCTATACATTCTACAAGTTATGAATATGATATAGATATTATTCGAAATATGGATTCCGACGCGTAATGATACAGATCGGAACAAACATAAATGATAAAAACCATGGTTTATGGTAAAAAGGGCGAAACGGTAAATTAGTCATGTAATGACTAAGAATTTATAAGTTTTTCGTTAAGATTACCTTATAGTGTAATCTAATGATAATGATAGGGATATAATGGTAATTAATCGTGTGTCGACAAACGTAAGTTAAAGTTAAAAGATACCCTACGGCGTAAGCCGAAATGGGTTAAATAACGAAAATGGTAAATATATATGTATACCATTCAAATACAAATGCAAAATGTTTGGTCGTTTAGACCAAACGGGTTAAATAGCGATTTTTATCGCCATTTGACGAATAAGGACTAATCAGTGTTGTCAAGTCTAATGCTCACAGGATAAAAACGGCTTACGGAAATTGCATTTTGCTATGAATTAGCTAAGTTATTAATGCAAGGTATTAAAACGGATCAATATTTGACCCGAGCCAGGTACGCATATTTTGAATTATAGTTAGAAGTAATATGATGGTCAAATATAAGTGAAAGCCCTTCGTCGTAAAATGAGGGACTGAAATTGACCAAAATACCCATGAACACTAAACCGGGTAAACGGTCCTTATGAGCCGTTTAAGAATGTGTTTTATGATCATGTAAGTTATAGGTAAATATCAAGTGGATTGTGTATAACAAAGGGGAAAGATTTAAACTTAAAAGGTTTAAATCTTCGAAACGGGTCAAAAGATTTATACGCATAGATTGAGTACTAGCCGCGTAATTCATAAAAGTTACAAACCCGAACTAAATATTTTGAGATAAACATGTTGACGTATGCTTAATGGTTAATTAGAAACAATTTTGGGGTTTAAAAACTCGAACGGGTCAAAAGTCTTTAAAAATGAATTTTAAAGTCAAGGACTCGAAGCCTATTATTTTATGAATTCAGATGTTAACTTTAACTCCATATGATGGAGGATTAAATTACAAATGCGTAGGAAAAAGAATCGTGTAAAACGTATATGTAGTTCGAAACATATGCACGTTTTTGTGAATTTATAAGTTGAGTAATTGAGCTGGGAATCTGCAGCTCAGAGAAAACAACCATTCTGTCGAAACAAGGCCGTCGCGTCGCGCGACAACCAATCAAGTTCACCGTCGCAGCACGCGACAACAAGGGTTGAACCCGTCGCGGCACGCGACGGGCATAAATGCTGTAGATTTGTTGTTTGTTAAATTTTTGGCCTAAAGAACTTGGTTTATTACATTATAAAACTATCAAAACTAATGTTTATGATGGTTTTCAAAACGTAGGTATATCTTGGGGTGCCGGGTGATGATCAAGCTCATCAAAGAACCGAACACGATCTAGATACAAGCTTCTGCACGTTGCTTCGTCATTATATTTAAACGACGAACTTATATAATGTATTTTGTATTATTTATATCCGAAAATGTTTTTGTAAACCCGTATTTATATGTATGTGTATTCGTAAGAACACATTTAACTATCGTTATTAGTAGAAAACCCCTTTTATTATAGTAAGGATGTTACAAGTTGGTAATCAGAGCTCATGGTTAAAGAGTTAAATGTATTCGGTTCGAGGCTGGATCGCAAATCCGGTAAGTACATGTATAGTAATTGTTCTATATGATTAAAGTGTTGTGAACAACACATAGAGTTATTGTGTAATACAAAGTTACACCAATCAAATCGATAATTGATAAATATAGCTAACAAAAATTACGTGCGTTGACATGGATAGTAGAAAAGCCTTGTATTATGATACGGGCGTTTAGTGAAGCTGACATTACTAATCTTTGTAAATGTTTTAAATGAAAGGATACTCGCATCTGAAGATGGCGAGGGTGTAACAAGTGACGGATAAGATAGAAGAACGGTCCAAAGTATGACAAGTGGAGCATGCTCACCAAGAACCAAATCGCGTAACAATCGCGAATAAGAATAATGGCAAGGAACGCCCGTCGGGGCAAGCATTACCAGGTGCACGCTTTTAAATTTAATCGCACAAATAGCAATATGCAACAAACATGTAGAGAATGATTGTTGCATACATGTTTGTTGCATATGTTAATTAAAAACTTGGAAAACCTGAATAGAATACCTATCCAGGATATTATATCCAAGAAAACTAAATATAGGCGTTATTTACATAGGGCGTGATGTGTAAACTATAAAAAGGTCATGTGTGTCATGTATTAATCGCTTACTCTTGCCAAGTAAGTAGTGGCATATGACACCATGAACTTCTTGTAGTGGACGCATTTATGTCCAATGTAGTGAGTACGGGGTAAATGGGACGAATTAAAAAGGTACCCAAATGAGTCAAACAAGTAAGATGTTTGATAGTAAACGTAAACGCAAGTCGGATGACGGGAGCGTATTACGTTAGAATAACGAGTCTGAAAGAAGGGACAAAGATTAAAGTAAATGAAATTACAAACCAACTAATGTGAATGCTAAGGCATAGGGGATAAAGTTTGACTATCATAAGTGATAAAATTCACACAGACAAGTCAAAGGGGTAGAATAAAAGAATAAAGGACTTGACTGAATAAAAGCGATGGATTTCGCTAAGACGATCAAATAAATTAAGGTGACGTCTAAAACCATATAAGAATGGTTACTTGATGATGACTTCGGTAAAGATACCCGATGGATGGGTAGGATTGTGGGTGAATGCGTAAACCAAGAGACGGGAACGCGAAATAGAAAAGTCAAAAGACTCGGAATATGAGTCATGACTAAAAGACAATGAGAAATTGCAAACAGAAATTTTGATAACTACGTTCAACTGTTTTAAAGTTGAACGGGTCGAATAAAGAATGGAGTTTGATGTTCACAAGTGATGGAATTTCACACGAACAAGTCAAACGAGATAAGTAAAGTATCAAAGCTTGGTAGTGCAAGTAAGCGCAAACCAAATAATAGAAGCGCGAAATATTAATGAACCTATGTGATGGGTCGTAAAGGAATATAGATAAAAAAACACTAAGATAAAGAACCCGGGTAACGGGTCGTAAGGAAGTATAGGTAGGAACCGGGTAACGGTAAGCGTAGGACAAACCGACGCGTAAATGACGTTAGAAGTCATAAAGTCGGAAAGATAATTCGAAAGAAAACAAATGAAGCCTTAGACTACGGTTAAGATCAAAATGAAATCCAAAAAGCAAAAGTAAATGAGTCTAAACATAAAAAGGGGTGCTTTGATGCCATATACATATATAAACATATATACGTTTGAATAAAAACTCGAATAAAGTATGATCTACGGGATCATCATAACCTACGGAATTATAAGTAATGTTAAGGTCTATGGAACCAAAAAGACTCTTGGGTCACGAATAGAAAGAAACGAATCGTCGGGGTCTCACCTTAAAAAGGTGGAAATCTAAGGAGAAAGCCTGCGAGGCTAAATGAAAGAACCTACGGGTCAGTAATGTAAAGCGAGGAAACTAGTTGTAACTCCCCGCGTAAAATAATAACGGAAGATAAAATTTGTATAAAAGCGATGAGTTTCACTAAGTTAACCGAATGGGTAAAACTAAGAGATCATGAAAAGTCTTATTGACAAAAGTGAAGAATTTCACTAATACAGTTAAACGGGCAAAATTGACAAAAGAATCCACAATAATTTAAATTGAGCTACGTCACAAGAGGGCGAAGTCATTATCGAAATGACAACGGAAGGGGATAAACCCTTGGACGTAAACTTCCTGATGTGAGAAATTGACACGAGTTGACAGAGAAAATGTAAACTAAAATTTAGTTTTTAGTCAAAAGCAATGCTTAAACAAACATGAGTAGCATAAGGAGGTATAGAAAATCTTAAACACACATAAAGCCGGAGATGGCAAAATAGTATACATGGGAGACGGGGTATGAGGTGACGGCGACTAATTAGTCTAGCCGGTAAAACATTTCAAAGCCAAGAAAATGTCAAGGCAAATACAAAGCGCTTGTTAATATAAGACAAGCGCGGGATAAATACGTTAGCAGACTAATGGGACTAAGTGGTCAAGTGACAACTCGGTCAATAAAGATAAAGGATATAAGCTAAGAGTAATGGCCCACGAGGCCTTACACATGAAAGACATACGCGTCGACATAAATGAAAACGTTAGATCGAAAAGAGTGAATGCATGCCTTGAAAAAAAAACTAGATTCGTTTAATATAAATTAAGGAGCTACGTAAATAAGGTTTCGGGGACAAAACCTCTTTAAGGGTGGTAGACTTGTAACACCCCAAAAACGGGTTTGGTAATCAAACCACGTTAATAGAAATGACGGGTAAAATACCATTAGTGGTAAAAATTAACCCGGTAATATATTAGGAATTTAAATGAATAAACTCGATATTAATTAAAAGAAGGATAAGCACCTTAAAAAAAGGCATATAAAAGGCCCGAGTTAGCGGGACTTAAAATATAACGGGATATAACTTCCCGAACCCATTAAGTTAACTAAGAATAATCAACCTAGTTAGTCAAGTGAGGTTAAACAATAAAGGAAACATGAATTAGTTAAACATTTTTATAAAACTTGAAACCTTGAGGGACTAAAAGGGGAAGACATGAAAGATAATTATGATTAAACTAAATTAAAAACCAAAACACACACAAGAGTGTGTGTTTGGTCGACTTTTCCCAGGAGCCAAAAAGGGGTTCTACCAAGTGAACCCTAAATCCCCAAAATTGATCAAAATCAAGGAGAAATCAAGCCAAGAATTTGGGGCTTTGATTAAATTCGTGATCACCTATGTAACACCCCGTGTTTCGAAAGTCAAAGTCAAAGTCAAGATTGAAGTCAAAGGAAGAAAAGATTGCTAATTACGATCTGTTAATCCTTGCTCAATTCCTGTTTTGACTTCTTTGACTTGTAGATAGTCTTTTTATGCTTTTACGTTAGTTGTATTATGTGGAGTACTTATTAATAATCGAGGTTTATTCGATGTTTATCGCACGTCTGATCGCCTTATCGCTTATCGCAATCACACTCGCAACTCGAATTACATGTTCTGGATGTAGTTTTATTGTGTGTGTGCCTTATGTGTTACTTGTGCATGTTTATTTATGTTTATGTTGTGGTGATTAATGGAAACGCTATCGCAATCGGATCACAAACGCTAAACGCAAGTGAATTAGGATGATTGTATGTTAGATATAGTAGTTGGGATTAAAAGTAATTTGAATAGGAAACTCTATCGCATCGCAACGCTCAACACGTGAATCGAAATCGCAAAACTTATCGCGCCGCGCACTTCAATCGAATGGCCAGCCGACCGGACTGCCACCCGACCAGGGATGCCACTCGATTGACCAACTCCTTTCTCCCCTTTCCTTTTATGGAAACCCTATAAATACCCCTGTCAACATCACAAACTTACCTTTTTCACTCTCCTGTCCGACCAACGCTCAAACCCCACCTTTTCTTCGATTTCTCGCGATTCTGGTAAGATCTCATCCTAAATCTTGTACTTTCTTAATCTACACGCACTCCTACACCTTTCTATCTTTTAAATCTTAACTTTTAACCGTGAAATCACTAGATTTAAGGTGTTCTAGGATGATGTCATCATGGTGTTCTTATGAACTTCATGTTTTGGCTTCAAACCACCATGAACAACTTAGATCTAACCGATTCCCATACAATTAAACAAAGATCTTTCATAGATCTGAACATATTCAAGGTGAAAAGGATTGAAAGATGGTTTTCCAACTTTCTTTCAACTCTTTTACACTCAATGCACTCTAAATCAATAGAAGCGGATCTCGTTCTGACCTCTACTTCGTTCTTAGTGTTGTGTTGGTTCAAGATCTGGATTCTATCCACGAGACCACCGATTTCGGGTTAACCAAGAACAACCGTCTTGAACCGGTTGACTGGTTGAACTTGGGAGATTCTTGTTCGATCGGGCTACTGGGGCCAAGATGGGGTTCTGTTGATTAGCACGTTGTCACACCGTCTCGATAAAACTACAAAACTATCAAAAACAATCAAGGAAGAAGACGATCAGGCCGACCAGGACGGAGTGTCGTCCGATCAGACTGCTGTCTGATCGGATTGTCACCCGATCGGGTTGCCACCCGATCGGCTTGCACCTTGGGTCCCACACTTAACTTTTATTTCGACCTTTAAGGCTTGAACGTTGAACGAAATGCTGTCCGATCGGATTGTCACCCGATCGGATTGCCACTTGACTATGTGACGTTTAGACCTTAACACTTAAACAATTTTCAAACATGTTCAATACAACGGATTGCCACCCTATCGGACTACAATCCGATCGAGTGACAAACTGCTGTGAACTTGTTCTCACTAAAGTGTCCAACCAATCGAATGGTCGCCTGATCGAACTACCGTTCGATCGATCGACCTGAAAGGTAGAGATACTTCTATGTTTTCAAAATGCTACAACGAAAACTTTAAAAGACAAGCCATCATACACAAACACATCCTTCCCAAACGAAGTAACAATCCACTCGAAAGGTCACCCGATCGGATGAATATCCGAACGGATAGTCATCCGAACGACCGACCACCCGATCGGATTGCTGTTCGACCCACAGACACTTTGTATCGTGTTACGCATCGCTTATCTTTATGTTATCGTTCTGATCAGGCTAAACTCGCTTTAAGCGCTTCCTTCAATCCACCAATCGCTGTGAGTATACTTGATCCCTTTTTGCTTTACGTACTTTTGGGTGTTACATACGTTACTTATTCTAAATCACATCGAACACACTACGCAATACTTTAAACACTAATCGTTACCGCATGTTATACGTGACTTAATGAATGCTTGTTTGTTATGTTTACACATGGAATGTTGTCTACCTGCCTTAGCAACGGTAGTACTATTTGTTTGGACTCAGCACCTGTTCACTCAGGGGTTGTTAAGGACAATTTGTTAGATGGCTCACAGTGGTGAGTGTGTATTATGAACTGCCTTGGGCAGTCAACCCGCAGTCATTGGTATCGATAGGTTCATGTCAATAACTAACATGCCTCATTTTACACTGTGTACGTGCTGGTTATGCGTAACGATTTCGAACTCTACTATAACTATTAAATTTGTATGCTCACCTTTACACTATGTGTATTGACTTTTACTTTAACGTATGTGACAGGTGCTTAGGATGCTTATGTGCTTAGCTTACTGTGAAATCGAGGCTAGGAAAGGTCTAGAAACAAATAAACAATTGTCTGTATTTGAAATCTGAGTTGTCGAAACAGAACAAGTTGACTAGAGCTTGTCTGTAATAATTATGTTATCTTTTATGACATGGTATGGGACATGTTGCTTTAAATAATTGGTAATTATAGTTGTTATGGAAACTTCTGGACAATCTATTTCGCTCAAGGCCGCGCCCCGATGATTCCGCCATCGGTTGGGGTGTGACAACCTAAGTTAGGGAATCCAAAGGTATGTCGAATTTTGTAATTTGGTGATGTTTTGAATGTATGATAAACACTCATAATCGAAAATTATGTGATGAATGTTGTATACATGAGTGATATTGGGTTGAATCTAGGTCTAGGAACAAACCCTAGATCCAAATTTGAAGGATTGTGCCATAAACTAGTGATTAGTCAATTAATCAAATATGAGGTAAGTGGGTTTTTTACTAAATCGTAAAAATGACGATATGCATGTGCTTAGAATCATCATATTTGATAGTTGTAGCAAAATACTTGAACAATTTGTAAGTTTGAGTGAATGCTCGTATATGACTTGAAATGGGTCTTGAATGTTATGATGAAATTAGTAAGTTTGTTCATGTAAATAGATGAATGAAATCGGGTTATGTACTAGACCATATGAGGAACTTGATGTTATTAAGAGTTTGGATGGATGCTAAATAGTATGATGAAACGGGTCTCACTTACAAAGGAGAACCCTTAGTTCTTGCAAAAATAAATGAATAAACTAGTCATGATAATCGCTTAAACTAGTTAAAGTGTTGGAAATATAATCAATTTGGTTAGAACTTTGGTTAAAACGGTGGCCAAGAGATAACGCCTACCGGATAATTGAGGAATGCCTAAAATAGTCGACAAACTTGAATGTGCATTTTATATACTAGCAGGCGTTTGACTTTTAAAGGTCAAACCTACCATTAATATAATCGAATGATAATTTTGATAGAAAATACGTAAGATGGAATAGTCATGATCTGCAATGACTAAACTACCCATCTTGCGAAATATGATGATAGTTTGACGCTTGACAAGCTAGGTGGGAACTTGTGGATGAAGCGGCTCAAACGGAGAAAGAACGAAAAGAAAAGCGTGGCATGGATGCAAGGTAAGTGAATCTTACACTTCTTTTGGTAGAATACCTATACATTCTACAAGTTATGAATACGATATAGATATTATTCCAAATATGGATTCCGACGCGTAATGATACGGGTCGAAAAAACATAAATGATAAAAACCATGGTTTATGGTAAAAAGGGCGAAACGGTAAATTAGTCATGTAATGACTAAGAGTTTATGAGTTTTTCGTTAAGATTACCTTATAGTGTAATCTAATGATAATGATAGGGATATAATGGTAATTTGTCGTGTGTCGACAAACGTAAGTTAAAGTTAAAAGATACCCTACGGCGTAAGCCGAAATGGGTTAAATAACGAAAATGGTAAATATATATGTATACCATTCAAATACAAATGCAAAATGTTTGGTCGTTTAGACCAAACGGGTTAAATGGCGATTTTTAGCGCCATTTGACGAATAAGGACTAATAAGTATTGTCAAGTCTAATGCTCACAGGATAAAAACGGCTTACGAAAATTGCATTTTGCTATGAATTAGCTAAGTTATTAATGCACGGTATTAAAACGGGTCAATATTTGACCCGAGCCAGGTACGCATATTTTGAATTATAGTTAGAAGTAATATGATGGTCAAATATTAGTGAAAGCCCTTCATCGTAAAATAAGGGACTGAAATTGACCAGAA
This sequence comes from Helianthus annuus, assembly GCF_002127325.2. Taxonomy (NCBI): domain Eukaryota; kingdom Viridiplantae; phylum Streptophyta; class Magnoliopsida; order Asterales; family Asteraceae; genus Helianthus; species Helianthus annuus. Next base: position 157,509,067 of record NC_035435.2, on the reverse strand, counting down.
TATCCATGAACACTAAACCGGGTAAACGGTCCTTATGAGCCGTTTAAGAATGTGTTTTATGATCATGTAAGTTATAGGTAAATATCAAGTGGATTGTGTATAACAAAGGGGAAAGATTTAAACTTAAAAGGTTTAAATCTTCGAAACGGGTCAAAAGATTTATACGCATAGATTGAGTACTAGCCCCGTAATTCATAAAAGTTACAAACCCGAACTAAAGATTTTGAGATAAACATGTTGATGTATGCTTAATGGTTAATTAGAAACAAGTTTGGGGTTTAAAAACTCGAACGGGTCAAAAGTCTTTAAAAATGAATTTTAAAGTCAAGGACTCGAAGCCTATTATTTTATGAATTCAGATGTTAACTTTAACTCCATATGATGGAGGATTAAATTACAAACGCGTAGGAAAAAGAATCGTGTAAAACGTATATGTAGTTCGAAAGATATGCACGTTTTTTTGAATTTATAAGTTGAGTAATTGAGCTGGGAATCTGCAGCTCAAAGAAAAAAATCATTCTGTCGAAACAAGGGCGTCGCGTCGCGCGACAACCAATCAAGTTCACCGTCGCGGCACGCGACAACAAGGGTTGAACCCGTCGCGGCACGCGACGGGCATAAATGCTGTAGATTTGTTGTTTGTTAAATTTTTGGCCTAAAGAACTTGGTTTATTACATTATAAAACTATCAAAACTAATGTTTATGATGGTTTTCAAAACGTAGGTATATCTTGGGGAGCCGGGTGATGATCAAGCTCATCGAAGAACCGAACACGATCTAGATACAAGCTTCCGCACGTTGCTTCGTCGTTATATTTAAACGACAATATTTTGTATTATTTATATCGAAATTGTTTTTGTAAACCCGTATTTTATATGTATGTGTATTCGTAAGAACACATTTAACTTTCGTTATTAGTACAAAAACCCTTTTATAATAGTAAGGATGTTACACTAAAGTATGCTTGGCTAGTACTTGGTTAATTGTGGTTCTTGACAGAGACTAATTAACTCTAAACATTCAACCGTGTATGAACACAAAAAGAATTTGTGTACAGACAAAGTTGAGGGAGAATTTTCATTCATTATTAGGAAAAGACATGTAACTTTTGAAAAGTTTGTTCAAAAAGCTAATGAGGAGAACTCATTGTCTAGGCTTATTCTAGATGGTAAATTAGAATTAGTCTAAGTTGGTGACAAACTTATGACAATGGCATGTGTTGCTTTGGTCAGCTCGGAAGCTTATGTAAGCTAATGCAATATGAGTTGAATTCACTGATACAATGAGGTTGATCTTGTTCAATCATATGTGTATAAATGTTGTCATAAGTGAAGTTACGATGATTAAATGACAAGAAATGCAGGGGAGGAGCCATTTAAGAAACAACCCTCTAAAGTATGTAGAAATGGTTTTCATTACCCCATCTAGATGTTATCCAATAACACATAAATGTGGGGGTGTCTTGCATTTGTACCATAAAATTTTGGCGATAAGGATTTTGTAATCCAATCTAACATTGCAAACAAACGACTAAGTGGAGGACACAAATGTCGTAGTCCATAATGGAGATGTGTTTACCTTAATGATAAATGTATCATTCTAAGACAAATATTATAACCAGATTCAGGTGTCCACTGAGGTTATAGTCTTAGAAGTTGACAATAGGCAATGTTAACTTTCGAGTTATGAACACGTCATGATAATTGATCTCAACTGCAAAGTTATCTCAGTGACTTGTCAAAGACAAAGATAATGTTATGGATCCAACAACCTAAGGGTTTATTAGAGATCAAGTTGTGGAATGAGGCTAAAGCCCATGGAAAAAGGGTGTGTGAAGGAAATAGTTTACTAGAGATCCCAAGATCTAAGTTCAATAGGACAACGAATTCATATGCCTAAGGGTGGTCACTGTGGGGGCATAGCTGATATGCATAAGCTAGTATATATGGTTATATATACCCCCTAAACAATAAAAGGGTGTTTAAATACGTCCTAGTTCATTCCTATGAAATTCAGTGACAAATTGTGAGGCTAAGCATATTATGTTGTAAATGATATTGCGTAATCATGGTAACCATGATACTTTTAATGATTTAAGGAGAATCACCTATGTTAGAGAGAAGTGGGGTCGCTTCGAATGGAATTGGGGGCACAATTCCTAGAGCTCTCGCAGAACCAGGAAAGTGTTCCACGACCATTATTGGACACGACTATGAGGGGATGACCCGGCTAAGGAGAGTATTGTGTGAAGTGTATTGTTGTCTACACAAATGGGGGTTTGTTCAAGGACATCGTGTCTACAAACTGTTAGGAGGCTAAGTATGCTTCACAGTGGAAAGTTCAACGGGACACCTACTTATCCAGCAATACTCAACTGTCAAGGTTCCATTGGAAATTTATGTGTTTTGAACAATCTCCATTCATGTGGGGGATTGTTGGAAATTTGGTGAATGAATATTGAGTATATTTATAATTTAATGAAGTTATAAATATTAATTAGAATGTTGATGTGGTGAATAAAAGAGAAACTCTTGAGTAGAGCTTCTTGATGACATTTAATTATTTTATTAGAGTTTTTAAGTCTCTAATTAAGTGACTAATTAAGTGAAACCTTTCACTAATCCTTAACTCTTGTACAATTAGTAGGCTATGTGCTTCTTTTTTTACTACAAGAAAAATATATTTGCTTTATACATGAAGAATACTTGAAGAAGGATGAACATTTAAAGAGCAACTAGAGAGAGGAGTATTCTCTACTCGTTTTCCACCACCATCACATCCTATTCGTTCCAAATGTTCTAACACTATAATTTTATCCGGTGTAACCTCGGGAGCGTGGCCTTCTCCGGCAGTACATACTGCTTCGGCTGTTGTACCCTGGGAGACAGATGCGTCATCTTTAGTAGAGGCGCGGAATCTGTGTTAAGGGAAGCGTGTTGAACACGTGCCTCGGCCACAACCGTCAACATTTGTTTGTTCTTTTTTGTAGGAAATTATTGTACAAGAAGACGTGGTTCAAGACCTCGTTGAAGCCTACACAACAGACTGAAAACACAACGAACCATACAAGTAGACGCCGTTAACTACTTTTTCTTTTAAGGATATTAGTTTGAATTGATTTATTAAATATGTTGTAGTTCATATTTATTTTCGTTTGAATTTGTACACGGTTCATATACTACAATTTCCCAAATGTTTAAAGAGAGTATCTTTATTTTTTTTAAGTTTTATTAATAAAATTGTGACCCATTTCCTACACACATGATATAGTGTAATGTGGAAACCATAGGTAAACATGATTAGATATGAATATACGTGTAGACTAGTATGTATGGAATTTTACGCATAGATGTTGTGATTAGGATTTGTTTAATGGACATGTGAGCATGTAAGACGTATGTAAGAGTTTGGGTAGGGAGGTATGCATGTTCTTTGTAAGACTTTTATACACCAAGAGTTGGAATAGATGTTTTGTACACATGTCATTACATTATACATTTCCAAAATGAATGAGACTTGTATGAAGATATGCATAGTATTAATATATATGAGAATTGACGATGTTAACCGAGTTACTTTGAAAATGAGATAAAGTGCAGGTACGTTATTGCTGACTTATTGAGGGTTACACTCTGAGATGAAATGCTCCGCATTCAGAAGGATAATTGAATGGAATCTACATGAGGATAGATTACGACGTGATCTATTAGTTATACACTTTCGATTATACATATACATATACACACACACACAGACATATATATATATATATATATATATATATATATATATATATATATATATATATATATATATATATATATATATAGGATGAGGATCATTACAGAACACTAGTTATTGCGAGAACAAAAAGAACAACTCTAAATCACTAGATTTTATGATTTAAAGTTCATATCTTTTAAATTTTATATTTCCTACATTCGTATGTATGTTATATATACATGGAAAACCTTATATTTTTACTTATACTTAGCCTACATACATGTAGGTAATTTAACCTACACAGAATGCACATATGTATAGGTTATATAAAAATGAGAATTTTTCATATTATGTTTTAAATTCTAGTGTGAGAAACAATAAATCATCCATTTGTAACATTTTCCTTTATTTTTTAGGTTTTTAGGTTTGAAAAAATGGGTGATTCATTTTGTTCTGCGTGTTCTGGTACGTGCGCGACTATACATATTTTTACAATGAAATTACACACGAATTGGTTTTAAATTTATAAAAGTGATTATTACTTTTACATCAAAACACACACGAAAGGGCAAGTGTACCCCGTCATATATGTAGTAAAGTATCGGTAAGAACCAAGTATCGATCCACGGAAATGGGCGGAGAAATAATACTAGACCTTTGCCACTAAATTACCGGTAAAAACATAAATGGTATTGGTTTTAATTAAACTAAAGTAAGCATAAATAAATACTTATAAAACATAGTAAATTAGATATAAATAGCCTTGCTTAATACACAACCAAAACATGTCAACTAAGTCAGTTTTGGCACTAGAAGCATTCGGTCAATTTTCCATTTTAAGACAATTAGTATCCCTTTCGGGAATCCTAACATGACAATCATTCGGAAAGTTAAAACGATAGACACACTTTAACCACCTAAAATTGTTCTTTAACGTGCAATTGATAAATGTCTACAAAAATCTCCTAAAAATAAGTTAGTCATCCGTTAGGAGTTTTCTAACCTCACTTAATCAAGGAAAGCAACACCGATAAACACAATGCAACCACCGAGACAAGCATAAACTAGATTAAATCACAACCGAGTTCATTTTACAAATCTTGCACATAAATTCACCAAGATAGCAATTTTGGCCGAAACTACTAACTAAGCTAACAAATCATGGCAAGAATTCGTAACAACACCATCTAACCCGTTAGAGTCCTTCCGTGAAGGCAAGCTTTCTTGATTAACAATAATTACATTTTATTAAACCACTAACCCGTTAGAGTATCATGGTGCCCACATTTTAACCAAGTTAAACTAGTTAACCAAATTAAAAGTTTACTAATACATGATTAAATAAGCTTCATTTTTCAACTATCTTACCTAACCAAGCACCAATCATCCAACATAATTACTTATAATCAAGAAATCAATATCAATAACAAGGTTGCAAACTAATCATCAAAGATAATCATAGAAAACACTTCAAAATGTCATTACAAACATAGATTAACATACTAATGGTTATAATCAAGCAAGGGATTGTTGTGTTTTTGCCCAAAGGCTTACATTAATACATAATAATCAGTCTAAATGCTTGAAACATAACAAAATTATGGAAAGATTTGAGAAACCAAACCATAAACAAGCATAAGAATGAGAATCTGGATAGTAAATGAGCAAAACCGGGCAATGTGGCTTGAATCCGAGTGAAAGCAGAAGCCTTCGGAGCCTCAAAATCGCCTGCAGAGCTCCCAAAATGTCCAGAGTTACTAATAAAATGGTGCTGTTCTGTTTAAATGCTTTTTCGAAGTTGCACGGCCGTTCTTCCGATCGCACGACCGTGCACTTTAAGCATTATTGGTGGTGGGCCACCATACTGCATGACGTCACAGATCGTTGACTGGTCTTCGGACACGCACGGCCGTTCTTCAATTGGCACGGGCGTGCATATCCGGGATCGGGGCTGGTCATCGAATCCGCATGGGGGTGCAACCAGTCGCACGGGGGTGCAACCAGTCGCACGGGGGTGCGTTGCCGGGATTTCGTTGCACTCCTGATCGCACTGGGTGTGCAACGCTGAGCTGAGCTTTGTTGTCGCATCCGCACGGGGGTGCCACCAGCTGCACGGGGGTGCAACGCCAAGCTGAGTCTTAATGTCGCATCCGCACGGGGGTGCCACCAGTTGCACGGGGGTGCAACTTGCCCAGGTCAGAATTTTCCACAGAATGTTCGCAGTTCATTCGTTTCGCCCGGAAAATCCTCGTTTTCACTATCATCTTGTCTGGTATGTTGTTTTAGGCCTGTAAACAAAAGTATACATGATTAAGTATCCGCATGACGGTTTTACGGCCGAAAACGCATAAAATAGGGATAAAATGGGGGACTAAAATATGTGTAAATTAGCGAATATCAAATCTCCCCACACTTGAACCTTGCTTGTCCTCAAGCAAGCTAAACTAAAATGCAATAAAAGATAGAATCAAACAAGAACGATAATTTACACACTATTTATTAAAAGAACTACGAACGGTTAGCCGTTTTTTCGAAAGACAACATCAAATGAATCAAACCAAACAAGCATATGCAAATATATGTAGATAACCAAAAAGCCGTGACGTCACTTTCAATTGACTTAACATGCTAATCTTCACACAACTCACAATGTTCACACACACTCGGTTTTCTTTGTGAAACATACATAAAATGTGTACGTGTAAACACTCAATGCCTTGTCAATGAAATGTGCAATATCATAAGCTTGTCATAAGATCTCGTCTCCACCAACTAACATGTGAAAAAGTGTAAATCAAGAGGTCTTTACGGGGTGTAACGTTAGGCTTGGGCGAAGGGTATGGAAAGGGATATTTAAAGTGGTGAAACGGTTAAAACTCGGTAGTTACGTTTAACAAGCGCAATACAACAAAACTATACATACAAATGCCTTAAAAGGGCGACTTATGCGACAACGAGCTCATAAACAAGATTTCGTCATCTTATTAATCAAAATTGCTCGAATTTTGTCTACTTCACCCTATTTTAGGGTGTTTTATTTTCTGTTTTTTTTTGTTTTTTTTTTGTTTTTGTTTTTTTTTTGTTTGTTTTTTTGTTTTTCTTTTGTAAACTAAAGGATTTATAAAATGAATAATAAACTATAACAAGCGCTAGTTAAACGATTATTTTGACCGAGTTTCAACACTAAAAGGTTTAAAACATAAAAAGGCTAAATTTGGCTAAGTGGGCGATTATGTTGGGTAAACAAAGGTAAACGGGAAGGCTCGACATGGTTAATCCTAAAGGGTAATGTAAGGTGAACGGGGAGCACAACACAAAGAACAAGGTTTACAACAAAGGGGTAATCTAAGTGCCTCTATCACTTTTACACAAATCCACAAGTTCATGGTTTTAACAAGCATTCTAGTGACAAGTTCTAAATTACATATGACATCCGGCTCACTCCTACTCCGAAATGAACAAATATATAACAATAGGCTCAAATATGCTCACGTAACGGATGGAATGGGTAAAAGTGTGAAAACTATCATGTAAGTCTTTCTTTGTTTGTCACGCTTTCTGGTTTCCTTTTTCAAAAAAAATTTTGCTTGTCGAGTTTTTATCAAGTCCGATGCTTTCTAAAACACAATCAACCGGTTTATTTACTAAAACATATACAAAATACAGGTATTTTTGAATGATTTTTCTGAATTTTCTGATTTGATTTTTTTTTTTTTTATATATATATTGAGGACAAACAAAGTTAACAAAGTTAACCCCCTCCCCACACTTGAACTTCGCATTGTCCCCAATGCGAAACCCGAAATATAGAGAAAAAGGATAATAATACTCCCCTCAAGATGATGTTATGAAACGAGACTTCCAAAGCTGAATCTGTGATCTGCTCCGGTCAAAGACTTGATAGCCAAAACCTGTAAATATGTCATATGGCATAGCAACACCGAACAGTAACAGAATAAATACAAATAAACCATAATATACATGAATACTAATAATCCAAATAAAAACATACATAAAGAAAAGTGTTTAAAAGTACAATACAGCCCGAGGGTGTTCGAAATAGTATGCAAAAAGAACACCCGAAATAACAAATACTAATAATAACCATAAAAACCACCAACGAAAATCACCACCAACGCCTACTCTTCATCGCCGTCATCATCTCTCGTGAATGAGGGGCCTGCACCACCGTAACCAGGAGGGTTCCACGGTGGGAACTCTGGAGGGTTCTGGAAGTAGTTGGGATATGCATGGTGCATTTCCCCAAATAGGTACGAAAACCCGGCACTAACCCCCTGATACAAGCTCTCCTGGCTCTGCCTCAGCTGATCCTGTGTGGCCCTGAGCTGATCCTGACCAGCTCGGATCTGGTCCTGGCTGGTCCTGATCTGATCAATGTATGTACCATGCTGTTCCTGCGTGACACGCATCTGCTGGAACTGCTGATAAAAGTCAGGCCAGTCCTGGTGCTGGTAGAACTCATGGTGCTGCGGCTGGTGTGGCGGTGTCTGGTGTGGCGGTGTCTGTGGCTGATGCTGCTCATGCATCTCTACATCTTCTTCCTCTTCCTCTGATGGGAGCGGAGGTAACGGGTCCCAGACCTCGTTATTCAGCCCCCTCAACCTATCCCCCTGATCAGTCTCTACAATCAAACCCATTGCCTTCAGCGACCTGATGTCAATATGGACCCCCTCAGTGATCAGAGTGAGACTCTGAAGTACCTCATCAGTCATAAGATGCTCATTGTAAGCAATTTCGGTCACATACTGACCGCCATGTATTTGACTGCTAGGAGTCCTCCCTGAACACTTCACAAAGTATTCAGCCATACGCGCCGCCAAGTTGATGGGCGCCTTATCCACCAATGCATACAAGAAAATCAAATCTGGTGTTGGACAGTTACCGAGACTGTCCATGCGCCCGCATATGGTGTGGCTAAACACATGGTGCATCACCCGCACCAGAGGGTCTTTAAGGCGTGAAGCCTTTGACATCCTTGGGTTGTATGGGTCCCCAACAGCGTTTTCAGCCCAAAACTCATCCCTAGCTGCATCAGACGGGAAGGTGAATTTATCTGTGAAGACATTGGGATCATCCATGTCTTCCCTAGTGTAGATCCCAAGTCTCCTTCCCAAACGACCGACTGACCACTTGTGCCATCTTCCACACAATCTGAAAGCTATGCGATCCTTGTAGCGGAATTTGGGTCGTCGAGCAGCAACTGGCTTCTCGTAAGCATACGATGCAAAGAACTCGATGGTAAGCTCCAAGTAAACGGGTCGGTTGCAACCGACCAAATTTATTAATGGACGACTCATCATATTTTCCAAACGATCATATTGATTCAGTTCTTGCATCACTTCCCAATCAAGCCATCTTGGGACTCCGAATTGCCCCCTCCGGGCCCATAATTCGTCTCTTTTTGGAATGCACAAAGCTTCACGCTCGTCGTTGGGGTCAAACTGTAAGAAGGGATGATTCATCTGCAATGGGGAATATTGTTAGAAAGACAGAAACAGCAGAAAATGAATTTGAAAATAACCGAGCAGCACATTATGAAGCTACTGTGAATCTGATCTGCGCATCATGCACGGTCGTGCGGCCATATGCACGGTCGTGCATCACCGACGACGTGCACCTTCTGCCGATCAAGCTCGGATCCGCACGGCGTGCGGCTAATCGGCACCACCGTGCAACACCGAGAAAATGCTGACATCGTGGAACAATCCGGAACGGCACGACCGTTCCAGACAGGGAACGACCGTGCAACTTCTGATCTGCAGATTTCGAACCCCTGAACTTTGAATAGCCTGATTTTTCCAAAATCAACAACTTTTTTGTACAAACAGGGGTCGGAAATTCAACCGGTTGTTCACGATAAGCATGATTCAAACAAGGGTTAGGGTTTCGATTTGTTTATGAAGAGAACCCTAAGAAATCCCTTGTTGAATCGGAGAAAACCTACCCTAGAACGCAAGAAACAGGAAATCTAACACTAGAGACGTACCGTGCGAAGTTGGGCGCGAGATCGTGCGAGGAAACGTGCGATTTCGTCTGAAAACGGCTCTGGAACGGCTGCAGTTGCTAGGGTTCGCGAATGAGGGCTTTTGCAACAGGTTATGGTATATATAGTGTGCAAAATGACAAAAATGCCCTTAGCGAGCCGCACGGTCGTTCGCCGAATGGCACGGTCGTGCGGTGCCGGTGACTTCCATTTTCCTCGGTGATGCACCGAGGGTGCGACCCACCGTGCCAGAACCCCGGAAACGCACGGTCGTGCGGATCCTGGCACGGTCGTGCATCAGCTGCAGATCAGAATTTTCTGCAGAAGCCATTTCCAGCAACTGTTTCGGCCGTTTTTCGCCGTTTTTTCGACACCCCAACTGTTCTAACAATATTGCACTACAGAACCTTCGCCCGGCACGAATCGAAACTGTACAAACTAACGGGAACAACCTAACTAACCTAAATTACGCTAAAACTACAAAAACATAAAAATGGACAATTTTGCCCCTATAGCGCCAAAGACGCTCCTGCTACATTTTTGTCGGCGAGTCAGTAGCGTAGACTCATGCTAATTTTTTGTCGACGAGTCGATAGCAAGACTCAAAGCTAAAACTAGAAAAATAAATCCTAAATGACTAAACTACCCCTAAAGCGTAAAATACGCTCTTGCTGCATTTTTGATCCACGAGTCAGCAGTGTAGACTCTCTCCTCCCCACACTTATGATGTGTGCGGGGTTTGGAGTTCAATAACCTCCATCACCGACTCTGTCGGCCCGGCAACGTATAACTTCAAGCGATGCCCATTTACTTTGAAAATAACGCCGTCCGCGTTCTCTATTGCAACAGTCCCATACGGAAATATCTCTTTAACCGTGTATGGGCCTGTCCAACGTGAATGGAGCTTTCCGGGAAATAAGCGCAACCGCGAGTTGTAAAGAAGGACAAGATCGCCCGCTTGGAATTCTTTGTGGTCCTTCAAGCGTTTATCATGCAATCTCTTCGTGCGCTCCTTGTATAACACGGAGTTCTCATAAGCGCATTGTCGCAACTCTTCCAACTCGTGAATCTGGAGGAACCGGGCTTCACCTCCGGCTTTTAAGTCCAGATTTGCGGTCTTTAGCGCCCACATCGCTTTATGTTCCAGCTCAACCGGTAAATGGCATGCCTTTCCGTAAACAAGCCTAAAGGGAGTAGTCCCAATAGGCGTCTTGTAAGCCGTACGGAAGGCCCACAACGCTTCATCAAGCTTATCTGACCAATCCTTGCGGTTTGCACCTACTGACCGCTCAAGGATTCTTTTCAGCCCCCGGTTCGTGACTTCCACCTGCCCGCTTGTCTGCGGATGATAGGGCGTGGAGAGACGGTGATGCACACCGTAACGGGACAAAGCTCTCTCGAGCTGAGTATTGCAAAAATGCGTCCCTCTGTCACTGATAAGCGCTTTCGGAGCGCCGAACCGGGCAAATAAGCTTTTCAAAAATCTCACGACCACCCTGGCATCATTGGTGGGTAAGGCCTGTGCCTCCGCCCACTTCGATACATAGTCAACTGCGACCAGGATGTACTTATTACCTCGTGAGGGGGGAAATGGCCCCATGAAGTCTATCCCCCAGATATCAAAGACTTCACAAACCTGAATCCAGGTCTGAGGCATTTCATCACGTGCCGATATATTTGTCGCTCTTTGGCAAGCATCGCACGCTCTAACCCAACTCTGCGCATCACGAAATATAGTAGGCCAATAAAACCCGGAGTCCAACACTTTCTTGGCGGTAAAGTTGGCTCCATGGTGGCCTCCGGTAGGTCCCTCGTGACAGTGGCGCAGAATATCGGTCGCCTCCTTTCCTGAAACACACCTCCTAATCACCTGATCAGCACCAACCCGAAACAAGTAAGGGTCATCCCAAATGTAGTGCTTGACATCCGAAAAGAATTTCCTCTTTTGCTGGTGAGTCAACCCTTTAATCAGAATCCCGCAAGCGAGGTAGTTCGCAATGTCAGCGAACCATGGCGACTCATCGCATATCTCAACACTCATCAAAGACTCGTGTGGGAAGTTGTCATTTATGGAATCCCAACGCGCGTCCACGATGTCTCCATGCTCTAACCGAGATAGATGGTCAGCCGCTACATTCAATGCACCCTTTTTATCTTGTATCTCGATATCAAACTCCTGCAGCAACAAGATCCACCTGATCAGACGTGGCTTAGCGTCCTGCTTGCTGAAGAGATATCGGATGGCAGCGTGATCAGTATACACAATGGTTTTAGAAAGCACCAAGTACGATCTAAATTTGTCAAATGCGAAAACGACCGCCAAGAGCTCTTTTTCAGTCGTGGTATAATGCTCTTGAGCGTCGTGAAGAGTTTTGCTCGCATAATAGATCGGGTGAAAGTGCTTTTCTCTCTTTTGACCAAGAACGGCCCCTATAGCGTAATCACTCGCGTCGCACATAATCTCAAACGGTAAACTCCAGTCCGGTGCAACTAAAATAGGGGCCTCAATCAACTTTTGCTTGAGAAGGTCAAAGGCTCTCAAGCAATCATCTCCGAATATGAACGGAGCGTCTTTCTCCAACAGACGGGTCATGGGTCTGGCGATTTTTGAAAAATCTTTAATGAATCGCCGATAGAACCCGGCATGACCGAGAAAGCTCCGTATCGCTCTAACAGAGGTGGGAGGCGGAAGTCGTGAAATGATATCCACTTTGGCTGGATCGACCTCCATACCAGCATGCGAAATCTTGTGTCCCAGAACTATGCCCTCCTTCACCATGAAGTGGCATTTCTCCCAGTTCAGGACCAGATTCGTATCCTCGCACCTCTTCAACATTTTCCTCAAATTTTCCAAACAGTGATCGAAGGAATCCCCAAATACCGAAAAATCATCCATGAAAACCTCCATGGAATCCTCGATCATGTCATGGAAAATCGCAACCATGCATCTCTGGAAGGTCGCTGGTGCATTACACAACCCAAAAGGCATCCGCCGGTAGGCGAATGTGCCGAAGGGGCATGTAAAGGTAGTCTTCTCCTGGTCCTCAGGAGCGATAGGAATCTGAAAGTACCCAGAGAATCCGTCAAGGAAACAGTAATACAACTTCCCCGACAGACGTTCCAACATCTGGTCGATGAATGGAAGCGGGAAGTGATCCTTGCGAGTAGCATCATTGAGCTTGCGGTAGTCAATGCAAACTCGCCACCCAGTGACGGTACGGGTAGGAATTAGCTCATTCCTATCATTCGAAACTACAGTCATACCACCTTTCTTAGGTACAACCTGCACCGGACTCACCCACACAGAGTCAGAAATAGGATAAATCATGCCGGCATCCAACAATTTAATCACCTCCTTCTTCACCACGTCCTGCATATTTGGATTTAAACGCCTCTGATGCTGTGCACATGGTTTGTACTCGTCTTCCATCAGAATCTTGTGAGTACAAAAAGAAGGATTGATGCCCTTGATATCCATGATTTTCCATGCAATGGCTCTCTTATGAAGTCTCAGAACCTCGAGAAGCCGAATTTTCTCATCCTTTTCCAACGATGCCGAAATTATGACCGGTAGGCGACGCTCCTCGTCTAGAAATGCGTACTCGAGATGTGGCGGGAGTTCCTTTAACTCCAAAGGCGTCGGATCATCAACCGAAGGCTCTGTTTCCCCCTTTTTCACATGGTCAATTTCAAGAAATCTCTCCGGACTCTGGGAACCATCGTCACCAATCTGATAGACTGGCTGCTCGAAATCGTGGCCCTCCTGCGTAATGCCAATCAGGTCCCCACACGACAAACGTGTGTCCGAATCAATCTCGTCAATAGTACCTTGAAAATGAGAGCAAACACATGCATCGACAATGTCGACGTAATAAAGCTTGTCATCGTGACACTGCGGATGCTGCATCGATCTTTTGATATCGAATGTCACGTGCTCATCATTCACTCGGAGCGTGATTTGGCCAGCTGCCACATCAACAATCGTCCTCGCTGTATTGAGGAAAGGACGTCCAAGTATCAAAGGTACCCTTGAATCTTCATCCATGTCAAGGATAACAAAGTCCACGGGGAAAACAAATTTATCGATTTTTACAAGCATGTTTTCCACAAATCCGCGCGGATACTTTATTGAGCGATCTGCCAACCGAATGCTCATCCTAGTGGGTGATGGCTCACCCAGATCCAGTTTAGTAAAAACCTTATATGGCATAAGGTTAATACTCGCTCCCAAATCAGCCAATGCATGGCTAACAGACATGTTTCCAATCAAACACGGGAGCGTGAAACTACCAGGATCTCCCATTTTCGTGGGCAGACGGTTTTGCAGAACGGCGGAACAAGTTTCATTCATCACCACACACGATATATCCTCGAGCTTTTGTTTATTCGAGAGGATATCTTTAAGGAATTTCGCATACTTTGGCATCTGGGCCAAGGCTTCAACAAACGGTATATTGATGTGTAGTTGCTTAAACAACTCAAGGAACTTACCGTATTGTTCTTCATTCTTCTGCTTCTTCAGCCTGCCTGGATAAGGTACTGGAGGAGTGTAATCTTTGACCGGCTCCTGGACTTGTGCTGTACTTGCTGGGCGCAGCCTGGCTTGCACCTCGTCCGGTGTGTCAGTCGGGACCGCTTCAGTGATCGGTACTGAGTCCGATATGACGGGTCCGGTAGTTTTTCCACTCCTGGTCATCACAGCATTTACATCCCTCTGTCCGCCCGGGTTTGGTTCTGTATTACCCGGAAGACCGCCTGGGGGCCTTTTGGACATCATCTGTGCCAGCTGACCAACCTGATTCTCGATATTCTGAATCGAGGCCTTCTGACTCCTCATTTCTCCCTCGTTAGCCAGAAAACGATCCTCGCTTTGTTGGTATCGTTTTTCGGAGCTAGAGAGAAGCTGAGCCATCATATCCTCCAGCTTGGAATTGGACTGAGGGGCCTGTTGCTGGGAGCTACTCCCAGTGCCCTGATTCTGGTACGAATATGGACGCTGCTGGTAGGGTTGATTGTACTGCTGGTACTGCTGACCCTGCTGAGGCGCTGGAGCACGCTGAGTGAACCCCAATGGGTTCTGATTTCCTGCATTCGCTCGCCACCCAAAATTTGGGTGATTTCTCCATCCGGGATTATAGGTGTTGCTGTACGGGTTGTTCTGCGGCCTTACTTGATTACTCACAAAATCTACCTCTTCCTGGCCCTCATATACGACTCCCTGAAAACATGCCCCAGGCTCGTGTGACACTCCGCACTGGTCACATCCCGAGCCAGCATGCGCAATCATCTGGAACTTGTCGAATCTCGATGTAAGAGCCGAGAGTTGTGCAGTAATGGCCGTGTAATCGTCTACAGCATGAACTCCTGAGCGAGATGATGATGATGTTGCCCGACCTCTATCTCCATCCCGACGAGAACTGGATTTCAACGCAGCTTTCTCGATAATATCATACGCTTCAGTCGGCGTGTTAGTTCCAAGATCGCCGCCCGCGTTCACGTCTAATCGCTCCTGCGTGTTATAGTTGAGCCCCTGATAGAACGTCAAAACCAGCTGTCGCTTGGAGAAGCCGTGATGTGGCACATCAATCAATAAATCCTTGAATCTCTCCCAAGCTGCATGCAACGACTCGCCCTCGTCTTGGCGAAAGGAAACAATTCGGTTCCGTAGTTTGTTCGTTTTCTCAGGTGGAAAATATTTCTGCATAAACTGCTCCGCCAACTGATTCCAGGTCCTGATGGACCCGGCAGGAAGTGACATAAGCCAAGCTCTAGCTTTGTCACGTAACGAAAACGGAAACAATCTCAACCGAATTGCGTCCTCTGAAACACCAGTCATCCTAAATGTCGAACAAATAGCAAGAAAAGCAGCGATATGCCTCCCGGGATCCTCATGCTCACGTCCGTCGAACTGCACCGAATTCTGCAACATGTTAATAACACTAGATTTAATTTCAAAATTAGGTGCATCTATAGTGGGCTGAAGGATACTCGGCTCCAGGCCTGCCCTTCCGGGCTGATTTGTTTCATTCAATGGTCGGTCGTCGTCCGCCATGACGACTCTCTCCTCGTCCTCTAAGCTTTCGTCTTCAGAGATAATCACCGGCTCGTCAATTGCATTTGCAATGCGTTGTGCAACGACGAGTGACCTTTCGCGCAGCCTCCTACTTCTTCTAAGATTATGCGCTGGTTCGTCAGTCGGCTCAGCAATAGCGGGCGCGGGAGTTGAGGACATCAACCTGCAAACGAAAGACTGACACAATGAATATTTTATTAATAAAATAATGTTTTTTTTTTTTTTTGCTGAATAAAAGCAGAATATGTATAATTATAGGCTGTAAAATTTATAAAAATCCGAAAATGGGCCGAAATTTTTATAAAAATTAAAGCAATGGAAATAATCGAATCGGCTAGTTTAAAAACGATTTTTAAGAGCCGAAAACTCAAAGAATAAATGAATCAATAAATCCGGATTTGAACAAATAAATAGAATAAAAAATTTACAAATGTACAAAACAATCACAAAAATGAATAAATTCAATTAAAAACAAGAAATATTAACAGATAAATCAACGAATAAATAATCACGAAGGTATACACAAATATTAACAAGTATATACACCGATAACACAATGACTCGGGTCGTTCCTAAAACTCGCCACTTCCCCGGCAACGGCGCCAAAAACTTGGTACGTGCGCGACTATACATATTTTTACAATGAAATTACACACGAATTGGTTTTAAATTTATAAAAGTGATTATTACTTTTACATCAAAACACACACGAAAGGGCAAGTGTACCCCGTCATATATGTAGTAAAGTATCGGTAAGAACCAAGTATCGATCCACGGAAATGGGCGGAGAAATAATACTAGACCTTTGCCACTAAATTACCGGTAAAAACATAAATGGTATTGGTTTTAATTAAACTAAAGTAAGCATAAATAAATACTTATAAAACATAGTAAATTAGATATAAATAGCCTTGCTTAATACACAACCAAAACATGTCAACTAAGTCAGTTTTGGCACTAGAAGCATTCGGTCAATTTTCCATTTTAAGACAATTAGTATCCCTTTCGGGAATCCTAACATGACAATCATTCGGAAAGTTAAAACGATAGACACACTTTAACCACCTAAAATTGTTCTTTAACGTGCAATTGATAAATGTCTACAAAAATCTCCTAAAAATAAGTTAGTCATCCGTTAGGAGTTTTCTAACCTCACTTAATCAAGGAAAGCAACACCGATAAACACAATGCAACCACCGAGACAAGCATAAACTAGATTAAATCACAACCGAGTTCATTTTACAAATCTTGCACATAAATTCACCAAGATAGCAATTTTGGCCGAAACTACTAACTAAGCTAACAAATCATGGCAAGAATTCGTAACAACACCATCTAACCCGTTAGAGTCCTTCCGTGAAGGCAAGCTTTCTTGATTAACAATAATTACATTTTATTAAACCACTAACCCGTTAGAGTATCATGGTGCCCACATTTTAACCAAGTTAAACTAGTTAACCAAATTAAAAGTTTACTAATACATGATTAAATAAGCTTCATTTTTCAACTATCTTACCTAACCAAGCACCAATCATCCAACATAATTACTTATAATCAAGAAATCAATATCAATAACAAGGTTGCAAACTAATCATCAAAGATAATCATAGAAAACACTTCAAAATGTCATTACAAACATAGATTAACATACTAATGGTTATAATCAAGCAAGGGATTGTTGTGTTTTTGCCCAAAGGCTTACATTAATACATAATAATCAGTCTAAATGCTTGAAACATAACAAAATTATGGAAAGATTTGAGAAACCAAACCATAAACAAGCATAAGAATGAGAATCTGGATAGTAAATGAGCAAAACCGGGCAATGTGGCTTGAATCCGAGTGAAAGCAGAAGCCTTCGGAGCCTCAAAATCGCCTGCAGAGCTCCCAAAATGTCCAGAGTTACTAATAAAATGGTGCTGTTCTGTTTAAATGCTTTTTCGAAGTTGCACGGCCGTTCTTCCGATCGCACGACCGTGCACTTTAAGCATTATTGGTGGTGGGCCACCATACTGCATGACGTCACAGATCGTTGACTGGTCTTCGGACACGCACGGCCGTTCTTCAATTGGCACGGGCGTGCATATCCGGGATCGGGGCTGGTCATCGAATCCGCATGGGGGTGCAACCATTTGAAAGTGACGTATTATTTGCAGATTAGATTGGTCAATTAAAAATTTTAAATTTATGTTATTTGATTATTGAAACCTTTGTCTTGTTAATCGTTGAAGGTGTTGCAATCGGTGTTGTACACCGGTACGTGTGGTCGCGGTTGGTGCTATAATCAGCAACGACCATGTTGGTCAAGCCGGCAAAGATGAATGTGGTGGTTACAATCAAAGAAGATGATATTAGTGTACCAATATGATTTGAGATCGTTATATACATATGTGTACATGAACATATACATATATATACATTGCTTGATTTTAGTTGTTTTTTTGTAGAGCTCGTTATATACATATGTGTACAGGAACACGAATATGTGCATATGTACATTGATTAATTTTAGTTGTTTTTTTTTTGTAATGATATATGAATATACATATATGTACATACCAATTATGAACTCTGTTTGTTACAATACATATGTGTTTATAACTGTTTTGATTATATGATTATGTATATATATATATATATATATATATACATACTAGGTTAGTTACCCGTGTGATACACGGGGCTAAACTAATAAATTTTGTAAATGTTTTAAATACAACTAAATGGAATGTTGAATAAAATAAAAAAAATATATAGTTAGAATTAACACACAAATTGAACAAAATATTATGATTCATATCTTTAAAATAACTTAAATTATATAATTCATATCTTTAAAATACACAAAATTACATGTTACCAATGTCTGCAACATTTAGTTATTTCTTCAATGGGTTCAATACCTTCGACCCTACCACCAACATTTTCATTATTTATCAACATTTTTGTTGTTTTAGGAAGATGTTTTTGAAATACCAAGTGCCCCGCGAACAACCTCATAGATGCATTATGCAGTAAAGCCAGTTTTCAACATTGAATTAAATAAATACGCATTGCATTAATTGAATATCAATATCGAACAAAGAAAATCTAACCATGGCGAAAAGCTCTTTACCAATTATGACAACTATATAACTAATATCTTTGTACATATATGTTTTAATGAAATTACATAACATCACTATTCATCCAGTATAAACATCATAACAACAATTGGATTGCTCTATGAAAGTGTCTATATCTTTAGGAGATTTGAGATTGTTTTCTTTGTCAACTTGAATGTTTCTAAAATTTGCTAGCTTTTTCCAAATGCATCTTCCAGAATCGCCCGCTGCCCATTATGTTGCCCGAGGGGCTCCAAGTTAACCACCTCGCCTCCCCCATTCAATCATCGAAGTACTGTTGGACAATTACGAAAAAGAAGAATGATGGCTAGTAGCCCAACACATAATCATCCTAAATTGCATCCACCAATTCCCTTTTGATCATGAGAAAACATCAACAAAATAGATTATTAGTTGCAATTACATGATCTTTTTAAACATGTTTATAAAGCATTAACTATTTATACAATACAATAGCAAAGAAAATGTATGCCGGTCAACCTCGACTGACTTGTTTGACCTGTGGAAAAACATGTTTCAACCTAATCGTTTTGACCCGCTACCAACCCGCCCTAACTGTTACCTGCGTATCACCATATATCTTAATTGATTTTTTTCAAGAACATGAATTGCTGATTCAACTCTTTGATCTTTTATAGTAGTAGTTTTGATCCAAACCACTGCTTGAGGACCAACCCCAGTAATATTTGCATCTTCAACCGTGGACTTCTGACACAAGTAATTCACTTCTTAGTCAGATATATAGTTTATCGTTCAAATCGCTGTTTTAGGAGTGACCCAAGTAAAATACTCTTCTTCCACCCATGGATCACCTATTCAATCACAAATTCATTCATCAACCAACACATAACCTTTTAATAAAAACATGTTTAGATAAACAATAATCAATTAATAAATTCCATTTAGAATTGGTTACAAAATAACATGCCTAATAACTTCCAACATTGGCACTTGCTTTCGGATGAATGCCGAAATGAAAAATTCACTGCAAAAATATAACCACAGACGTCAATACATAAATCTTGTGTATGGTATATCATTAAAGCATACAACGATAATATGATGCTTTATACTTCAAAAAGCATATAAGTTTAACAATTCAGTTCAATTAATCGCAAATATTCTTAAAGCGTACGACCGAACCAGACCACATTTCCTGGTTAACTTTTTTTTATCGATTTGGTTTGGCATTCCTTAGCATGTATCACTCTTGTTTAGTTGAAAAGAAAGAAGTTAAAAAATAAATAAACAATATATGTCATATCACATACCATACCTGCAGGCTGCAACCATTATTTTTTTTCTTCTAGAAGAAGTTTAGGGTGTCATCTTCACATTTTCTTCTTTTGAACCACCCTAGCATTCTTAAATATTACTCTCTGTCTCCTATACCCATCTACTTAATGTAACACCTCGAAAATTCACGTCCTATAATGTATTGACACGTGTCATAAGTTTGAACGTGTGAAAGTATACTCTAGAGGGACTAAAGTTGACAAACATGGAAAGCATGGGAATATATAAGGGTTCAGAATGTCAACAAGGGATAAATATACTTTACAGTAACCCTACAGGATGCTCATACCTTCAAACGAATAAATCATGGATCATACGAAGCTAAATATGAAAGAAAGTGAGAGATTACAAACTGCAGGGGTTAAATGTGTCAACATGTTTAAAGTATACATCTGAATGACCTTTTAGCAAACCCGAAGCTTTGTAACGATTAACTATGCTCACTAGAATGCACGATAAAAATCTCATAAAGTTTCGTTATCGTATGAGAAAGTTATGATCAAATTCGTATACGAGGGGTTAAAGCGTCAACGTTGAAAATTATGACTTTTCGGGTAACATGAAGTGACCAAGAACTTAACAAAGTGGGTATAAGTCATGAACCCCTTATAAGTCAATAAGAGGGGCTCAAAATGCAAGAAACAAAGTGTGGTTGACCTTTCGAAGAACCAAGAGCCAAGGGTGCAAACTGAAAACCTTGTGTAACCTGACCACCACCCTCAAGCGGGCCGCGTAAGCCCAGGGAGACACTTACGCGGGCCGCCTGGCATGCCCAGATGCAGAAAATCATTTCAGTTGGCTGTTCAGCCCTGTAAGCGACATGTAATGCCCTTTAACACTTCCAAGAGTTGCCTAAACAAATTCTTAGGCCTTAGGGACACTTGTTAATCATCAGGGATCATGTATAGCATGATTTGTCATGATCTTAAGCATTCAAGAACACTATATAAAGCCCCAATGTTTGCAAACTTTGATCATTCCTTCTCAATCATCTTCTGGTCATTTCTGGACCTCAAGAGCTCTGCCCAGGGATCACTAATCATGCATAGGACCTTGGTAAGTATGCTTAGCCTTTCCAAATTGAGTTTTCTTAGTTTATAGCTTAGAAGTCAAACTGTCGTAATTAACGGTTGACTTAACGATTAATCATTTATGGTCCAGTGATTAGTCGAATCAAAGGTAGTTATAAGTTGGTAATCATGTGGGCTTTAAACCCTTAAAAGGGCACCCTCTGATTCCCACTCTAACTAGATCAAATGTCGGGTCAAAGTTGTTTAGAAAAAGTCAACAGAATGCTAATTTTTGAATTAACGCATAATTAGCAATGATGAAGGTGTGTAACCTATTTTACCACTCATATAACTTAGTAAGAAGTGTAAGAACATGTCTAAACATGTTCGACCCGGCAATTTTCTGTTTAGACCCGGTTCGGAACTGAAAGTCGCAAAACTTTGACTTTTGCTTTGACTTCAGTTCTGACCCGATTTAGTATGATTTAGATATGCCTTAGAGCTTCATTAGGACCAAGTTACATAATGGTTTAACCCTCTGTGATTGGTTCGTTGATTGTCCGATTAAATTATACGTTTCCGTTAAATGCTTAAATGTTGACCATAATGCCCTTTTGACCATAAAACGAGAATTTTGGAAATGTGATAGAGCAAAAATCTTTGTTACTAGTTTATAAACATGTCCCTAAAGTTTCATAACAGTTCGAGGTCCAGAATAGGAGTTATGCTAAATAGCGCAATTAAGAAGCTTTTGTTAATTAAACGGCGCACTTAGCATAAAGTCTATCTAAACCCAACTTTTGGCACCAACCCTTTTACCCACTGATGTAATATAATATTCTGAGATTTTTAAAGATTTTTAATTATTTTTAACCTGCTCATAACCTAAGGTTATGGCCTTGACTCGGTAAATACCGATTATACCCTTTTCAGGCATAAAATGAGTTCTGCATAGTATTTTGACACCAATCCAATTGCTACTGATTTTATATAATAAATAAAGTGTTTTGAAATTTATAACCTGATCAGAAAACTCAGATTTCTTGTATAACCTGGAAATCGCTTAAAATGGCTTTTAAGCGTATTAAACGCATAGTTTGGGTTTAAAACCATTTTGTCATAAAAGACTTATAACCAACTGATATAACCTATAAAATTAAGTTGTTTTACTGATTATTTCAGACCCGAGTCTCAGAATTAAAATTAATCTCTTTTATAATCTTATAAATGACCAAAATACCCCTACGGGGCTTAAATTGAGATTAAACTCGTTTTGGGCATAATGGAAGGTGTCTTACTGATATCACAACATATTTAAAGCATATTAACTTAGGAAATCTGTTCATGACTCATTCGGTTACCCGTTATGCGTTATTCGCGTTCGGTTCGGTTTATGTAACTGGTTTGCATAAATTAGCCGAAACGGGTCAAACCTTATCGTTTTTATCTCAAAATCCAGAAGGTGTTTAGTTCACCCATATTATACAAGTCTTTAAACTTGTCGGGACTAAAACACATTCTATTCCGGTCTTCGCTATCGTGCGTTTGAACCGTATCTTCCTTTTGAAAATTGACTGGTCTAAGTCAAGACTTAATTAAAAACCCGTTAGGATTCTAATAGGTTATTAAAAACCTTCATTCCAGATTAGGAGCCCAGTAAAAGCTATTTGTACTTGCTGAATTGATATACGGCTGGGATTGAATTTATATTTAGCTCAGGTAAATACTTTTAACTTATTTTCCCTTATACGGGCTTGGGGTACGGTATATAAAATACCGCTTGGTCGGGCATTTGACCTTAATCGATTAGTGGTTAAGTATTATCAAGATGACCCGTTTAAAAATTTGTTTTGTTTGTTTTACGCCTTTGGGAGTTTAATGACCATGTCCCGGATATCCTTGGCATCATTCATGAAATAGCCACGACCTAAGCACGGGGTGTAGGCGTACACCTGACAGCTACATATGTAAAAAAAACGGGTATCCCACTTAAAGGAATAACCTTGTGGGCATTATACCTGTGGTGTGTCTATTAGTCTTTAACCCGGCACGAACCGGGCAACTAAACGCATAACAAACATGTAATTCTTTACAAGTATTATATTCAAATAATTATCCCAAGTTATAAAATATTTTGTGCCGTTTGCACTCAAATCAATTTTATTAAACTTTTCAAAATGAGTCGGTTAATTGTATTTACCAGTGTAAACTGACGTATTTTCCAAAAAGGCTAAATGCAGGTACTATACGTAATAGGCTGGCTACTCCAGGCATCAATAATCAAGTCTCACAAGCTTTAGATGTTAAAATCTGTTGAACAGTGTTATCTTTCTATTTTATATCCGCCTGTGGATCCATGTTACATTCCATTGTAATATTTGATATTACTTTATATCGGGTTGTAATATATTTATCTTTTGCTTCCGCTGTGCATTTATACATTGTGTTGTTTGACTATGATGATATCAACTACGTCACGATACTCCCCACCGGGCCCACCGGTAATACGTGGAAATATCGGGGTGTGACACTTAAACACAAAATTGTTAAATGGGCTAAATGAATCAAAAGTCAAGTAAGTGTTCCTAAGTCGCACTATGCTAAAATACAGTCCATTAAATGGGCTAAACGAATAATAACACGAAAAAAATACATGAGTGGATTCACGAATAATAGTAAAAACTTGAAGTTCTTTCGGATGCAACAAATATTGTGATCTACATTCAAGAACAAATTTAAAAAACGCATGCCATGAGTTTTATAGTTTAAATCATTTGTTGAATTGACATCAAAATTAACCAACATCATAACAGATCAACAGAACAATCATTAGTTATAACTAATTACCAATTTAAAGCATGATTCATTGAGATTTGAGAATATTTGCAGTGCCATTATATAAAGTTTCAAAAACCTATAAGGATTATTTGAATTGCATATACTAAAACCATTTGATCTATTTTCCAGTACCCCCTTACCTCGATCTCTACCAGAAACACCATCACAATCCATCTCCCACCCACACTGCGAACACATTTTAAAATTATCAATCGGAAATCCAGCAGATGCAATTCCAATCGAAAACCCTTGTTCATAATCAGTCCTATAAACTTCAAGAATATTAAGCCAAAAGAAAAACACCTTCGTCAGTCTCCAAAAATCCGCTTGTTATACCTTATTTTCATTTGTGACGTAAGTTTAAAATAGTAAATTCCCATATATTGAAATTTACTTAACTGTTTTGGTGAGAAATTCAAATTAAAAAAAAAAGAACCCTATAGATCACAAAGATCGATTATCGTATTTAATCAAGTCCCATTTAACTATTTGACCAATTTGACATGGAACTGCAGAATAATCGATATAAGAGAACACTACACTGTAGTTATGGGAAATTGATTAGACTGTAAACAACAACTCAAATTAACACGGACACAAAGTATTAAGAAAAACTCACAATCGATTATGAACAAACCCTATACAGTGTCAATATTGATGAACAAACACTCTCAAGCGACTGATGCCAGAGGTTTTGACCATCAGATATGAGAGGAATGGAATTAATGTGAAGAGGAAGATTTTTAAATCTGGTACCTGGTTGAGTGAAGATCCATGATACTTCAAGAAAGTGGCAGATGTAGGCATCCTCCATAGCGAATCAAGAAATAGGGTTTCCATCTCATCAGGGGCAACATAATTAAGGAGGAGGGTGGGGAGGGATGCGTAACTGGTAACCTAATTAGAACGGCAGAATAAAATCATCGATGGGAACAAAATACGCCACGTGTAAAAAACACCACATGGCAGCGAAAGAGAGATCCAAATAGAGCCTAAAATAATAGAAGAGGGCTGAAAACCAGCCAAGTGTATTCTTATTTTGATTTATAAGTATAGAGATATGTATTTTACGAATCTACACATATTGAGGCTCCTTATAAAAATAATTAATTGATGATTTAATTGGAGAGAGAAAAGAGGAGAGAGGAAATACTAAATTATTTAATTTGAAAGAAAATAATTTAATAGATTACAATTATGCCCTTTTTCTTTATTAATAAATTTATAAGAACATAAAGTGATCAATAGTTGAGAGTTGTTCATTTTAGTTCACAAAACAATCATTGTTCACTCTTGAACCCCATATATATATATATATATATATATATATATATATATATATATATATATATAGGGTAATGCTCCATAAAAAACCCTTTAAATTGAGAAAACTTTGGAAACCCATCACAAGGCCTACAATTTGCCACGTGTCCCAGCCATCTCCTTCTTATCTTTTGCTTTTGAGGGCACATTTGTAAATTCAACATTATCATACCCAATTCAAAAAGATATTTGACCTTTTTTCTACTATAATCTAACAACATTTATTGCACACTTATAATCCCAATGTATCTTTCCTCTCTCAATTTCTCTATCCTTTTTATTTATAATAAAGACCTCCATTAAAGACCTGCATCTCTTCCTTTACCATATACTCCTTCATTTCTTCCTTTCTCCATTAATGTCCATGGAGACAAATCCACCAACGAACGAGTTGATGTCGCCGGGTCATCTGCTCCCCAACAGGTTCATTATCAGTGACTTCCCTACTGACGAGGAATTAAATGCTCATTGTCTTGCCGACGAGGCTCCGCCGGAGACTCACGGAAACGAAGGCGTCTCCGTCAAGTGTTGAAGAAATTGAAGCTAAGCTTCGTGATGCAGATCTTCGTCGACAGGTTGTTGTTGTTGTTGTCATATATGATTAATTCGTTTGATTATCAGGATTTTGGTTATTGTTTTGTATGTGATTTGTTTGAAATAATTTGTTGAAATTGTAAGGTGTTAAGAGTTGTTAAATCTGTGAGTTTTTTTTTTTGTTAATGTTGTGTATGATTAATTTTACTAAACATGTGATTAATTTTACTAATTTGCTGATTAGGTGTTGCTGAATTAATTGCTGAAATTGTAAGGTGTTATTGATTATATGGTAAAGAGTTTTTAGTTCTATGTACTTTGTTAGTTGTTGTTTCAGTTGTGTAAGATTAATTTTATTAAACAGGTGTTATTGATTAATTTTATTAAACATGTGATTAGTTTTACTGATTAATTTTACACCGTCATACCCTAATACATGTTACACTTTATCCTATTAGACATAGCCATACAGTTTAAATTATTATAGTTATGACGTGTTTAACACATGCCCGATTTTTTATTTTTAGACGTCTAATAATCGGCACATCTGTTTTTAGAAACGAAAAGCCAAGTTTGTCTTACAGCACAACCAACGTAACACGTGTTATAGTCTGAACTCCTGTTTCACAGCTAAGCCAAGTTTGTCTTACAGCACAACCAACGTAACACGTGTTATAGTTTGAACTCCTGTTTCACAGCTAAACCATAGTAACATGTTATAGAGACATGTATTAGGGTATGACGATGTATTAGAGACGTGTATTAGGGTATGACGAATTAATTGCAGGTTTTTAGTTCTGTGTACTTTGTTAGATGTTGTTTCAGTTGTGTAAGATTAATTTGCAGGTTTTTATTTTTGTGTTAATAGTTATCTCTGGTTAATGACTTAACGGTTATCTTATCTTTTTGTTATTAGGATGGTGATGGATACAAGGGAAACAAGATCCAATTCTCGGGACCGTTGGTTTCGTCAAACGTGGATCAGATGCTTAAGGATCATGACCATGTTTATGTTACAGCACAACACAACTAACACGTGTTATAGTCGCTGAAAAGCTAAGGCAGCAAAGGTAGCCGCTGAAAAGCTAAGGCAGACTGTAAAAGGAAGCTCCACCGTTTTCTTAGTGCTATGTATTTTCGTTTACTAGTAATATGTAATGTGAGACTCTTATTTTGTATTGTCTAGTACATGATGGTAAAACGGTATGGACTTAACACATTCTGGAAGTCTTAACACACGTTATAATAGAGGCTTAACACACGTTATACATGTCTGGCGCGTAACACACGTTACAGTATGTATATACAAATCATGGTGTTTTGGAAACCACTAGCTTATACATGACACCGTGTTGGGTTAAACCAAGATTATAACAGAGGCTTAACACATGTTATCCCAAGTATACGGTGTTACAACATTAACTTGTATGTTCCATATTAACTTGTACACGTGTTACGATCAGTATATGCACATCATGGTGTTTTGCAAACCACTTTCATATACATGAATACAAGTCGGGTTATAATGGATGCTTACATGTTATCATATGTATACAAGTGGGGTTACAACAAGATTACGATATTAACTAAGCTCACCATTAAACTCATCGCCTCCGTCGACTGTTTTCACCCTTTGTCACATGTTAAGCAATTACATGTTCCGAACAGACAAATTGTAACACATGTTAGATCAGTATATACACATCATGGTGTTTTGTAAACCACTAGCTTATACATGAATACATGTCAGGTTACAAAAAGATTATAACAGTGGCTTAACACATGTTATACATTCCAAAATGTGCAAAACAAATGACCCGTTTCATATTATATATTCCAACATTACCGGTATATGTGTTACCATAAATGGCTCGTTTCATATTACACGTTACATACTAACTTGTACATTTATTACTTGTACGAGTTTTACGCTCAGTATCCACATTATCGGATATTTTAAACATCAACCAAAATAAAATAGATATTACGTGTTTTTTTTAATTAACAAAAGGTTAACACACGTTATATATCATTCTAACAGGGGCTTAACACATGTTATACATGAATACATGTCAGGTTACATCATGGTGTTCTGTTACAGCATGAACCACCAACACATGTTATAAATGAACGAAGACTTCTTTCCCAAAGGATGTGACTTATTCAATGTCCCCGCATTAACGTCGCCTACATCCATCCAGCTTGTCAATTGAATATCTTTTATGGATCTGTTTCTGTAAATCAACACATGTTATATATCATTCTAACAGGTGTTTAACACACGTTATAAATCAAGCAACCCAACAAAAAAATAATTATTGTTAAGATCAAAAGCCCAAAAAAGCAACCAACCAACTAAAAAACCCGTTCAAGATCTCATCCTAAAGTTTTATTTAAAATACATGAACATTAACCATTACTAGAACACGCATTAACTTTGCCTACGCATTAACTTCGCCTACACGATGTTAAAACGGTCTAGACTTAACACATTTTCTGTTGGAGGCGCCCGTATTTGTACCTCTACTGTTACAGTTACTATTGAAGTTTATGCATCCATTCTGGAAGTCTTAACACATGTTATAATAGAGGCTTAACACACGTTATATCAGGTTTAATCTGTTGTTATTAAGTTACTATTGAAGTTTATTCATCCATTATGGAAGTCTTTACACACGTTATAATAGATGCTTAACACACGTTAGACATTTCAGTCACTAAACACATGTTACAGTATGTATATACACATCATGGTGTTTTGGAAACCAATAGCTTATACATGACACCATGTTAGGTTAAACCAAGATTATAACAGAGGGTTAACACATTTTATCCCAGGTATACGGTGTTACGATATTAACTTGTATGTTCCATATTAACTTGTACACGTGTTACGATCAGTATATGCACATCATAGTGTTTTGCAAACCACTTTCATATACATGAATACATGTCGGGTTACAACAAGATTATAATGGTGGAGGCGCCCGTAGTACCTCTAGTGTTTTGTACATTTATTACTTGTACAAGTTTTACGCTCAGTATCCACATTATATAACATTCTAACAGGGGGGCTTAACACATGTTATGGGCCTGAGTCTGTGAATCAAGCAACCAAACAAAAAAACACTTACTGTTCAGATCAAAAACCCAAACCAACAAAAAACAGCTACTGTTAAGATCAAAAGCCCATAACAAGCAACCAAACCAACAAAAAAACTCGTTCAAAATCTCATCCTAAAGTTTTTGATTTATTTAAAACACATGAACATTAACCATGGATACCCCATTAACCATTACTAAAACACTTTCAGCACACAAAAACATATTAACAACCATTTCAACAAAAAATCAAGTGTGAAATGATATTTCAAGAACACTTACCGGATCTATACCCTTCCGATGAACACGAAGAAGATCTTCAAACCTTCTTCTCACACACACACTCGTGCGTGTGTCTTTGTGATAAAGATTGTTGTTTCTCTATCTAAAACATCAACTTTCTCTCTCTAAAAACATTCATCTTGTCATCGCTCTTCTCACACACACACTCGTGCGTGTGTCTTTGTGATTTTTTCAGACCACATGATCCTGAAATTATCTTCAAATGAAGATCACCATTGAAGGATCACCATTGAAGACCATGAATCTTTTCTCCTTTCACATGATGAAGAAAGAGGACAGAGATAATAGTTTATTAAAAGATTTGACTAGAAGAAAGAGGAGAGAGATGATGACACAAGTGGGTTTTGTCATTTCGAATGCCAAAAAGTGGGTTTTGTTCTACCGAAAATGCCCTTCCAGACTTTCAAATGTGTATTATACTATTTCTTTTAAATATAATTCTTACCAAAATTATGAGAGCCATTGATCAAGTTGAATGAAAGATAATCAATGGATGACAATGGGTTTGCATAGTTTTCTTAAAAAGATAGAGTTTCCTACATAGCCAAGCCCTATGTATATATATATATATATATATGTATGTATATAGGGTTAGGTTCATTTGTGAACCTTACCCCTATTTGTGAACAAAGCGAACACATCTTGGCCCTTGATCTAGTTTAATAATTATAAGGGTAAGATTGTCATTAGACATTTAAACATTATTTATTATTTAAATTTAATAAAGATCAGTTACCAGATATACATAACTACCCCTAGATACTTGCGATCTAAACATCAGATTGTAAATTTGGATTCATCTTTCACCAAAAAAACCCCACGTCCATTCCGTTTCCATCAAGGAACTACAACATCATCTTCCATATTGATGATTTCATAATCTTTTTATTTAGTCCATTCTATTTCCATAGTTGTTTCTTGAATTTTTTCCGGCATAAATTAATATATGTCAGACACAAACGATCATCCTAGTGTTTCTTCAATTACTCCAGGGATGACGATTCATCAACTGACGAAGAAAAGATGTAGATGGTGAAGCCGAAACTGAAGAATCTGGATCCGAGGATTTTGCAAGTGATAATAGTTTATGCAAAGAATAAAATTTTAATTTCATTTTTATGTTTTTTTCTAACTAGCATTCGTGTTTGTTTTTTTTAGATTGGGTAATGTATATGTGTTTGATATAACTATCACCTAAATAATAGTAGTTCAACATCTGTTAGAGTTAATTATCCTGGTTGTTTCTGGGCTCTAGACATACATGTGTCTGCAACTGGTACCTCAGTATAATATAACCATTCCATTCACTAGTAGTTTAGTAGCTTTCAATGTTAATATTACAAATGTGTAAGGAAAATGCATTATACATACGCGTATGTATTGCACGTAATACGATCTCAAATCACCTTAAATAGGCCATCCAAATACGTCTTAAAATATAGTCATACAATGCTAATATTACACATGCGTAAGGAAAATTCATTATACATACATAATATGTGCTCTTTAATGCACATTAACATGTTATAATCATACAGCTTAACGATGTATATTTTTTACAAACACCCGGTATGTACAAAAGGTCTTGATAGACAACAAATGAATATGCGCAGCAACTGAAATTAACATCGTCTAAGTTAAACATTAACTCAAAAAGAAAAAAAACATTTAACATAACTCCACCAACACAAAGCATAATAAACCATACATAGTATGGTCACCAAAACTAGCAAAATAAACCACAACTACTGTTAGTGCATTATGTCTATTGACTTCGTCTTGTATCATGTAATAGGATAGGTTAGGATAATCAGTGCACGAGGTTCGAGAAACGAATATTAGTGGATATCGTGCTGATTCCGCTCGAAATGGTCAAATGCCATTTGGAGCGAAATCAGAAGGTTCTGATTTCGCCCCAAATGACACTTGATCACTAGGAGCGAAATCACCACTAGTATATATAGTGCATTGTTTGTTTCATTTGGCACGGAATCAGAAATTGTAACGAAGTGCTGCCAGATTGTTCTCAGGTTGTAATCAGTGTTAAATCTATACAAGAGGCATTATACTTACTTTGAGCGTCCGTTTCATTGATTCCGCCTTTGAATCGGATTAACAACTCTTCTGATCGACTCATTCGGGTCCAACAACGATCCTACAAGTGGTATCAGAGCTCAGGAAGAAGAGTTTAGCTCATTTGCATCAGTTTTCTGTCTTCTACACCTTCTTTCTTCAACAGAACAAAATTTAACGGTCAAAACTGGTTCAATGTGTTCACAGACTGTGTAAAAGTGGATATTAACAAAGCCTTGAAAGTTACAGGACAAAATTCGGCCTAAAAATGACCAAAATTGACCTCGGAGCTGATTTCTCTCGAATGAACTTTGGGGTTTCGCTCGAAAACGTATTCTGATTTCGCTCAAGATCTTAATTTCACTCCAAATGGTTTTGCTGATTTCGTTCCAAAGTTAAGCAGACAGTTGATTTCGCTCCAAGTGTTGTTCTGATTTCGCTCCTAATAGCAAATAGTGCTATTTCGCTCCAAACTGTGAACTGATTTCGCTCGAAAAGACTTAAAGTCTAATTTCGCTCGAGAGTGTCTTGTGCGCTATTTTGCTCAAAATTGTATTTGGGTTGATTTCGCTTGTAGTGTTATTTCTTGTTTTCGCTCGAAAGTGAATTTGTTGCGTCAAGATCATTTCACGACAACCGAGTGTCATTGTATTTCAGATTATTTGATACAGTTTAAACTGATTGTGTTTGTTTGTGTTCTCAGGTGATTGAAGATGTCAAGCAACGGTGAAGAATTTTACAACACTTTCTACAATGCGTTCACTTCCGAATCGACAGATAGAAGATCTGAGATGAGAGAATATTCAAGAGAGATTTCGGAGAATTTGAAGTTTGAGAACATGTATGGAAGTCAACAGAAACCACCGAAGCTAATGAAAGTTGAAGATTATAACTGGTGGAAAAACCGATTTAAAGGTTGGGTAAAAGCTTTCGCTCCTGAAAGCTGGCTAAAACTGAAAAATGGATATACAGAACCAGTAAAAGAGGGAGGAGAGTTAATAGATGCGAAAGATTTCTCAGACATAGACATAAAAAATGTTGTGGCTGAATATAAAATGATCACATTAATCAAACAGTCAGTAAGAGAAGATATTATTTCGTTACTTGAACAAGAGAAAACTTCGAAGAGTTTGTGGGAAGCGTTAGAGAGAAAATGTGTAGGAAGTAATGAGATTGTAAAAAACAAAAAGAAATTGTTGCGTAAAGAGTTTGATTTATTCAGTTGCATGAAAAATGAATCTATTTGTAAAATGATCGAAAGATTTGGGCATCTGAAAATGGAGCTGGCCAGACACAAAATCACATATACTGAGGAGGAGCTGGTGGATAAATTGTTTGATTCATTGCCAAATGATCAAGATCGGCAATACTTCGCTCTAATGTTGAAAAATACAATCAAGCCTGAAGATTTAAAAGTGGATTTGCTGATTGAAAGGCTTGAAAGCCATGAGTTGGAGATAAAGAGATCTAAAGTCAACAATCCAGCTTATCAGCAGAATGTAGAACTTTGCTACAGAGGAAATGTACCACAGGCTGGGTCTCCAAGAACAGCGTTTTCTGCAGAAAGTTCAAACTCAGTAAACAATGAAAGTCTTCACAGTGGTTTTCACAGTGGATCTTTTTCAAATACTTCAAGTCAATCTGCTTCCAAGAATTTATTTCAGTGTAATATCGCAGTGGATTTGAAAAATGGGCAGAATTTTAGCGAAGAGTCAGCAAAACAACAGATGGTTTTCTTGGTGTCTGTACTTGAATCGTATGAAAGCCTCGTTGCAGGGAAGATTGGCAACACCAACTTGACAAAAGAAGATTGCGATCAAATAGACCCCGAGGAGATGGAACTGACTGATATAAGATGGTGCATGGCCAGTGCGGTTCGTAGGGCACAGCGGTTCATGGAGATCACGGGGAGGAAGTCAATTGGTGGACCATCTACCAAACTGGGATTTGATAAATCAAAGGTGACATGTTTCAAATGCAAACAGAAAGGTCACTTTAAGCGCGAGTGCAGAAATGATTATGCTAATGATTCTGAAAACCCGTTCAAAGAAGATTATTACAAGAAAGCGATTTATCATCAGAACAAGTCTGAGCCTCCAAGATTGAAGCAGCCTGAAGAAAAATCAAGGGCTCTTGCAGTTATTCATGATGATGAAGGTTACGATTGGAGTCAAGTTTGCCCTGAAGAAGATGTTGTTGGATATGCATTTGTAGCTGATGCTGATCCTAATAGATGGTGGAAAGCAGATTATGCAAGATGGGAAATCGGAAAATTAAACGAACCATTCAAAGAAGCCCAGAGAGCAAAAAGATGGAATGATGATTTGGAATGTTACATGGATCCACGGGGTAATCCAGTTGTTGACCCATCAAAAGTGGATTTCGAAGCTGTAACAAATTTACTTCCAAGACAGGCTACTTTCAACACAAGAAGGTTATCTGATAAAGAATATTTGCCAGATCTTGAGAACAAGATAAGAGAAGTTTGTGAAACAAGTCTACCAAAGGTGGTAGAAATGAAGAAGAGAAAGGAAGAAGAGTTGAAAAAGCTGGTTGAAGAAGTAAAGATTACTGCAAAGCTTGCTGCTGAAGAGGAAGAGAAAGCTGAAGAAGAACAGTAGAAGAAAGAAGAACCGGTGCTGAAAGAGACTGAAGAAAAGATTGAGAATTTGAAGTCTGTCAGTGATGATTGTGCTGGTGACAGGAAGAAACAAGAGCTGAAACAGAAAGAGACAGCTGAAAACACCGAGGTGCCAATCACTGAGGTAAATTCTGATTCTAAAATCTTAAAATCAACTGAACAATGCAAGAAATGCATGGAAACATGTAGAGCTTGTACTGAAAAAGATAAATTGATAAAAATAAAAGAAGTTGAAACAAACAAACTTGAAAATGTTTTCAAAATAAAATGTAAAGCAATGGTTGAAACAGAAGAAATTTTGAAACTAAAGATTGAAAAGCTAACACAGAAATGTCATAATCTTGAAGAAGAAAATAAGATTTTGAAAGAAAAGTGTACTGCTAAATGTGTTGATTGTGTTGAAAAAGAATCTAAATTTCAAGATTTACAAAAACAGTATGATTCTTTAAAGTGGTCGAATCAGAGAGTACAAGAAGCTTATGATACTTTGAAGAGCCAAGTCAAAAGTTTTGATCAGAGATTATCTGAAACTTTAGTCACTAAAGAAATGTATGAAAGAAAGTTTAAAGAAAAGCAACTTGAATTGAACAAAGGTGTTGATGAAATTGCTAATCTTAAACAAGTCTTGGCTGAAAAAGAAAAGGTTGTAACTAAACTTCAAAGTTATCATAACTCTTCGTACATTCTCGAATCCATTTTCAACATCACACAAGATGACAAAGATACTGACAAAAACAAAAAGGGTATTGGTTCAGAATTTCATCAGGTACCACCACCATTGAGAAACAATTATACTTTTTATGATGAGAAAAAGGTGGCGAAGGGTTTGAACATAGTTGACCAGTTACCTGAAAGTATCGATGTGACTTACTCCAAATCTGATGATGCTAATGATTCAGAGGTGGTAAGTAAGGTTGTTGAAAGCGTTTTGAAAGATGAGTCTACAAAAGGTAAGTCTGAATCACAGGATGAAGATGAAGGAAATCTTTATGATGGATATCTGAAAAACACAAAATCCGAGAAAAATTTGAATGATGATTCAAAGGGATTGGTTTATACCATGATTGGATCAGACAAATTATTCTTAGATGTTGTATTCCCGATTCAGAATGTGATTTCAGAAAAGGTTGATAAAGTTTTCAAAATGGTTGAGATTGAGAAGTCTGAGATTCCAAAGTTTGCTCGTAAAGGTCATATATCTTTTTATAACAAACCTGGTTTTAAGAAGAAAAACATGAAGGCTGGTTTGGGTTATAAAAAGAAACAGAATTGGAAGAAAAATGAAACACAAAATGTTCAGGCAAAAACAAGTTTTGTTCAAGGAAAAAGTTTAGCAGAAGAGGAAAAACTCAAAATCGGACAACAATCTAATGAGGAGTTTGATGCTAAGAAAAGGAAACAACAACAGGCCAAGGATGTTTCAAAGAAAGTGTGTTTTAAATGTGATCAAATTGGACATGTTGCACGAAAGTGTCCTAATCCAAAGCCTGTTGATGTTGAAAAACAGAAATCTGCGGATGTGAAACAAAGGTCAACCAGATTTGATTCGAAACAAACTTGGAAGTACAATACAAACAAGTTTGCTTCAAATCAAAATTGAAAATTAAACCTGAACAGGTTCGATTCAAGACAGACCTGGAATTCTCACACACCCAGATTTAGAACAACACAGAGTTGGAAAACATCAGCTGATATGACAAAACCTCAACAGTTTTGGAAACCAAATGTTGTTCAGAAACAAAGTGTTCAAAAAGAATCACATTTTTACAAACGAGGAACACCGACAGGTCAAATATGGTCTGTTAAGAAACATGTCAATTCGGTAAAAGAAGAAAAATTGATATTAAAATTGATAATGTTTTTGAGAAAAAATGAAAGAAACTATCCAGTTTTACCTGGAAAGATTCATGTTCAACTACCTGAGTCTAAACAGGCTTGGGTTGCGTTGTTCAAGTGATCAAATTGTTGCATGTGCAGGTGCTCAAGAACAACAAAGACTGTGAGAATGAAAATAGGAGCAGCCTGGCACTTGGAGAGGAGGAAGAGGTTGCTGGACCCTGGTTTGGTTTAACAGGGAGTTTATTTGTTGTTCTATACATAAAAAAAAGGTTGCTTGAATACGCCGAAACCCTCACGGCTAAACAAACATGATTACTTTCATCAGATTGAAAAACGGTTTTCAAACTGTAAAAATAAATGTGTTGTAAATCATGGGGGTAATTACTGCTTTTAGTGTAATCCAGTTCACAAGATGCAGAATATGGATGGCGAGACAAAGCTATCAGTATCGTGTTGTCAAATTTTTAATGATTTTGCATTTTAGGGGGAGAAAAATTTGTCAGAAAATCCAAAAACATTAGAAAATTTGAAAAATACAAAAACATGATAAAATTCAAAAATTGAGTTTTGCGTAAAAAGAGGAAATGATAGTACATCAGTAGACAGTACAGTATGCTAAAGAATTGTAATGATTAAATAGCGTTAGACAGTCTCACTGATGATGTGTCGATAGGTTTTCGTACATTTAGTAAATTTTTTCGGGATATAAACCTAAAATCAAACTTGCTTATTTCGTGGGGAACACTACTGATATATAGGTAACCCCTGAAATCTCGTTTGAAAGGTCCCTTATTCTGAGATACTAGGTCTTTATACACAGTGATATCTGGGGTATTATTCCGGGACTTCTGCTGAATGCGAGTTCTGACCTAGTCCCCGAATAATACTTTCCGCATTGCTTGAAACATAGCACCACCCTCAGCATAAAAACGATGAACCATTGCAAAATGATAATCGTGTGTTGTTGAAACAAAAAGATCCTCTAAAGGGGACACACCGAAAAGTCGAAGCCGTCATCTCTTTGCGTATACGGAAGTATCGACCTGAGCTCTCACGGCCCTCGCATTTAACCCCTTACAGATATCATTTGTGGTATACTCACCTGTAAGACTGAATAATTGGGATTCTGGATACGGGAGTATATTCAAGAGGTGGGGCACATGAATGAGTTTAAGCTCTTAAGACACCTAATACGTATCCTGAATCAGTTGAAATTTGTATGAAAATTTAAGTGGACCAATATATCGACAATCTAAGTGAATTGTTTAATTCTTAACGTGAAATTAAGCTCAACGGTACTTGTGATTTGTCAAAAACTGATATGATCCTCTGACGCATACTTAAACAAAAATATTGTTTGTAAATATGTTTGTACATATTTCTTTACTGTTTTATGTTTTCAGAAAATACAAAAAGATTTTATTTCTGCTTTATTTTCGACAACTGATGTTTGAGGTGCTGAGTTTCAAAATCTAAGTAAGCTGATTGTGTTTCTGAAAATAAAACAAGTTCATTAATTTGAAACTTGAATTAAAAAAAATTCAAAAATAGTTTGTGTTATCTCCAAGGTCATTAAGTTGGACTTGGATGATTAACTGTGGGGGATTTGGATGCTTATATTGTTAAAGAGTCAGTTTATGATCCTGTTTGTTGAAATTGCAAATTATCTGTAATTTGATGACAGGGGAAGTGATTAAATTGTTTGAATTGTCAGATTGCAATTTCTGGAAAATGGTTTTTTAAAAAATGTTATTACTTATAAATGTATGAGTGATTGCAGGTAGTCCAGATTACGATCCCTAGAGCAGAGTCTAAGGGGGAGTCTGAAGACAAGCTGGAAGTTAGGAGGAGCTTGTAGCTGGAAAGCTAGGTGTCGATCCCTAAAAGCATGGAAGCTTGACGAAAGGGGGAGCCTTATGGTGAAGCTGTTGATGATAGAGCCAGTGATGAGATTCTGGCTTAATAGTCAAAGAGAGAAGCTGATCAAAGAGAAAGATTGAAGGATGCTTTAATGTTACAATCTGAGTGAGAATGCAGAATGATCAAGACTGAAGAGATGTCATGATAAAGATTAGCCACTGAAGACTTCGTTAATATCCGATGGGGAGTCTGTTAGTGCATTACGTCTATTGACTTCGTCTTGTATCATGTAATAGGATAGGTTAGGATAATCAGTGCACGAGGTTCGAGAAACGAATATTAGTGGATATCGTGCTGATTCCGCTCGAAATGGTCAAATGCCATTTGGAGCGAAATCAGAAGGTTCTGATTTCGCCCCAAATGACACTTGATCATTAGGAGGGAAATCACCACTAGTATATATAGTGCATTGTTTGTTTCATTTGGCACGGAATCAGAAATTGTAACGAAGTGCTGCCAGATTGTTCTCAGGTTGTAATCAGTGTTAAATCAATACAAGAGGCATTATAATTACTTTGAGCGTCCGTTTTATTGATTCCGCCTTTGAATCGGATTAACAACTCTTCTGATCGACTCATTCGGGTCCAACAACGATCCTACAAGTGGTATCAGAGCTCAGGAAGAAGAGTTTAGCTCATTTGCAGGGTCGTCCCCGAGATTAATAAAAAAAATTTGGGCCTCGTGCAAGACAAAAAAATTGGGCCCTCTTTGTATAATATAAACTTATGAATTATATATATCCAAAAACCACAATACGACAATAATTGATTAATTGTTATAAAAATATACAAAACAATAGTAGTGTAGCAAAATAATCAAACTAACTTACTTAAGCAAATCGTTAGGCTCTCCTAGCATTTTTGGAAGCAAAGCTCTCGATCAAGTCTTTATAGTCCATACTTTCTAATATTTCGTTTTCAATAGATATCATCGCCAAGCCATTAAGTCTTTCTTGGGACATTGTCGATCGCATATAAGACTTCAACAACTTCAATTTTGAAAATTTAGATAACTTTCAACTATGTTCATTTAGAACCAGTTCATTATTTTACTTCTTTAAATCGTTAGTATATAAAAAACACCTAATAAATTGCCTAATATCCAAAAACATATTTAATGGCATTGATAGTGATCAGAAACAGGTATTATAGAATGCAATCTACGATATATGGAAGATGGGATTAATAGATTTACCTCAAAGGAATATATCAAAAACTGATCAGAAACAATAAAATCCCTTATAAAGACACAACACTTCACTGGGGCATTTCGTCGAACAGTTTGTAAGCAGTCAACTATGAATTGTTAAACTATGGATTAAAGGATTTACCTCAAAAACAAGATCAAACAGTACGTCACCCAGATCAAGAGCATGTGATCATGGTTATATCAATCTGCAGAACTCATCAAGTTTGGGGATTTATGTTTTAGGATTGAATTTCAATTTCAATGGTTAACGCGAGCGATTGACTGATGATGTCGGCCAAATATCGCAATTCCTAATCGCTCAGGGAATCATGCGCTGCAAGCTTGGAGCCTTGGAGATGAATCGTGAAAATGACAATTGTTCTGCGTTTTTCTTTTTGCACCCCCACAGCCAACAAGATTATGTAAGTGGATTTAGGGATTGAGGCCCAAATTTGAGTTGGGTTTTTGTTTTGGACTTTAAACTATCAGATCTAATAAATAAACAATACATAGAAACTTAAAACAAATATTTGGGCCCCTTGGCAATTTGGGCCTTGTGCAGTGGCCCGACCTGCACAGGCCCAAAACCGCCCCTGCTCATTTGCATCAGTTTTCTGTCTTCTACACCTTCTTTCTTCAACAGAACAAAATTTAACGGTCAAAACCGGTTCAATGTTTCACAGACTGTGTAAAAGTGGATATTAAAAAGCCTTGAAAGTTACAGGACAAAATTCGGCCTAAAAAAATTCAAAAATAGTTTGTGTTATCTCCAAGGTCATTAAGTTGGACTTGGATGATTAACTGTGGGGGATTTGGATGCTTATATTGTTAAAGAGTCAGTTTATGATCCTGTTTGTTGAAATTGCAAATTATCTGTAATTTGATGATAGGGGAAGTGATTAAATTGTTTGAATTGTCAGATTGCAATTTCTGGAAAATGGTTTTTTAAAAAATGTTATTACTTATAAATGTATGAGTGATTGCAGGTAGTCCAGATTACGATCCCTAGAGCAGAGTCTAAGGGGGAGTCTGAAGACAAGCTGGAAGTTAGGAGGAGCTTGTAGCTGGAAAGCTAGGTGTAGATCCCTAAAAGCATGGAAGCTTGACGAAAGGGGGAGCCTTATGATGAAGCTGTTGATGATAGAGCCAGTGATGAGATTCTGGCTTAATAGTCAAAGAGAGAAGCTGATCAAAGAGAAAGATTGTAGGATGCTTTCAATGTTACAATCTGAGTGAGAATGCAGAATGATCAAGACTGAAGAGATGTCATGATAAAGATTAGCCACTGAAGACTTCGTCAATATCCGAGGGGGAGTCTGTTAGTGCATTACGTCTATTGACTTCGTCTTGTATCATGTAATAGGATAGGTTAGGATAATCAGTGCACGAGGTTCGAGAAACGAATATTAGTGGATATCGTGCGGATTCCGCTCGAAATGGTCAAATGCCATTTGGAGCGAAATCAGAAAGTTCTGATT
This sequence comes from Helianthus annuus, assembly GCF_002127325.2. Lineage (NCBI taxonomy): Eukaryota > Viridiplantae > Streptophyta > Magnoliopsida > Asterales > Asteraceae > Helianthus > Helianthus annuus. The sequence goes on along the minus strand of NC_035435.2, from coordinate 157,468,596 downwards.
TCGCCCCAAATGACACTTGATCATTAGGAGGGAAATCACCACTAGTATATATAGTGCATTGTTTGTTTCATTTGGCACGGAATCAGAAATTGTAACGAAGTGCTGCCAGATTGTTCTCAGGTTGTAATCAGTGTTAAATCAATACAAGAGGCATTATAATTACTTTGAGCGTCCATTTCATTGATTCCGCCTTTGAATCAGATTAACAACTCTTCTGATCGACTCATTCGGGTCCAACAACGATCCTACAACTACTGTTTAAACACCAGAACAAACACTAGGCAAAATAAAACACTAGTGACTTGAGAGTTGAGATCTTTTTTTTTATTCTGGCATATTGATTAGCTTCATTCAGAATTCGTTTGTGATGAATGTTTGCATCCGATGTTATCAGCTTCACAACAAACTTCTTCCTAAGATGTGCTGTTTTTTTTCTTCGCTATCGCCATTTTAGTTAGGAATCCAGTGTCCCGACGCCCTTCAATTATTCCCATCCACGTTTCCATGTGGCGCATCGCATATACACCACAGTCTTCATAGTTTCTTACAGTCTCCCAACTAATTTCCAAATGAATAGGCTGAATAGCTTCAATCTCGTAGCAACGGGATGACCAACACGCTTTAGTTACTTTACGACAACATCTTTCTACGCACAAAATAATATGGTGAATTAAATTTGAAGTACACTGGTGGACATGACATACATATAATTACCTTTACGTATTGTACAACAATAAACACTTACCACTTTCATCAGAGTTGACTTTAAGAAAAAATCGTTATTGTTCACAACTTTCACCGGACTTTCAGATGAATGCATATTATCTATGATCGTGATTGCCATATTCTTTAAAACAAAGCAAACTAAATAAAAGTGCGACGCTCAAGAATTGGAAATACAAGGTTCCTATATTATTTCAGACCCATTAACTCTTGCTTTCCTTCCAATACATCCGACAAAGCGCTACTAAAAATCTCCAAACGCTTGTTATCCTCATAATTTGATTTGGTCAGCATTTCTGCAGTCTATTTTTTATCAACAAAGAAACGATTTAGAATAGATATGTGTAATGTGACCTTACAAAAGGGCAATGTGACAAAACAGTCTGGGCATTATAAACTTATATAACAATACACATGTGTATAAGGGTGGTATACACGCTTATGTAATAATACACATGTGCATAAGGGTGGTATATACAGACCTGTACACATTTAACTACCCCTAGATAACTGACATACACATATATATGAATTACATATACCATACCAAACACCTAAAAAATATAATAACAACATCAACACAGGAAGCATTAGTGTATAATATGTAGATATATGTGTACAAGTCTATATATACCACCCTTATACACATGTGTATTATTAAATTTTGTATCCACTATGCATTATTTCACCACACATGTACCTACTGAACTAAAACCTTACATCATTTCACCTTATCATTCCGAACTAAACAGTATAAACAACCATGTCCATTATACACCCGTCTATTATTACAAATTCTTAAGCTAAAAAACAACTTTTAAACAACATGATTGTTTCTCCATTTTTTAACAGAAACGAGGTTTTGCTTCACAAATAACCTAGTCCTCATTTGCCAACTCTGTTGAACCACAAATTACATCACAAAATTGTTAAATTTGGAACAAATACACAACAAATCAGAATAATCAAATGTGAAATAAGAAGTTTAAACCAACATATGTGAACAATTACAGTTTTTTATACACTACAAACTAAACCCTAGATTTAAAATACAAGAATTTGAGGATCTAAGGAAGAACTATAATCGTACGATCAAAATTACACTACGCATTGTTACCTTGCTTAAAATTTGTTTGATGAGTCCCCAATCGATTCGCCAGGAAGAGAGAGAACGACGAAGATTGAAGGTCTGCGTTTTGTTTTTGTTGAAGAGAGAGAAGGTGTAATTTGTATATGTAGGGAGGTAGTTTATGATCACTATAATTGATTTCTTGGGTCTCGATGATATAAAAATTATACAAATTACATAATCGCCCTCGTAGAAGTTATTTAAATCAGGTGTTATGGATTAAGAATTACAAAAATGCCACTAATATCTAATCTCATGATCTAGTAAATCAAATGGCTAGGATTTGTTTATTTTGTTCACAATATTATCATTGTTCACGAACCCCACCCTATATATATATATATATATATAAACCACCATTTATTGCGAGAACCGCGAGAACCAGTGTGAACACAACCAAAAATACCTAAAAAAATCTAAAAAAACACAATTTTTTAAATATTTTTTTATAAAAATCACTACTTTTCATTAATAAAAAAATATTAATTTTTTTGCATACTAAAAGTAGCGATTTTTATAAAAAAAATTAAAATTTTTTTGTCTATTTTTTAGATTTTTTAAGAATTTTTTAGGTTTTTGGGCGTTTAGCTTTATGGTTTAGTTTTTAGCATTTAGCTTGGGGGTGTCTGTGTGTGTGTGTGGGGGGGGTAGTTTTTAGCATTTAGCTTGGGGGTGGGGGTTTAGGTTTTTTTTTTTTTGGGGGGGGGGGTTTAGGTTTTTGGTGGTGTAGTGGGTTTAATTTGTTGTGTTCACATTGGTTCTCGCGGTTCCCGCAATAAAGGTGGTTCTCGCATGTGAACGTATGTGGTGACTGCGGGTTGTACAGAATTACGGATCATTATTTTGAGGTGCAAGCGGTTGAAGATTGAGTCACATCATAGATTGTACGGAAATGTCTGATGATATAAATTGTAAACATAAGTTTTGTTTTTATTTTCCTAAATGAAAAAGAAGAATGTAGTTAATGTAAAAGAGATATTTTAAGATGAACCTTCAAGTATGTGAAGATTTTTAATAAGAAAAAAAATTTAAGGCCCGTATTTCCGCTACGGTTTATATGGTAAAAAACATGTTAGGGTCTAACAATATTGCATTATATCGTATCACGTCATGTTATATCATATATTATATTTTTTATTTAGTTTTGTATATAACGAGTTTACGCTATCCGCGCGTTGCGGCGGAAGTTGATTATCAAAGTTTTTAGTATAAAATGTGGATATTCTTTTGTATAAGCAAAATATTGATTATTATCTCAACGCCATGAACGACGCATTTTTGACCACCGAGGATATTCTTTTTTTGACATGTCGGTTGGTTTTAGGCTTCTTAAAGGTATTAGATACTACGATCTTACAATTGTTCTGTGACGGTGTGGTTTTTTGACATGACGGTTGGTTTTACACTTCTTAGAGGTATTAGCTACTACAATTTAAACAAAAAAAACAACCTTTTGGTGGAAGGCTAAACCAAGATCTGAAAAACTCGTCGAAATTCAAACTATATTATGAAATAAACCTTTAAAATTGAAACTATATATTTCCATGGTATAGCAATAAGTAATATTTAAAATTCATGTCTTAAGACCGTATATGATCGATTCATATAAGAAAAAAAACATATATAAACACACCGGTACTTGGCACAACCTTGGTGAAATTGTTGTACGCTAAGCTCAAGCAAAAAAAGCGCCCAATTACAAAAGTTCACCTGATCTCAATGCATTTGACTGCGCCCTTAACCACGCTAAGGGCGATTGGTTACATTCGTTTGGTTTCTTAAATGTCTCTGGTCAATTGCTGCAAAAATAATAGGATCTTCATGGTAAATCTAAGATAGTGTTATTCATACTTTTCTAATGTCAAGGTACATTTACCATTAAGCATTCTCCAGCTAGTTCAAAGAGTAATGTAGCGTATGATTCTTCTTCATCACTTGTTCAAAGAGAGATGCAGAGTATGATTATTATGATTATTCTTCATCACTGTTGCCCTGAATTACATTATAAGTAACTAAAGTAAACAATTAATAGTGCCTAAAGTATTCAGTATAGAGAATTTCTTAGTTGAGAAGCATTTGGTTTTCAAACCAAACCGGCCAATTAGCATAAAAGTTCCATTTCCAACAATTTTCTACGCTTCGAATACCAAAATTAAATTATCAAATCACTATTAGTATTTATATGTAAGATACTTTAAAAAATATTTACTTAAATAGGCATATTTTATCCCCTTTATTTACTTTTCTTTTATTTTTTTTTCAATAAAAAACAATAGTAGAACACACAAAATCACCAAAAATATAGTTTAATCAAATAACATAAAAACTCAAAAATGATGCAAAAATTTCTACATAAAATCTTCAAAAAAATTTACAAAAATCTGCAAAAGATCTACAAATATTCTGCAAAAGAAATATGCAAAAATTCTAAAACAATCAACAAAATTCTGAAAACAATAATATGCGAAAATTGATTATGAAATAGATAATAACTTTCCAATAAGCCATACCAAAAAATGAATTAGAATTGTTGTATTTTCTACCAATCAAATACAAATTACAATTAAGATGTCAAAACAACTCAAAATAAATATAAAGACTAACCATGAGAATTCAAAATAAATCCAAATAAATATATCAAACATGATAAATATGATAATTTAATTAAGGATTAATATCGAAAAATCAAACATGATAACTATCTATTTCAAAACTTTTTCATGATAAAAACATGCTATCTGGTTCTTTAATGCGCACCGTGTCTGGCCGAAGTCGGAGATGAACCAAACATATTTTATTTTTCTTGTCTTGTAAAACCCAAGACAATGTATAGTTGTAACAAAAACTAAGAAATTTTTTTTCTAAGAATGTTGTCTAGTTCGTCGTTTAAAATAGAAATCGTAGATGAAAGAAACCTGTAAGGGAGGAAAGATGGTCGTGGGAGGAACGCCATCGCCGCCTGGTTGCTTGATTATTGGATGGAATTAATCGCCTATAAAACGATGGTGTAAATGATCTTTCGATTCCTTCACACTACAAAGTCTGTAATCAATTTAGATACTCGCCAATCTATCAATACCACCGTCCGACCACAGAATCGCAGATGGGTTATGATGCAAACATGGCGGAAAGCGTGAAGGGAGGCATATCGAATCCCTTTCAAACTCCTTTTTGATGATTAGGGTTTGGTTTTTGTAACAATTAGTTTGTGATATAGGATGTGGATGTTGGAATTGTTAAGGCGACTAATCAAGTTGAGAGGCATATTGGAAGAAGTGAATGATTGATGAAATCTTGTTTTCTGGGCGTTTGATCAAAATGGTAAAGGAGTGATTTAGGATGTGGTTTTTTTGGTGGGTGTAAAAATTTGGCGGGAATATAAGAATGGGGCAGAAAGCTGATGTGGCATTTATTACAAAAAAAATAAGGAAAAAATACGAACAGGTTCGATGTCAACATGGATCGAACCGTTGTAGTTGTTTGTTAAACAGACACCACAACCGCTGCAATGGATGGAATATTTTTTGATTGGCTTTTGTGTAAGACATATAATATATATATATATATATATATATATATATGAAGGGTTGTGACTTTTTGTAAGGGTATGATACATATAAAAGTAGTTTGAAGGGTTGTGACTTTTTGAAGATGTGTGATCCAAACCATCATACCTTAAGTTGTAGTTTGAAGAGTTGTGACTTTTTGAAAAGGTGTGATTCAAACCATCATACCTTAAGTTACTTTTTGTAGGGTTATATAATATCATATTATGTTTTTGTTATATCATGTGATGTAATGTAATATCTATACATATAATAAAAGAAACCAATTAACGGACATGTGTCAATACGAGAGACATCTATTTTTTAGTTTTCTTGCCATATATTTATGTTTATTTTTATCTTAAAAATTACAAGTAAATAAAATAATTTATCAAGTTATCTTTCACACCCCCAAAATACCACCTAGGGAACGTCCCTGCTAGGTGTGTGACGATCTAACAACGAGCCACTAATTACATTGAACCCATTCAAGTTTATAAATGAGATCCTCAAATATTAATGAAAACACCATCATCAAGCTTAAATAAAAACCAACATGTTCAGCGGAAGCAAATAATCAACCAAGTTAAACTATTTCAAAACTAATGTTTAATGTCAAGAATTCAATAACGAGAACCTCTCCAGTCGACCCATGACCACTCCAGCTACTCCAGACAGCAAGTTCCCAAAACCAAGATACCTAACGACCTGCGAGCATGCAACAAGTGTATCAGACAACGCTGGTGAGTTCATAGTTTTACGAAAACGTTGGTTACCAAGTGTTTAGTTAATCCATTGAATTTAAATCCGAAAGTAATGTTGATAATATCTCGATACTGAACAAGACGGCTCCTGATGTATGTTTTGCCCTTTCCCTAGTGCTCCTATCAAAGCACTGGGCCCGACTGGGTAATTAGTTCACAACCATCCTCCCCGGTACGGCGTGAGGGTGCCAAACCTAAGTAGCGCTACCAACTAATACTCCGTTACCTCCCCGGTAACAAAAGATGGGACTTAAGAATGATAGGGTGAGAATATTATCAAACATCCCAGTTTTACCCAAAAGACCTATCCCTCCCCGGGATACCCACTGACTGTCCCAACCACCGGGACGCATGCTCAAGAGAGATGAACTCACCTTTGATTGCTCGGTTTGTTATGTTACCCGTTCCAAGTTGGTCAACCAAACCCTACCGTGGTTACCAGAAATAATCAGTTTTGTATGCACATAAATCACATGTTTCACATTCACAGTGTACAAGCAGCGTACTAGTAAGACACATATTGCCATCCAAGACGTAACAAGGGATCGTGTAACTCCACAATCCATAACCCTGATCACATTGCAATTACACGCACTTTATACAAGTCAACTCTACAAAATTCATGTTTCAATAGGCACTAAAAAGTTCAAATCTTTAATCCTAGGTGTGTACGATCTACATAACATCGGCCCACTTAAACCCGTGCGACCCAACAAGGTGTATAATCAGACTAGAGGGTGTGCAGCCCATTCCGGCACTTCTTGATACTGTGCGGCCCAGACCAGCAACAAGTGTGATTTAGTTTGCTAGGCTAACCTAGTTACATATAAGGCCCGATCCATATGCACATCACTAGTTAGCAAATCCATTAATCGGGTGTCTAATTCATTCGTGAGTGTGGCCCATTCCCTCCCAAACGGCTCAAGTGATAGTGGGTGATTACATGCTGTTACCCGGCCCAAGCTATATCCCACCAAGTTTCATATATCACAACAGTTCCAATGACAACTTCATGAGGCATCTATTTATTCAAATAAATACCTAACATGCTTGTATGACCTAAGTGAATGATATTTAACAATATACAATTATTAATTAGCAACATCGAAAGACACAACACATCAGAGGACATCATCTTCTTCGATGACAATGCACAAAGTCAACATCACGGTTTTTGAAGAAACATAATCACCATCACATGCTAACCTATTAAACCATCACTGCTACTGTTACATCAATTTAATTTATGAATCGAACTATCACAAAAACACATGCCCGAATATAATATGATTCATGTATTCACCCTAGGATCATGCTTTCTCTTAAAGTCAAACAACACTCATCACTACACATTCATCCTATGCTACTCGACAAAACCAAAGCTCTTGTCATACTTTTTGTGGGTTTCCCGAATTCCTATAACTATCATAGCCCTTATTTTATTAAACCACATAGGAGCAAATCAAAAGAATAGACAGCCACATGCTATTGTGGTGCGGCCCAATAGGACATTATTCAACTTGGTGGTTCTCGATAATATTCAAATTGATGAAGTGTTGTTGGTCCAATTAAACTAAAGTGGCGGCCCATATATTGTTTTGTGGTAATTTGTGTCTGATGAAATTAGAAAAGGGTTGACGGCCCATGTGCATGAACCGAACTTTTAGGCAAAATTGTAGAGGCCCAAGGTTGTTCATGTGAAACATTGAGCACATTCAAGGAGTGTCAGTTCATGTTTTGAATTTAGATTCAAATGTTAGGAATCATAATTCACAATCAATTGTTACCAAGTAAAATCCACCATCTACTCATGCAAATGAATAACCCACTTCCTCCCACAACTTCAGTTACGGCAACAACATCAAGAACAATTAATTTATTAACATGAAAGTCAAGCCTAATCATAACCCTAAATTACCGAATCATCGTTACGTAAGTTTCCCCATTCATGCATTTGTTTGATATGCTCAGCACTTTGGGTTAATCATTATTCATAATATCATTACGATTCTATAATAAGTTTGCACATAAATAACTAATCAACTATGATCAACCAGAATTACAACAAGAGTTAACACACTAACCAGAAAATTGTAGAGGATGAAGGGAAGTGTTTCGGAGAGAGGGCCGGTCGGAAATTAAGAGGCCACCATCGCCGATTATGTGAGGTTAAAAAGAACTTTAGGGTTTGCCAGGGAAGTTTGGGAGGTATACGTGCATATACATACTCGCATACAATGGGTAAGAAGTTGGGCTCGGTTTGGGCTAAAAGATTTGGGCCGAGATAAAGCATGAGGAACAAGGGGTTGCGGTCTATTAATATGTAACATTTATCTAAATATATAATCCTAGTATGCGACTGAATATATATACATGTAATCCAACACTTATCATTTAATAGTTAGCCAACACACAACCATTTATTCTTAATAATTAAGTGTAATTAAACAAGTTTAATAGGTTCACGGAACGTAGACATAATGACGACGTATAGTAGAACATGGATAATAGTGATACCAGTCAAGTGTCACGAGATTAAACAAAGCTAACCTTGAAAGTCCGGGTTGTCACATCATCCCCAGCTTGAAAGAAATTTCGTCCCGAAATTCGATAAGCAAACCTAAGACAAGTAATCCAAAGCAGCAAGGTGTTAGATCAGGATGACTGTGGATTTTCCACGGGTACCACATCATCCCCAACTTGAAAGGGAATTTCGTCCCGAAATTCGCCAATGACAGCAATAGTTGATTCAACCGTCCGAAAAATTAAGGATACTAAAGCCTTATCAAATCTTTGCGTTCCCACGTGAACTCCGGTCCACGTCTTGAGTGCCACGAACTCTCGCGATTGGAATTCGACTATGTTAACGGATCTTAACATCCTAGTCTATGATTTTAGTAGATCCCTCAACAACTATAACCTGTCATTAATCTCAGACTCTAATAAGAGTATCACAAGCGTTTCATCGGGCAAACACTGCCTTAGATTCGAGACATAAATGATATCATACACGTTATTCAATTCGTCGGGTAACTCGAGTTTGTAGGCGGCGTGACCAATTCTTTCGAGAATTCCGAATAACTCATCGTAACGTAAATTAAGCTTGCCACGCTCCCCAAGCGTACCACACCCTCCCAGGGTGAGATTTTTAACATGATACGACCATCTACAACGGACTCCCAGTATTTGCTAAGCTTATCATCTTTCCTGACGGTCACTTGATGCCGCCAAACAATTTCCGGTCCAAGCAATCTTCCCAAGAGGTTCGAGTACAAGTCCTGGGCCCGTGCCTAGGTGGTCATCCACCTCAACCCACGAAGAGGTTGGAATTATCATCCATGTGATGTCCCACACCGAGCTGTCTGAATACTAGAAAGGTGACAGCTACGGTAGAATTCAGCCAAAAGTATACGTCCTTCCAATTTACACTAAGTTAATCCCACACATGCTCGCAACATGTCTTCGAGTGTCAGGGGGAGTTCGTTTACTCAAATCACTTGTCCTACTATGATAGGTAATGCTTATGTCTCGACGTGAGTCGTGGGTGTTGTGTTTTATCCTCCATCAATCAGGTATAGCTCAAAATCAGAGGTAACAAGAGTTGGCACCTCGTGCTTAGAATTTGCCTTTCCCAGAGAAATATTAACAAGCTGTGACGACTTTTCAGTGTCCTTGGTTGCAATAAAGTGCACTGGTTACGTAAAACGGTCAACGTTCACCCAGGTGATATTGTTTCCGTTTCGATGTTTCTTACTGCTAATACTCCACCTTGGCTTTCTCCCAACTTAATCATCGTTCACGTACATTGCTAGGTGGGCCTTCATGCCCGATCACCAGTACAAGATCTTAAAGACCCTAATGTCTCTCATCAAAACCCAGGCGACTAGAATATCGAGGCCGGTGTGCTTTGCTCCTCACAAGTTTCCTATAGTTTCCGTATAATGAGACCCACATTCATTCCATGAGGTAGCGAATATCGTCCGACCTGCCAACGGCTGCTTCCCCATGCCCCGCATGGGTTTGACTTGAAAATCTTCTCCCTTCAGTTCTCCAGTTTGAACAGAGCGAGTCTGATCAGGTAAGTTAAAATCGATAGTGAGTTACAAAGCTCGCGCACGTTCAGGTTTCACAATCTTAATCATTCAAAAGTTCCATCCAGCGATGTCATCACTCGTTTTAGCTCTCTTAAAACAAGGTACACAGGAGGCCCTTGTGATCAGTCTAAACGGTGCAATTGGTACCGTCCAAGTAATGCCTCTATCCTAATTCTGAGGTCCATGGGTTCTACAGCCGGTTATGACTCGTGCAATTCTTCCCGTTAATCCACCACGTAAGCCCTCGCCCTCTCATGTTGCATTGGTGTGTAACTGAGACTCTGATTCGGACCGTCATGGTATACCACTAAGGCACCCGCATCCTCGGGTAAAGACGATGCTCAGTGCATTTTAGAGTTGATCTCCAAAAGCTAAAAGGAAGTTCTCTTGTTTTGTCTTCCACGAACACAGCACCCTGCTGTGCTAAAGAGGTTTAAACTGTGCGATCTTCGAAAATCTAGTGATGAATCTACGATAGTATCCAGCGAAACCAAGAAATCGCTGCATCCCCGAAGGAAGCCTTGGTTTCGATCAGTTTCTAGCAAAATGGATCCTAGCAAGATCCACGCGTATTCTCACTTCGTTGGTTTCAAATGCATCGCTTGAATCTAGATGGTACACTAAACAAGACTTCGCACCTAATGGCTCCTCCCTCAGGAGCCCTAAAATAAGATACAGATGTCGCCCATGATGTTTCTTTCCCCTGGAAGTGATTCAACACGTTGAAGCGTAGTCGATTCATGTGATCCATATAGCTGCTGGTGTGATGATTAGCTCAAAAGTCTTGGAATACAACGTCGAAATGGCCGCACTGCGCTTAGTATGCCGTTGCAGGCACATTCTCCCCTTAGACTACCTTCTGACAATAGCTCGTTTGTTATTCAATCCTCGAATGGAAACTCGACCCCCGCAACTGGTCGTCTGGTTGTCAACATATGGTCGTGGCAAACGGTTCTCTACTGTCACCTTATTGAGTTCTTGAAAATCAGTACACATACCAAAAGGCTTATCTTCACGGATATAACCGAGGCTCCCCAAATCGAAAAGCTAGGTCCGACAAAACTCTTGTCCAACAGTTCCTGCAGTTGATTAGACAGCTCTTGCAACCCTCCTGGTGCAAGACGGTAAGAGTGCGTGTAGTCAGGGCTGCCTCTGGCGCGAGATCAGACTGAGATTTCGCCTAACTGTTATGGAAGTAAGCCAGAAAGTTCCTTGGATAGCACACCGAAAGGAATCACGAATGGTTTGTGGATCCTCGATCCTCTGTCTCCTTAGCCCTAACATCAGTAACGGTTGCTAGTATAGCGGAGTAATCCCTCTGTAGACACTTCTGGCCTTCATAGCTGAAATGGCGCTAACCTTTACACCACTCTGACGCTTTAGAACAAATAACGATTCTCCACACAAGATTTTCTCCTCACTGGTGTGTCTGCGCGATCTCTAGGTAACCGGTCCACACTAACTACTATATTGCAACAATCAAGGGTAGTGGAAGGAAGGTCGATGTCGAACACCTGTCCTCCAAGGTCGAGTTTGCATCCCAGCGAACATATAAGGCTTTAATTGACTTGCATCAGCCGTCTCCACAATAGGTCCGGTTTCAAGAAACATCAGGGTTGAACAGAACAGAAACGAAGTGAATAGCTACCCATCCAAGCTATCGTGTTGCTATTACGCCTGGTATAGCCTATGCCAATACTAAATGTCCTCCCATGAGCTTCATTTCCAGTGTTGTTTTCGTCACGAGAATTTCCAATAGTGCCATTGTTCCCTTGGTTGGGGTCACCTTGACTTAACACAATCAATCCTTGTCGAGGTCACCTTCGTTTCCATACTGTAAGCTACAATCACGAGTACCTTGATGTTGCCGCGACTGTTGCCTCTAATATTGTTGCCTGTAACGGTGTCCTGCGTCCTTTCACCAACAAGGTCCATCTTTTCACATTCCGTGCCACGTCCTAAGGCACTACTCATGGTGTGGGCGGTTACACAGTCCGCTTTACAGTCAGTCGTCGTCGATTTTGTCCCGATTGGTTCGTAAGAGTCGACTCCCATGAGTCGTTGGCTGGGGTTAAGGATTCGATTGGGGTCAAATCGCTGTTGTTCGTTGCCGGTAACTAGGGTCGTTCAAATGCTGAAGTCGGTAAGGTACTACGTTTACCCTCTTGTCCATCGTTCTTGCAAGTTGACTGAATAATACACGGTATGTCGCGAGAGTGTTGCAGAAGTGATCGCACTTCGGGATCTAAGGCGTCAACACGCTAAGTTCCAGCAAACAAAGATAAGTGAGGAAAGTATAGTCCAATCATTTAACGCTGAGCCATCCAACTCAGGGACGTTCGTACTAGCACCTAACATTCTACACAGTTCGCTAGGCGTTCAGATGTGTGATCAGGTGATACTCGATAGCATCGAGATTCGTAAGGATTCAGAAAGAGGTGAAAAGGTCATGTTCGAGTAGGAGACAATCACTGCTATGACTCATATAGACTGCTGAGTTCTAACATAACATCAATTAACAGAGCGAAACCCCTCTCACACTCGTTAAGCCTCACTGGGACTCACATGCACCCCACATTATTATTATGTGTGCACCCACAATAATATTGTGATTTGCATGCTCATCTCAGCTCCTCCTAACTCATGTTAAATGGTTCCTCAAACTCTAGTAGTAAGCAAAGAACATCACAAAGCGCGAGTCATGAATGTCTAAGGAAACACCACATTACCACTCACCTAACACGTGCAAGTAACGAATTCATACTGTTGTGCTAAGCGTGCAATAACATGCAATATCATATATAAGTGTTCACTAGTTATGCGGTACAATGAGTAAACGAGAGACGAACCTTGCAGTCTGGAGCTGAGTGTCATGGTCATATTCACGTATTCGGAACTGTTCGGTTATAGTCTGGTTTTATAAAAATGTTTTAAAACCAAGTTCACTATAACCAGTGGCTCTGATACCAAACTGTCACACCCCCAAAATACCACCTAGGGAACGTCCCTGCTAGGCGTGTGACGATCTAACAACGAGCCACTAATTACATTGAACCCATTCAAGTTTATAAATGAGATCCTCAAATATTAATGAAAACACCATCATCAAGCTTAAATAAAAACCAACATGTTCAGCAGAAGCAAATAATCAACCAAGTTAAACTATTTCAAAACTAATGTTTAATGTCAAGAATTCAATAACGAGAACCTCTCCAGTCGACCCATGACCACTCCAGCTACTCCAGACAGCAAGTTCCCAAAACCAAGATACCTAACGACCTGGGAGCATGCAACAAGTGTATCAGACAACGCTTGTGAGTTCATAGTTTTACGAAAACGTTGGTTACCAAGTGTTTAGTTAATCCATTGAATTTAAATCCGAAAGTAATGTTGATAATATCTCGATACTGAACAAGACGGCTCCTGATGTATGTTTTGCCCTTTCCCCAGTGCTCCTATCAAAGCACTGGGCCCGACTGGGTAATTAGTTCACAACCGTCCTCCCCGGTACGGCGTGAGGGTGCCAAACCTAAGTAGCGCTACCAACTAATACCCCGTTACCTCCCCGGTAACAAAAGATGGGACTTAAGAATGATAGGGTGAGAATATTATCCAACATCCCAGTTTTACCCAAAAGACCTATCCCTCCCCGGGATACCCACTGACTGTCCCAACCACCGGGACGCATGCTCAAGAGAGATGAACTCACCTTTGATTGCTCGGTTTGTTATGTTACCCATTCCAAGTTGGTCAACCAAACCCTACCGTGGTTACCAGAAATAATCAGTTTTATATGCACATAAGTCACATGTTTCACATTCACAGTGTACAAGCAGCGTACTAGTAAGACACATATTGCCATCCAAGACGTAACAAGGGATCGTGTAACTCCACAATCCATAACCCTGATCACATTGCAATTACACGCACTTTATACAAGTCTACTCTACAAAATTCATGTTTCAATAGGCACTAAATAGTTCAAATCTTTAATCCTAGGTGTGTACGATCTACATAACATTGGCCCACTTAAACCCGTGCGACCCAACAAGGTGTATAATCAGTCTAGAGGGTGTGCAGCCCATTCCGGCACTTCCTGATACTGTGCGGCCCAGACCAGCAACAAGTGTGATTTAGTTTGCTAGGCTAACCTAGTTACATATAAGGCCCCATCCATATGCACATCACCAGTTAGCAAATCCATTAATCGGGTGTCTAATTCATTCGTGAGTGTGGCCCATTCCCTCCCAAACGGCCCAAGTGATAGTGGGTGATTACATGCTGTTACCCGGCCCAAGCTATATCCCACCGAGTTTCATATATCACAACAATTTCAATGACAACTTCATGAGGCATCTATTTATTCAAATAAATACCTAACATGCTTGTATGACCTAAGTGAATGATATTTAACAATAGGTAGAGGATCCTGTAAAAAAGACTAAAAGTGTGAGAAGGATAAGAAAGAATACACACCATTAGATCTTTGATCTAATGGTTTAGATTAATAGGGACCAAAATGTAAAATTTATTTTATTTTTTGGACTGAATTGAAAATTATAGGGGTAATAAAGTCTTTTAAATCCATTCAAAAGAGGTAACTGTAATTAAAATCCCTACAATCTCTCTCTCTCTCTCCAATCGCACTACTACCAGAGAGCTCTCTCTCTCTCCAATCGCAGAAATCGTTGGTAACATGAAACGAAAATCAGATTTCAGCAGTTGTTCTTGTGAATCGGCTTTATGTAGGTCATCGATTGGAGTTTTTTTTGTGGTTTTTGATCCGATTGATGAAGATCGCATGTTTATTGTGGTGGTTCGAGCGGCGGCGGTGGTGGTGGTGTTGGATCGGCAGTGGTGGTGCCGGAAGTGGCAGTGGTGGTGGTGCCGGAAGTGAAGAAGATGATACAGAGGTGTTTATTTTCTGAATGGTGTTTTTTTTCTGAATGGTGTTTTTTTATTTTCATTAATGGTGTTTTTTTGTATTGAATGGTGTTATTTTTGTACTGAATGGTGTTATTTTTGTACTGAATGGTGTTATATTCTTTGTACTGAATGGTGTTATATTCTTTGTACTGAATGGTGTTTTTTTTTACTGCTGAATGGTGTTATTTTGTATACTGAATGGTGTTATTTTGTTTGCTGAATGGTGTTATTTTGTACCGAATGGTGTTATTTTGTTTGCTGAATGGTGTTATTTTTTTCTGAATTGTGTTATATTTAAAACACCATGTATGAACATGCTATCAATGGTGTTATATTTATGGACGGTTATAAGTCCTAAAATCCAGGTTTTTCTCTCTCCAAATCCTTAAATCAAGGATTACCATATTTGAATTTACAATCTTACCCTTTTCAATTAATTTAGATCTAATGGTTGAGATTCTTTCTTACCTTTCTCACACTTTAGGCCTTTTTTACAATAACTCCACTCTTTAACAATATACAATTATTAATTAGCAACATCGAAAGACACAACACATAAGAGGACATTATCTTCTTCGATGACAATGCACAAAGTCAACATCACGGTTTTTGAAGAAACATAATCACCATCACATGCTAACCTATTAAACCGTCACTGCTACTGTTACATCAATTTAATTTATGAATCGAACTATCACAAAAACACATGCCCGAATATAATATGATTCATGTATTCACCCTAGGATCATGCTTTCTCTTAAAGTCAAACAACACTCATCACTACACATTCATCCTATGCTACTCGACAAAACCAAAGCTCTTGTCATACTTTTTGTGGGTTTCCCGAATTCCTATAACTATCATAGCCCTTATTTTATTAAACCACATAGGAGCAAATCAAAGAATAGACAGCCACATGCTATTGTGGTGCGGCCCAATAGGACATTATTCAACTTGGTGGTTCTCGATAATATTCAAATTGATGAAGTGTTGTTGGTTCAATTAAACTAAAGTGGCGGCCCATATATTGTTTTGTGGTAATTTGTGTCTGATGAAATTAGAAAAGGGTTGACGGCCCATGTGCATGAACCGAACTTTTAGGCAAAATTGTAGAGGCCCAAGGTTGTTCATGTGAAACATTGAGCACATTCAAGGAGTGTCAGTTCATGTTTTGAATTTAGATTCAAATGTCAGGAATCATAATTCACAATCAATTGTTACCAAGTAAAATCCACCATCTACTCATGCAAATAAATAACCCACTTCCTCCCACAACTTCAGTTATGGCAACAACATCAAGAACAATTAATTTATTAACATGAAAGTCAAGCCTAATCATAACCCTAAATTACCGAATCATCGTTACGTAAGTTTCCCCATTCATGCATTTGTTTGATATGCTCAGCACTTTCGGTTAATCATTATTCATAATATCATTACGATTCTATAATAAGTTTGCACATAAATAACTAATATAAATAACTAATCAACTATGATCAACCAGAATCACAACAAGAGTTAACACACTAACCAGAAAATTGTAGAGGATGAAGGGAAGTGTTTCGGAGAGAGGGCCGGTTGGAAATTAAGAGGCCACCATTGCCGATTATGTGAGGTTAAAAAGAAATTTAGGGTTTACCAGGGAAGTTTGGGAGGTATACGTGCATATACATACTCGCATACAATGGGTAAGAAGTTGGGCTCGGTTTGGGCTAAAAGATTTGGGCCGAGATAAAGCATGAGGAACAAGGGGTTGCGGTCTATTAATATGTAACATTTATCTAAACATATAACCTAAATATATAATCATAGTATGGGACTGAATATATATACTTGTAATCCCAACACTTATCAATTTTTTTTTGAACGACAAATTTGGATCACTGACGGACCACTAGAGTATCATCGTGCCACCAGCAGAACCATCCGATCATATCCATCTCCACTAGGCAATAATGCCTTTACACCAATTCAGGAGGAAACCCAATAAATTTGGGAAAAACCCCCTTTGTGGGAATCGAACCCATGACCTAATGATCATAAGTCTTATCCCACCTCCAAGATACCACTAGGCTATAATGCCATGGGTAACACTTATCATTTAATAGGTAGCCAACACACAACCATTTATTCTTAATAATTAAGTGTAATTAAACAAGTTTAATAGGTTCACGGAACGTAGACATAATGACGACGTATAGTAGAACATGGATAATAGCGATACCAGTCAAGTGTCACGAGATTAAACAAAGCTAACCTTGAAAGTCCGGGTTGTCACATTATCCCATATTTTAAATCGACGCTTATCTATAACGATATATCTATATTTATATTTATTTCTAATATAATCTTTATACTTATCTTTAGTTTATTATTTTGCCAGTAAATTGCACAAGACGTCCTTTATGTTTCCTCAAACTTGCAGGTTTCAGCCTTAATGTTTAAAACTTGCTAAAAACATCCTTTAAGTTTATTTTTGTTGTTGGTTTAATCCTTTATGACAAACCAAGTTAATTATCTCAGTTTATTTCCCTCACATGCCTAACATGTGAGGATCCCACTATCGTTTGATGACCGACATCAACTGACTCGCAAAATGGAATGGGGATGTGGTGCAAACGCAACTGCCTGAAACCCAAGCAAAATTGCCTCTGTTTTCCCTGGAGATGTAGTCCAAACACAATTGGATCTCTTAAATTTATGGGGCCATTCACATGGAGCAAGCCCCTTTTCATTCCGAGCTATCAACATCCACTCGGAGGAGAGATCCAGCCCGCGTTTCGCTGACTAAATGCCAAACAAGCCATATTTGCAGGTTGATAGCCTCATGTTAGTTCTGAATGTGAATTCAAATTGAAAAATGCATATCATTTTTTGTAATTGTTTTCCTCTTTAGTTTTGATTACCTGATTGAGATTACATGTATTAAGTAGGGAAGAATAAAAACTAATATTTAGGTACAAAGCAATGGGTCATGAATTGGGAAAGAAGAAATAAGTGGATTTAATGGACTTTTGTAGTGCACAAGTTTATAACCTAATAATAGAAAAATAAAAAAGGCAAAGTAAAATGTTCTAATATGTAAATAGTATATCAAAGTTCTTTTTACCAAAAAACGTATTTTGACGACTGTGTGTGTTAACTGATTACATTATATTTATTCAAGCCGTGTAGTACACGTGCTTATTATATAAAGATATTTTTAATCAACCCGTGTAATACACGGGGTTCTAACCTAGTATTATAATATAACATAACATGACATCACTTGATATAACATAATATAATATTACCTAAAGTAAACGAAGAATATAATATATAGTATAATATGACATGATATAATGTAATATAAGATTAACTAAACCATAAAAAAACAATACTAACTAAACTAAACATATATAATATTAATTAAATTAAACAAAGAAACGTAATTCGAATATAATAAAAGATAAACAAAATATGCTTGTATATTATATTTGAAATAATATGCATGGGTTTTATAATTTATCATATTTCTTTTTGAAATTAGTTATATAAAAAATAACAAAAAGCTAAACATTGTCCCTGCTAAAGTGTTTTCCCTTATAATAGACGTCTGGTAGTTGCATGTATATTAATTTCAAGAATATAATTATTAAATATTTTTATGTAGCATGTTTTATAATACTGTTTTCTATAAATATAACGAGTTTTTATATATTTTAGAGTTAATTACATAGATAGTTCTTGTGATTCATTGAAGATAACACCTTTGAGTACTAAAAGAAAAATTTTATAAGAGTATTTAGCTATTTTACACTGATCTAACAAAAAAATTAACAACAATTAACCTTAATGCTCAAAGATGCTATAAAATCAAAACATAGTACCTTTAAAAAAAGTTAGTACTTAAAAAGTATTACTTTCACTAAACCAAAAAAAACTATATTTGTAATTAACTCTTATACTAAATTTTTCAAAACTAAAAAGCGTGATTTATTGTTTCAAAGTGTGACTTTTTCTTTTTGTGGCAAACGAAATATCTATATAGGGTAAGGCTAGATAGAAAACCCTATATATATAAAAAACCCGAGAAAACCCAAGCTCCCGACATTTTTTTTTTTTTGAAAAAAATAACACATGTAATATACATGTTTTTAAGACTTTTGGGCCAAAAAAATCAAAAAAGCGCCGAAGGGATATTTAAAAAAAAAAAAACAAGTTTCAGCAATTTTCAGCGAAATTATGTCTTTTTTGCTTAACACGTGTTAGGAGCTGAAATTTGTTTATTTTTTTTAAAAAAATCCCTTCGGCGCTTTTTTGTTTTTTTTGGCCCAAAACACTCTAAAACATGTATATTACATGTGTAATTTTTTTCAAAAAAAAAAAATGTCGGGAGGTTGGGTAAAAAATGGCTTCCCATTTAGGTTTCCAGAGTTTTCTAAGAATTTTAGGGTTTTTTATCTAGCATTATCCTAATCCTATCTATATAATATAAATAAACTTAGAAACAAAAGTGATATGAATATGTGATTAATCGTATTGTTTACAAAATATCTAAATCCAAATAAAATAACGAAAAAGAAAACAAAAAGTGGTTTAACGGTTATCCAGTTAGTTTCACTATCCAACGGCGGTGTCAGCTCATCCAAAATATCCAATCGGCACTCACTTGATTCCTTTTCGATGAAAAGAATGTGCCCCCACTCCCCCCTCTCCGCCACCGTTCACCACCACCACAAACCACCACAATCACAACCACTAGTTTAACACCACTGTCATCCACCTGAAACAATTCTCCTTCTCTCTCTCACACACACACACTACTCTCTAGTCTCTCTCTCTACGCGCTATGTCGATTCTCTCGTCTTCTTCTCCTACTCTCTTCTTCTCCACCGCAAACCCTAGGGTTTCTGTTTCTCTTTCACCTCCTTCTACAGTTTCTACATCTTCATCCGTGCGCAGTCGCTCGATTTTCCGGCATTTTCCGTACCTAGCGTTTTCTAGGGCAGCGAATGCCGCCGCGGAGACGTTTGAAGGCAAGAAGTGGTCGTCGTCCTCTGCTACACAACCGATCTCCGGATCCGAGCTCGGTTACTCGCATACATTCATCGATGCTCTGTCTGAACAAGGTATGCGGTTTCGTGAATGTTTGTGCAGTGAGTTTACTGATTGAATGTTTGTGTTGTGAATTGTGATACACTGATGCTGTATGCAGGCATGCGCAATTGATTATTGTTCTGTTTTAATTGATAACAAAGTGACTGTAGATGAATTTTAAGAGATTGATTGATAATTTGATGTGATGTTTATTGTTAGCATTTTGTGATTTGAGTTCTGTAGGTTTTTATCCTTTGTTTTCGGTTATAACGAAATGCGTTTGAATTGAGTGTTGGAGAGGTCGCCGATTTCTCAAATTTGTTATGAGGTTTGACATATATGTAGTTGTATAGTGAACATATGCTCTGATCTGAGACAGATAAGAAGCAAATTTCTAATAGCTAGAGAAGAAATAAGGTTTTATTAGTTTTTCTCGTGGTAGGTATAGAGCGGCATACATCCGTATGCATCATTTGTTAGGAATTCAGAGGCACACACACAACCACAAACTGTAGAAATGTAGTTTACACAAGATTTAACGTGGTTCGGTCTAATTTGACCTACGTCCACAGCTGCAACTAGGGTTTTCTTATTTTTTAGGTGCTCAAGAGAATTACAATGGTCTATCATCTTTATATAACATTTAGATTAGAGTAAACAACTTTGAGAACAAGAAATCTGACATATGGTGATCTACCATAAATTCAGCCAAGAGACACAATTAGGGCCGGCTACCCAAATGCCTTGCGAAGACTCCACAATCCCAACATCATTGTCTTACATCCGTATTCGTGTCTATGTGCTGTGTGTAATCCGTTGGTTGTCTAAAGTTTCCTAAACTGATTTTTCAATGGGATAAATGGTTTTGACAGCTTCCTTGATGTTTTGGATATGTTCCCGAGTGAATGACGTGTATCTTATCTTTACATATTTTGTTTTGTTCGAGTATGTTTGCGCCATTGACGCTAAGTAAAACTAATGTTTGTTGAATATATTTGCTGCATTGTCTTGTTTTACGGGTGATTCGAGGTTGAACCGTCACTTTTATTCATCGTGTTGTTGGATCTTCAATTGTTCTTAGTGTTATCATCCAACACTTTAATTGCGGTGCTCTAGTTATTCATGGCCTTACTGGTTTTAGATATTGCCGTAGTTGTTTGTCAATCATTATTTGGCCATATGAATGTATGATGATTTAGGGTTCCTTAAATATAAGGTGCATGTTGATGAGAGAGTGATATCTTTATATGCAATCCGAGTTAATGCATTTATAGGACTAGAACATTCGGATACATAATAAATTGACAGTTTTGGTAATCTGTAATGGATGGCGCCCTTGCTTTTATTTTTGTATTCGATCCAATCATCCTCAATAATATATCATAATGCTCTAGAATATCCATAACTTATGCAATAATAATTCTTTATCCCTTCTATGAAACATTTTACAAATGTGCAACTCATTTAAAGAATATAAATGTATTATACTATTCAATATCCAATTTTTCCTACCAATTACTTTCGGAAAAGCCGAGACCTATACACTTTTAAGTAGACTGTTCGCTTGTTCTGTTCATAGTTGTTAATGGCGAATAGCGACAAATAGCGATAAGTTACCTATATGCCACATAGCAATGGCGATACACTAGATTTTTTTTTTAATTTATATGTATATTATATCAAAATACCCTGGTATATACGCTATTTTACATGTATATTTAACAAAAACCTAAAATCCAGCTATTTTAATTGCTATTTATATTAAAAAAAATTAAAGGTCGCTGCCATCACTATCTATCGCTACAGAGGCTATAGCGAGACTAGACCCATATGCTACGCTATTCGCTATAGCGAGCGTAGCGATCGCTATTGACAACTATGGTTCTGTTATCCAACATTTTAGGGATAACAACAGTTGCAAATTTTGTTTGAATCATATAAGTTATGTCTTCCTATAAAGTTGTCAATTTTGGAAGTAATTAATAGGTTCTCTCACTTTTTATTTACTCATCAAGTATTACATTATAAGGAAACTCAGTGACCGTGTGACGCAATAATTTATTACGTAAATATTTGGAGCTGATATTTATGAGTTTACTATATTTGCGCCATACGACGTTTATTTAATAGATTTCCCATGATTTGAGTGAAACCCCGCTTCCTTTTATTTAAATCTATTTAATGGGTTTTAGTTTTACTATTTATTGCAGATCTTCTTTCTGTAATTCAAAGAGAGGCAGAAGCTGGAACACTACCAAAACATATCGCTCACTCAATGGAGGAACTCTATCAGAACTACAAAAATGCGGTGATTATATTCTTGGGCTCATCCTGATTTTTTAAAGTGTGTGAAACACTGAATAGCATTTGCCATCTGAATAAGAGGCTCACTTAAACAAAAGTGCTTATTTCTTAACTTTCAACGTTCTTTCCCTATTCAGGTTTTCCAAAGTGGTAATCCCCGTGCAGAAGATATTGTATTGTCAAACATGCGTGTAGCATTTGATCGAATGTTCTTGGATGTGAAGGTTTGCTTAGATGATACGTATTGGTAATAACTAATCTGAATTATACTTCTTGCTAAACATGTTAATTAATTTTCAGGAGCCTTTCGAATTTTCACCGTATCATGAAGCTATTCGAGAGCCTTTTAATTACTATATGTTTGGTCAAAATTATATTCGTCCTCTGATCAATTTCAGGTTAGTTAACAGTCTTTGTTTTGATTCTCATCGTTGTATTTAGTGGACTTCCTCATTTAGCTTTCCCATATTCGAAGCAGTTAATGCGGTAAAACATCGGATATCGGTCAAGGACCGATATTTGAGATATAGGTTATCGCGGTGGGATATTGGTAACGTTAATATCATGTAGAACTGATATATATAGCAATTTAACACTAACAATTCAGTATACTCTCCTACCATTAACAAATTAACCTTTTGCAACTTGCAAAACACAACAATTGTAGCAAGTGGGAACTCATTAAGACTTGAAACAAACGCTAACAATTAACAATTAAGACTTAAAACACTAATAGCAGCAATAAGAAGAAAGACGAATGGTAGAACTAAGAAGAAAGGTACTGATATCGGGAAAATCGGTGATATACGGTTAAAATCGTCGATAATATCGGTACCGATATTTGACTCCGATATTTTACATGGGGACCGATAACCGACATATCGGAGATATATCACCGATATTAAATGCATAGCCCATATTACACAATAACTATAAAGGAACATGTGAGTATCGTTGTCATTCCTACGACGTAATCGTATTTGATTATCAGGGAATCATATGTTGGCAACGTCTCTCTTTTCAGTGAAATGGAAGAACAGCTGAAGCAGGTTCCTGGTTTCTTCTTCTTCTTCTTATTTTTTTGTGTGTGTGAAATCTTGATCTTTCTTAAGATCCTAATATTTACTTATTATCATTAAAACCATCAGGGTGAAAATGTAATTTTGATCTCAAACCACCAATCCGAAGCAGATCCAGCTGTCATTGCCTTGTTGCTTGAAACAACAAATCCTTATATTTCCGAGAACATAGTAAGTTTTCTTTAAATTAATGCCACATACGATGAAAATGTTCATTGAGTTAAATATTTGATTACTGTAATGCAGATCTATGTGGCAGGGGACAGAGTTATAACGGATCCTCTTTGTAAGCCTTTCAGCATGGGAAGGTTCTATTTACTTTTTAATTCCACATAACAATCATGCCTTCATATAGTTGTCCTGATATGAACTTATATCATAGGAACTTGCTGTGCGTATATTCAAAAAAACATATGAACGATGTTCCTGAGCTTGCTGATATGAAAAGGAGAGCAAATACAAGAAGTTTAAAAGAGATGGCTTTGCTTTTGAGGTATCTACTATTCTTTTTGAAAATTATAATATTTAAGTTGGAACTTCTGTGTGGTTATAAAGTCGCAGTTGCTATTATTTGCTCTATCTCATTCTGTAAGTAATATTCTACACAGATTAAATGTGCTTCCATCAAATCAAATATGTATGTATCTTTATGATTAATAATGTGTGCTGCCCTTCAAGTTTGGGCTTTTTTGTAATTGGGCAACTTATGTTTTTTAGGACTTTTTACCTCTTTTGATAATCTGTTATTCAAACAACTTCAATGTTGTTTAATCTTATTAAATTGTTGGGGCAACTTGCAAAATATCATATATACCCAAGCAAAATTATAAATATCATATATACCCAATTCATTTAAAACAATTTAATAAATGACGACTTTACCCTTATTTTTCTAAAACTTTGAAATCTCATATATGACCTCCAACTTCAAATATTATATTTACTCATTTCTAGCTTAAGTTATTTAGCTTCAATATTATATATGGAGAATACTATTGTTTATGGGAGAAAATAAAAAAAATATAAAAATAGAAGGGGTAAAAAATAAATTTAAAATGTGTTATATAAATATATGAAGTTAAAAGATGAGCAAATATGACAACTTAGAAGTTAAAAAAATAAGGGTGGAATGATTATTTATTAGATTGTGTTTAATAAATTGGGTATATATGATATTTTAACTATTTTGTAAGGGTGTATATAATATTTTTAGTTTTGGTTGGGTACGTATGAAAATTTTCAAGTTTGTAAGGGTATGTATGAAATTAATCCTAAATGGTTTAATAGTTTTAGCTTTTGAACTCTAGGGGTGGATCAAAAATAATCTGGATTGCACCAAGTGGTGGAAGGGACAGGCCTGATCCCGTCACAAATCAATGGTTTCCAGTAAGACATCTTTCCTTGTATGACATGGATACTACGTGTTATTTTCACGTTATTAACTTTTTAAAATTAGGCACCTACACGTTTATAAATTATAACTACATATGTTATGTTTAGGCACCATTCGATGCCAGTTCTCTGGACAACATGAGAAGGCTTGTGGACCATGCTGGTGTGGTGGGTCATATATATCCTTTAGCCATACTATGCCATGACATCATGCCCCCTCCTCCTCAGGTGTGTTCCCTTTTGCTTCTGGTATTCATAATTTTATTATTATTTTTTTATAATTATATTATAAATGTATAGGTTGAGAAAGAAATTGGAGAGAAAAGGTTGATATCTTTTCATGGCACTGGAATATCAGTTGCACCTGAAGTTGATTTCCAAAAGGCCACTGCTTCTTGTGGATCCCCTGAGGAGGTTGGTGTTACATAATTTTACATGTTTTTCCGTCCTTAAAAATTTTATTTATATAAATATATTGCTTGCAGGCCAAGGCAGTTTATTCACAGGCACTTTATGATTCAGTGTGCGAGCAATACAACGTGCTACAATCCGCCATAAATGGAGCAAAAGGCTTAGAAGCATCAACATCAAGTGTCTCATTGTCGCAACCTGTTGACTAGTATATGTATGCCCCAAGTTAGTCTTCAGGCATGCATCCTTTTTTAAAATTTGTACAGAATAGGAGGAATCGGATTGCTAAATAACTTGTTTGTTTTTTCAATGCAGCAGCAGGTGAGAATATTATTTTTACATGAGCCTAGGTGTATAGATACCAAAGCATAGAAGATCTGCAAGCAAATTCCATCAGCAAGAGAAATTTGTTGTTTTTAAGTTTTTTTTTTTTAAAGAAGAATATATACACATATAACGTGTAATGAAATGGTTTAGGGATGGGCAATGTAGAGTTTGTATGGTTATGTTAGCTTGTAAAGGACCATCAAGCTGTAGACAGGTCTTCAACACAAACATCATGTTGGACCTTTTTTACTATATCATAACTTCCATTCCTGCCCTGCTTTCTTATGTTATTGTCAGTTGCATATAGTCGGGTTGATGACTGGTGATGGTTGATTGTTGGGTGTGGGTGGGTGGGGGTGGGGGGGACTTCTGACCCAAATGCGTATACATGGGTCATTTTTTAATTACTATGGGTCACTTTGGGCTTCCATGTAATAATTAACGGGTCAATTTAAAACAAGGGAAATATGTTCCACGGGTCAAGTAGGGTTAAGAAGTAAAAAGAAATGGGTGGAACGGGTTAGTGGGGTAGAAGAAAAAAAGAAGCGGGTTAGAAGCATTATCTTGTTCTAGCTTCTAGGGTTTTTTTTTTTTTTTTTTTCTCTCAGAGAGGGCTTTTCTTCGATCTTGATAGAGAATCTACAAATCATCTTCAATCGTGAATTTTAATGATAGGAATATGAGATCTCTGATATATGTGAAACGTCATCCTAAAATCATCTTTAACTTCATCGACGATTGAGAATCTGGTGAGTTTTTATCTTTAAAAAAAAGCCTTCGTTGGGGTTGTCGTGGCTGAATTCTTAGAACCCATGGCTGTTATGGGTAATTCTTAGAATCAGGTGATTGAATCTGACACTCAACCGATGAACTATGTGTATTTATTAGAAGAGAGTGGGGGGGAAGCAAAGTTGAAGATTTGATAGGTTACTAGTTAGTGTTTCATGATTCGCATAAAAATTTTTAGAGAGAGTATTATAAAGAGTAGTTTTGACTTTGTAAACAAAAGTTGAGTTTGACTGTATTTCTATTATGTTAATGTTGGAATTGAAAACATCGAATCTGTATGATCATTATAAGCGTATGTTGTAAGGGTAAAGGGAAATTGATGTACTTACTGGTCTCGAATATTGACCAAAATATTGCAAGTCTACATAAATATACTCATTTTGGTTGGTTTAATTCTCATAATTTGTTGGACATTCATTACATATTCTACAGATTTGAGAATTGCTGGTAGAATTATTAATCAAATCTGTGCCTTTATTGATCACCAATTTATGCTTAAGCATGGATTGATTGGTGTCACAAAGTATTGACCCGTACTCGACCCGAACCCGTTTCAACCCGATAGATTGGCCCCTCGCTATACAATCTCTTTTTTTTCTAAAAAAAAACATTTTAACTGACCTGACCCGACCCGATCCGAAACCGATACTGACCCAGACCCGTTTCAACCCGAACCTGTTTCGACCCGAACCAAAAGAACCATTTTTTAATTGACCCGAACCCGTTTTGACCCATAACACGACCGAACCAATCAACCTGTAAATCAAATAATCAATTTTTGAAAAACCATTATTACTTTGGTGCCTAAATCCTCTTTTCTTTTAAAGCTGGCCCATCAAGAGAACTAGGACAAAATCAATTAGCCCACCAAGCAAAAATCCAACCCATTCTCTGAACCTTTTTTAAGCTACAATCCAGGGTTGATAATGAGCCCTTTGCTTCGGCCTAGACGAGATTTTGGACCTGAACAATTATCATTCGAGTCCTTCTCAAATTGACCCAAATATAATTTACACCAGATCTAAATGTTCCTTCGAAATTTGTGAAAATGATATTTTCACAAATAAAGGGAATAAATTTTATCCTAATTTTTGACTAGAAATATATATAAGACTATCCACATCAAGAATATTTATAGGTGATTCTTGGCCTATGTGGAGGGTATTTGTGAAAGGGATGGATTAGTGGGTGTTGTAGAGGATGACATGGAGGGTGTTCATTCTTAAGGATTCTTGGTGAAGAATGGGGGAATGGTGGGTCCTTTCTTTTTTTTTATTTAGTTTAAATTTAATAAAATAATTATAATAAGGTTGTTTGTGGGAAGGATATATATGTTATTGTTGTGGGTAAAAAGTGTTTGTGGGAAGAATAAGTGAAAAGCTAATGTGGCATGCTGATTAGGCTGTTTGTAGAAAGGATAGCCTTTCACTGATGCGGATAGTCTAAGAAAACTGAGGTGAATATATATATTTCTTTGTGGGTTTGTGTTCTATGTTGGAAAAGAGAGCCAAATCGTGTCCAAAACGGAGCTAAGATGAATGAGATATCGATGCTCAAAGTTTGGTGTCTAAAACACATAATGCTTTAATATTGAAGTGGAATGGGAAAGTGACACCTTGTCCCACATATAGGATGACACTCCTTCCTTATTCTTCTATGGAAGCACACTCTAGTGTACTCGCAAAGGGTGCGGACCCTAACTCGCATACGTGTAGGCATAATGCGGCACTTTGATGGTACATTTTCCACTTCGCACGCTCGCAACGCCTACAACTGCCTTTGTATTTCTGACCAAGTGGCAGATGGTCAGCCTCTCTGGTGACATGGCATGCACATGGGGCGCGGGTACATGGCGCATGATGACCAGGGCACTGCGCTCGCAATTTTTTCAGAGCGCCTAGGTGGCGCGCGAGTGGCGTACAAAAGTCAGCCAATACGGCACAACTGTGTGGCGTGTTCTTATAGGTTCCTTGGCGACGTAGCGTGTGCACACTGGCATGCCAGTTCTTATGCGCGCATGACTCGCAGAAGCTTCCCAAGCTTCAGTAATAGAGCATGTGCGAATCTGAAGTTGAAACAGACGAGTCAAGGGGCCTTGACAAAATTAAATGACGAATTAAAGTGTATTGAAGATGTTTAATACAGTTTAATTCTCTCATTTAATTCGATTTTTATTATTTAATCTCATATATGCAGTATAAAGATAGGAACATATCTGTAGAAGTGATACCCCCAAAAACACCAACAGCATATGAAAAATTTCCTCTGCAAATTTGTGATCACTTTGCTTCTCTTTTCAAAGTACTCTTGAGGTCCTCGAGCCAACTCCGACAGTATTGTTGCTCCGGTTGTTGTACCCCAGAAGACAAAACGAGTTCTTAATGGAGACTCGGAATTTGTTTTAAGGGGCCTGTGTCAAACACAACCCTCAGCCATGTTGGGGAATTTTAGTTTGCCGGATGATCAGAGAGGCATGTAATCACTCTCAGATCAAATTATTTCGGTGGTTCACCCGAATAATTCAATCGGATACAACTCAGATTTTATGAGACATTGAACCAGGGTATGTGCGTATGTGTGAATTTTCGAACTAGGAAGATCATCAAAAAACTGTGTGTACGAATTTTGGGGATGTTTTCAGATAACTGCCTCTGGCAGTTATATTTCAATTTAATTAAATTGCATTAAAAACATGCCTTAATTTTTGTATGAAAAATTAGGATGAATTTTCACAAATTTTATTTTCTAAGGCATTTTCCATAAAGCAATTTAATTAAAATAATATTTGCACAAAACGACCCCAGCTAGGGGTTCTGCCCCTTGGACCCCGCCAGGGGCTACCGCCCCTTGGACCCTGTTCCCAGGGGCACTACCCCCGGACCCCCGCCAAGGGGTGCTGCCCCCTTGGAACCACCGTAGAGTACGGGCTTCGCTCGTACACTTCGAATTATAATAACTCAAACAAGCGTGCACTCTCACACCTCCTAACTTGCTTGATGTATATTATTATTCGCTTTGATCACCAAGTCAATCCCGATTACACTAAAATGTCTAACAAGCCACCTGTTCTTTCTGTTTCATCTCAATTTCTTTTATTTTCTGTTACTTCACTTGTAATATCATCATCATCATCATCATACTCAGTAAATCCCACCAATAGCAAAGTTAAGGTAGGGTCTGAGGAGGGTAAGATATAGACAGCCTTACCTCTACCCCGTAGGAACAGAGAGGCTGCTTCGAGTGAGACCCCCAGCTCGATAGTAGTTTTGCATCAAGCCTTGGACATAAGACACATAACACTTAGCAATCGGACAAAGGCCGATTAGTGCATGTAACCCCTTGTCTTTCGGCTATCAACGCCACCACAAGATGCATGATTAACCGTCCACCACTTTTAACATTATTTTCATGAAAATAGTAAAATAAAGTTAAAATTAGTGCAATTTCACTTTTGCCCCCCGAGGGCCCACACATATATACATTATATGCTCGCACCTCAACCGGGGCGTACTTCACTTGTAATAATTTTGTACTTTACCGCTTCCTTCTATTTCTGTTTTTGTAATTCAGTAATAAAAACCGTTTCATTTATATTTTGCGCGAAGGGTTCCTACACCTAAGACCGTGGACCCGTTATTTGACTTGAGCTCGGACTCGCTAGCGCAATATACCGAGCACACAGTGGCGGATAAACGGTAAACCTAATCATTTCGATGATATTGGCACGATCGGTCCAAAGATAATTTGGAGGTTTCTAAAATAATCGGTCAGTCTACAAACCGTATCCTCCATGATTCGATGTGATCTTAAGTCCAGCTTTCCCATGATTCGTTTAAGGGCTCCTCTCGTTGTATCTTGGGTGGTGATGGTTTTAGCTCTGCTTAGTGCATTTTATCCCATTTGCCGTTAAAAAATATTATTTTTTAAGTTTGTTTGCTCAAATTTTATACGTATAATTTGTAATAAATTTTACATGTTTGATTCCCGGCCAACACATTTTACGGTTCTGCCCGATTTGTGTATGTTAAGGTGGGCCCATGTGTGTCTACTAATCACAATTTACCTTCATTTTCTTTTTTTTAACTAATGGTATTGTGTGTTAGTTAACCCACAACACAATGTTCACGAATATTTAGTTTATGGTCAAGTTGTGACGTGGCGGTGATGTGGCAATGAGTTAACAGATATTTAGTTAACCCATAACACATAGTCTCAGATTAGCTCCTCCGACGGTCCTGTATGTATGGTTGTATGGGCTTGGTCGCAAAACCATGTCGCTTGTCAAAGGCAGGAGATAAGATTGGTGGCTTTGCACCGGGTTTCTCGATGGTCCATTTCACTCAAAACCAGTTTTCAGTTTAACAAATCATTTGGTTTTCAAAGATAATGGATTTTACGTAAACTAGTAATAAGACCCGCTTGCGATGCATCGTGGGCCCATTGCAAACATCGAATGGATTAGTCCAGACGTAATCTGATGCGTTAACATGTGAAAACGCATGTTTCGACGTGTTCGATCTAACTCAATGTAACCTATAAAAGCATTGCAATTAGACAAAAAAAAAATAAAGTAAATCGAATTTATATCGTACAAAAAGAAACGGAATCGAACATGGTTGGTTCGCTTAGCGGCGACAAAATGTTTAGTAACTCGAATTTATACTGTCGAATGAGAACATATTATACATGTCTAAAATATTTATTAACTAAAATTTGTATGGTATCTATTTTATACTTAAGATTATATAAAAAAAACATTTCAATTAATTTATTGTTTTAACATATTATATAAACCTTTGACCATTCTACGTATATAATAAAAGAACATTTTCTTATAACCCTTTATGTAAAAACATTCCGTAAAGAAAAAAAAACATATAAACAATGTAGAGGGACTAACACAAATCAAAAAGGAAATAAGTAGCGTCAACATCTAAAAGACATAGAAAAATGTAAATACCAAAACATTTTATAAAGAATGCATAGACACCAAGGCAAATCAATAAGAAATCAGAAGGGTCAACATGTAAAAAGTATACAAGGACCAAAAATGTAAATATCACCAACATCATCTTTCAAAATTATATAGAAAGAATATAATTCCCTATTTTTTTAGAAAAAAACTAGCAAACACATTATGTTGGAAAAGCTAGGAGTAAATTGCACAAAACGTCTTTTATGTTTGCTTAAATTTGTAGGGTTCAGCCTTTATGTTTAAAACTTGTTGAAAACAACCTTTACGTTTATTTTTGTTGTAGGTTCAATCCTTTATGACTAACCAGGTTAATTTTATCAGTTTAATCATCTCACATGCCTAACATATGAGGGCATAATTGTCATTTTCTTCCCCCTTCTTGTAAAACCAATGTTGTAGAAGGCGATAGGCGCTAGTCGGGCGGTGAGGTACCGCCTAGGGATTAATCGGATTGGACTTTTTAAGTATAATTTTACAAATTTTTTTATATATATAGATAACTTTATACTTTTTATTAATAAATTTACAAGTTTAGGAGATAACTTTATACTTTTTATTAATAAATTTAAAAGTTTAGGAACCATATGTAAACTAGTGAAAGATAGAGGGGGTTAAATGTTAAAATACCTAAAATTAAATGTTAAAATAGGTTTATAAGTAATATTTGGGCTGTAAAACAATGGGCCAGATTCAAAAATGGGTCAAATTTTGTGTTTAATGGGCTGTAAAACATGGACCGATTAGTCCGATTTTGACCGCCTGGGACCGATTTTGACCGCCTAAGACCGATTTTGACCATATCCGCCTAATTGGACCGACTAGCTAAATATTAGTCAGTAACTCACCGCCAAGCGCCTAGGCGCCGATCAATCGGCCGCCTAGGCCGATTTCTGCAACATTGTGTAAAACCCATAGTACTATTAATCCACAATTCATCATCACCTCCAAATTTTATCTGCAACTGCCTATCGATATAAAACAAAAAACACATCCGCTACTTGCGGATCCAAAACCCTAACCGCTTCACCACCATAATTTGCACATAACAATGACGCCGTCATCCAATGCTGCACATGATGCTGCTACATTAGTGAAGAAGCACTGGATAAACGACCGGAATCAAATTATCCAGGGGGTTAGGTTCTGCATAAAAGGGTGGTTCTCTCTCGTTTGATTCGAAGGGACAGGTCTTCTTCTCCGGTGAATACTGCAAAACAGAACACCGTTAGCCTCGTCACGGGGAGAAGGGAGATTCTCTCAATGACCCGACTCCGGCGTGAGAATAAGTATGTGTTTATGAAGAAGAAGAAGTATTGATGAAGTGAGTATGACTTGAAGTTCATACCTGATTTATTCTCATATTTATAGCCAGGAATTTGGGCGGGAAAACTCGTTGTTGAAATAGTAACGGAAGATGCTAACTCCGTAAGCGGTTATTTTCCCTCCGTTAATTCTCTTGATCGGATTGTGCGTGCACACGGATCGCGATCTTGATCAACGGCTGGGGTGTTGCCACGTGGAAAGTGGGCAAGTGGAGGTTTCTCTCCAATTCCATGCCATCATCATGATTTCAGGATGACATGGGGTGATGACGCGTGTCCCAGGCGTTATAACCGTCTGGTGGTGCACGATTGAGTCTTCTAGAAGATTATTGCCATAATCTAGTGTGACTCCTTATTGTGTGGTATTAGCTTAGTAAATAATATCCAAGTCTGGTTATTATTTAAGCGGAAATGTTAACCTGGAATTTTTATCCCTGTTTGTTATGGAGAAAAGGCGCAAGGACTCATTAACTTCCTTTTGGCGCGCGGGTGTTATCTGCTGTCTTCCTTAAACTCTCTTTGTTGGACCAGTGCGCGGCCGCGCAAGGTCTAAAGAGGGTTAAAAGGTGAGGTTGTGGTATGGTCCCAAGTACTTAATACGAGGTTTTTGGGACCTTACCCCTTCAAGTCCTCCCAGTCTAGTGTTGCTCTTATGCCAATAAGTGGAGCACTGGACTATGAGAGAGGGGTGCTTTTTTCTGTAGGGTTTTTCTTTTTTCTTCTTTTTTTTGCAGTGGTATGGATAATCTTTTGAAAGAAGATTTCCTTACTCCTCATAACCTTTGTTTAAAAGTGTTAAGGAAATTTGTGAATTTCCCTCTATTGGTCTGACCTTCTTTAATCATGATCCGATGTTTTATTACATCACTTGTAATAAAAATTGAATATACGCATTACATTTTCATTTTCTTGCTTTGGTATGTGTATCGACGCTGTCAGACTTCATTTATTGAGATATGACATTTTTTCCTGTGGCGCCGTTTAGGGGAGATGATTTGATAGTTGATCATGATTGTAACCTTTCTCCTTTATCGATGTCAACACTTCTATTATATATACATTTGATAGTTTTGAACTTTTTTACCTGATTTGGGAATATGAAGACTAGGCAATCCTTTCATTCCCGAAGATTATTGGAGATCTTGAGGGTCTATGAGGCCGCCAAAGGTCTCCTTCCTCTTGCTGATTCACCACCACTGGTGGTTACCGGAAACGAAAAGCCTTCTAATCCCGTCTTTCCCACAGCTATGGGTTTTGGTTATGAATCTCGCCGGCCAAGAGATGTTGGTGATGAAAGGGTTGCTTTACTATCTACCGATGATTTGATGGAACGCTTTCCGACTATCCGGAAAGGTGAATTCTTGGTAGTGTATCATCGCCGGAACAAACGTCGTTCTGATCCAGTTGCTGTTGACGTCGATCTTGCTGCTGATCTTCGTCATTAGGTTAGGTTTTGGGAATGGTATATACCTCTTTTGATGTTGTAGGTATGTTTATTTTGCGACTGATATTTTGGAAGAAACACTGTTGTGTTCTTGTAAATGGTTTGTTAAAGTGCTTTTGTTGCACTAATGATATTTTTGATGCACTGTTGTGCATATCTGCCTTGGTAATTCACAAGTTTGTGTTTGGATTACAATATGTTTGTGACACCTGTGTCACTTCAACCATCAAACAAATACCAAACCAATGAAATATTGTATTTCATACTTGGGATTTGTAAAAATGTATGTATCATTTGCACATATCAACTCTTGTTCGATTTCGGGCTCTAAATCGCTTTCTGGAAGGTTATACGCGCACTGATGCGTAAATATAACCAGTTTAATGCAACAAACACTCCGGAATAGTGACATAAGCTTAACATACCTTAAATAACCTTTACATAAATTGGAAATAAGTTTCGGAAGGTTTGGTATGCCGAAATCAAGTTTATTTGCTTACAGGGACTAAATTCGACAAACTACGAAAGTATGTCAATTTGTACTGTAACGGACATTCCGGAACTTGACCATAATTTAAACATACCCTAAATATCCTTTACATAGCTTAGAAATAGGCTTTGAGGTGTTCGGTGTGCTAATATAAACTTTCTAGTCATTCAGGGACTAAAAACGTCAAAAAGTGCATAAGTTTGCATTTTCGCGCATATCTTACGTTCTGAATATATCCGGACATCCAAAAATTTATGTAAGCATTAAGATATTTTATTTTAGTGTTTGGCATAATAAAAATCCATTCGTCGCTTAATTTGGATCGTTTTTGCGTCCGTTACGACTTCCGTCGTAATTAACCGAACAACGCAACCGTACGACCAAACGAGCCGACATCCGGGATATTTTTGAGCACATTTTAAGTTCTCTATACTTTAAATTCATTTTAGAGCTTTGAAATGGGGTTAACGGGGCTTAAACATGTCAAAAATGCATCGAAAACCAAGTTTGGGGCTTCAGGGACTAAAACTGCCAATTTTGAAAGTTGCTGACCTGCAAGGTCCTTACGATCCGTATGGACCTTTGCTTACGGTCCGTAAGCAGTCCCCAGATCAGCAGAAACTTGTTTCCAGCTTGTTCCAGCTGTTACACACAATTGCACATGGTTTCCTTGATTCTATGGGCCAATTTTGATGGTTTTCAAGTGTCCCTTGTATTTGTAAACCATGTGCCCACATGGATGGTTGAGATTGAAGCTCGGTTTTCGATAAACGATCTTAACGGTTCAAGGAAATCTATAAATACCCACCTCCTATCACTTGCAAAACCCACATTGATCTGATTTTGGCTCTCTAAGTTGAAGTTTATACTTCATACCTGAGAGTAAATCGGATCAAATCTTGCGGGGACCCTTTGTAAGTATTCCTTCGTTCTTTTTATTCGTTTTTAGCGTTAAAGTCAAACCGCGTTTGACTTTCTGCATTGACCAGTTTATGGTCAAAGCGAAGTTCGTTTGAACTTCATAACGTGAGCGTAATCACGATGGTTATAGTCCCTAATAACTATACCTACTGATTACCACGTTATCTAGGCTCAGTGACGAGTCGTAGTTTCGGCCAAAATGCGTATTCTTGCGCATTTTGTAACCAAACTACTTTTAGGTATCAAAACCGTTTGTTTTGATACCAAACCTGTTTTCTAAATTCGTTAAACATGTTCTTACATGTTTAACTCGTCACTTGTAGAATTGTGCTTGTATAGGGTCGTAAGGTAAGCGATCTAAACAATCGCTTATACTCTCGAACCCGACCCGTTTGGTTGATCTTTAGGATCCGACCAAACACATTAGGTGACCATAGTTGTATAGGGAATAACCTTCCGAGGTTATACCTTATGGTCACGTCGTTTAAGTAGTTGTATGATAGGTAGTTTATATGCCTTAGGAAAATTACCAAAATACCCTTTTTATGCATAAATTCATTTTAAGCATATGTAACTTAATTTTTGACATCTAAACTGATTTAGCAACAATATTAGACATGTTAAGGTATATAATACTTGTCATAGGACTAGTTAAGCGGTCCGAACGCATTTTACGCGACCGACGCGTTAAAGTAGCATAAGCTACCTAAACGGGTCGTAATGGGTCGTAAGGACTTAGGTTAGGTTTCATTTTAGTATGTGGGCTTTGTTAAACCATATCATATGAGTTCCAATACTCATTTGGTTTACGAAACCTCGTACTATCCAATCCCCCGATTTAGGTCCGGTTATTTATGTAGTTATCTATATAGGGTGCCGTTTGATTCTGTGATCCCTCTAGCTTTGCTTGGTTGTTATTCAAGACTTCTAAGCACCCTCAAGTGAGTACATAGACCCCTCTTTTACTGTTTTTCAAACGTTTTGGGGTGAAACACATGTGCCTACTTGTTACTTTCGTGCTTTTCATGTTTTCATATCATATACTTGCTATGTTCATTAGTACACTATTAGTACATGATTTCATTGTGTTTTTGCTATGTATGTTTACTTAACATGCTAGCACATTGTTTTACATGACATTTTATGCTATGTATGTTCATTTAGCGCATACTTAGTACATTGTTTTACATTACCTTTTCATGCTATGTATGTTCATCATACTTAGTACATTTTACATCACATGCTATGTATGTCTATTTGTTGCATACTTAGTACATTTTCATTTCATCACATGCTTACATTTTGGGTATGACATTTGGTTTGTTTAAGTGGGACCATATACATTCATTAACTTTGATCACGCCGCTCGTTAGTAGGTAATGGTACCATAGGAATTGACAACTCCCGTTCCTGACATCCTAGGTATGTTTGGATGGAAGGAATGACCGAATTCGATAAAACATAACACAGATAGACCTTTAAATTCATTTAGGGGTTTTATCGCCACAGTCACAAGGCTTGAACGTATGCATTTTTACAATACCGCATAGATGTTTGTATTTAGTATAGCATGCATTTCCACAAAACATAACGTTGATTTAAACCACGTTTTACTTCAATACATTGTTTTGTGCATTTTTACCTATGGTTTAGTTAATACATATTTCACTTGCCATACATGACATTTTGTTTACACATTACATGATTGACATTTGACATAGACATTTTGATATTGATATACACATTTCATGGACTACATTTTGACATAAACATTTTGACATGGTTTTCACAAAGACATTTGACAAGTGGTTTAGACATGGGCAATTTACATTGGTGGTTTGTTTGGGTAAGTGATTTAAGTAACGAGGCGTGTGTAACGTGGTACAATAATGGTGGATACGCCGCTGGTACTTCCTATATATAAGTGCTTGTATTATATTACATGTCGTAGCGTTATTTAAATCATTCAATTTGGACTTATACATTTTATACAAATAACATATTTTTCACAAGACATTGTTTTACAAACAACTTATCTTATACAAACTCATTTTATTTGGTTATTCATTTAACCTTACATTATTCTTTTAAATATACATATCTATCATCGCTTTTCAAATGATTTATTAAACAAAACATTTTACAAGGATCATGACTGACTTTTGTTAAACAACTTTTTCTAAACTTATAAGTCATGAATCCTAAATCAATAAAACCTATGTACTCGCCGGAATTTTTATGCTGACGTACCTATTTTCACATGTGTTACAGGAGATGATGCATAGGTTTGATCAAGATACACATTGGCGGATTTGGGCCTTAGTGACAATAAAAGATGCAAGACTAGTTAATTATGTTATACTTCTTTGTTTGTTTAGACATTGTAACTCAGTTAATCAATAAAACAAAATTTCAAATTTCCATGTGTTATGAAACAATGATTCTGTTACAACACTCCCCGACGATTCCGCCACGCTTTGTTGTTTTACGTGGTCGGGGTGTGACAATGTTGCATATGTTTAATTACTTTGTTTGGGTAGAGCAAATGCACGTGAGGTTGTGCTTACTTAGACTGTTCATGAGGCGTACAATGTTTACCATATTGTTTTCGCGTAAACCAAAAGAATTATATGCAATTTGTAACAAACAATAACATGTGTAAGATAACTGTTGCATTAAAGCCGATAATACAAAGTAAAATAGAAAAATACATGGCCTGTATAAATGTGATTTGATGAATAGCTTGGCTATATATAACACCTGCGCAACTGCTGCGCATTCCAGGTGCGGGGAACAGATGTTCCGTCGACTCTTTTTAGGGTGTATGCCCCTTTGCCTAGGACCTCACTGATGATGTATGGCCCTTCCCATTTTGGCGCTAGCTTGCCCGGCTTATCCGTATTGGAAGCTTCGTTGTCGCGTAAGATGAAGTCCCCTGGAACGAAAGTACACACGCGTACGCGCGCATTGTAGTACTTTTCAAGCTTGGATTTGTATCTCGCTTCTGCGATGGCGGCGTTTTCGCGCCTTTCTTCGAGAAGGTCTAAATCCATTCTTCGTTCCTTTTCATTGTTTTGTTTTTCCATGGCAAGCATGTGTGGCGACGGAAGGCCAATTTCGGCTGGGATCACCGCTTCTGATCCGTACACAAGGCTGAATGGGGTTTCTCCCGTACTAGTTTTGGCATGGTACGATGAGCCCATAGTATGCTAGGGAGCTCATCGACCCATCCTCTGCGCGCTGTTCCGAGTCTTGCCTTTATGCCGTCAACTATTTGTTTGTTGACACTTTCAACTTGCCCATTTGCTTGTGGATGTGCCACAGAGGCAAAGTTGTGTTCAATCTTCATTTCCTTGAACCATTTCTGAAGATCTTCCGAGGCAAATTTGGTACCGTTGTCGGAAATGATGCGCAATGGTAATTCGAATCTGCAAATAATATATTCCCATATACATTTTCGGATCACCATTGATGTGGTTGAAGCTAACGCCTTGGCCTCAACCCACTTTGTGAAATAATCTACTGCCACAATAATGAACTTCACCGCGCCAGGTACGTCAGGGAATGGACCAACAAGATCGATGCCGCATTGCTGAAAGGGCCAGGCGGATGTGACTGGTACGAGTGGATTTTTTGGACGGAGGGTTTTTGGAGCGTGACGCTGA
The DNA here is from genome assembly GCF_002127325.2 of Helianthus annuus. NCBI lineage: Eukaryota > Viridiplantae > Streptophyta > Magnoliopsida > Asterales > Asteraceae > Helianthus > Helianthus annuus. Next base: position 157,429,217 of record NC_035435.2, on the reverse strand, counting down.
CAAGTTGCGCATTTTCGTAGTAATTCTACCGCGTCCACATGCATTCCTGGCCAATAGTAGCCTGCGCTCATGATCTTTGCTACTACCATGCGCGGGCCAGCGTGTATCCCACATAAGCCTTCATGGAGTTCCCTGACTAAGTATTGCGCATCTGTTTTGTCAACACAACACAGGAGCGGTCCCATGAATGATTTTCGGTATAGAATTCCGTCCGCCATCTCGTAGTTTATTGCCTTGTTCTGGATTTTCCTAACTTCTGCCTTTCCTTCCGGAAGTTTGCCATGCTGTAGGTACATGATGATCGGGGACATCTAGGATGGGTTGCCGATCTCTATGATGTTTACTTGTTTGAGAGGAACAAAAGGATTGGACAGTACCTCGATGCGCACCTCTTTTGCTAGGTGTCTGAAGCTCGTGGCATCCAATTTGCTTAGTGCATCCGCATGCTTGTTTTCGCTTCTGTTTATGTGATTTAGTTTGAACGTTTGGAATTGGCTGATTAACATCTGCGCTTGTTCCAGATATAGCGCCATAGCTTCACCTTTCGCATCGTAGTGCCCATTAACTTGCTCAGCCACCAGTTTTGAATCAACGTTAGCTTCAAGGTTTTTCGCTCCCATTTTAAGCGCTAAACGAAGGCCTGGTAGAAACGCTTCGTATTCTGCTTCGTTGTTCGTGCTCCGGAAATCCAGGCGTATCGCATATGTAAGTTCGTGATCGTCTGGGCTGACCAATCGGAGACCCGTGCCTGCTCCATCGTCATTAGAAGCCCCGTCTGTGTGTAGAGTCCAGACCCTATCGTCGAAAACTGGAACAGGGTTTTGGATTGCTTCACATTCCTGCACTTTGTCCATGGGGACTTCTGTGGCGAAGTCCGCTAAAACTTGCCCTTTGATTGCTGGCCGCGGTCTATATAGGATATTGTATCCTCCCAGCTCTATGGCCCACTTAGCCAGTCTCCCCGCGACATCGGGTTTGGATAAAATTTGCCCCAAGTGATAGTTAGTGAGAACTGTAATAACATGACCTGAGAAGTACCGGCGAAGTCGTCGAGATGCATGTACTAGTGCGAGGACCAGTTTCTCTATCATTGAGTAGCGTGTTTCTGGGCCGGTGAGCATCTTGCTAATATAATATATTGGGGTCTGAATATTCTCCCGTTCCACCATTAACACTGCACCAAACGCTACTTCTACAGCAGATAAATACAAGATCAGCGGTTCCTTTTCTCGTGGTGTTGTTAGCGTTGGCAGCTGAATTAAACACTCCTTCATTTGCTTGAAGGCTGTTTCTGCATCTGGTGTCCACTGGAAGTGGCTTTTCTTGGCACAATTGTGTAGTGTGCTAATGAACGGGTAAGACTTTGCAGCATGATTTGCCAAGAATCTGTTCAAGGCTGCTAATCGTCCCGCGAGTCTTTGCATTTCTTTTACTGTTGCAGGTGACGGCATCAGCTGGATGGCTTGCACCTTCTCTGGGTTAACTTTAAAACCGTCTCTTGTTACTATAAAACCCAAAAATTTTCCTTCTTCCATCCCAAAGGAGCACTTTGTTGGGTTAAGTTTCAGGTTAACACTGCGCAAAGAATCGAACGTACGCTGAACGTTTGCTAGCATGGTTTCCTCTTCGTGGCTCATGATGACGAGGTCATCCATATATACTTCGACTGTTTTACCAATGTCTTCCCCGAAGACTGTATCCATTAAGCGCTGGTAAGTTGCTCCCGCGTTACGGAGACCGAAGGGCATTTTTGTATAGTAGAAGATTCCCTTGTCTGTGCGGAAGGCAGTCTTGTCTTCATCCTCCTCTTTCATTTGGACCAGATGATAGCCCTTATAACAGTCAAGAAAGCACTTCCAGCGAAAAAATGCTAGAGAGTCAACTTTTTTGTCTTTCTCTGGCAGCGCATAGCAATCCTTTGGGCAGGCCTTATTGAGGACTTTGAAGTCAACGCACATTCGCCATCCGCCATTGTGTTTTTGGACCATTACTGGGTTAGCGACCCAGGTATGGTATTGTACTTCGCGCAAGATTCCGGCATTAAGTAACTCTATTACCTGCTCGTTCATTGCTTCTGCGCTGAGGCTGCGTCGTCCTTGCGTGACAGGCTCTGCTGAGGAACGAATGTTCAAGCAATGTTGCGCTATATCCCGTGGAACTCCAGTCATGTCTGCTGGGCACCAGGCGAATATGTCTTTATTATTTGAAAGTAACTCTTTCAATTGTATCTGTACTGCTGGTGAAACAGCGTGTCCCAGTAAGATTGTTTGCTCTGGATATTCTTCATTAAGAACCCACTTTTCTGGTTCGTTGACGTTGATGGTTTAGCAACCTTTGCTGGTGGTTCAACATCTACGTACATAACTTCCTTGCTGGAATACAGGATTGCTACTCCAGTTTCTGTTGGAAACTCACAGGCAGCATGTGGAATAGAAGTAATCATGCTGAATTCTCTTTGTGACCTTCTTCCTAGCAAGGCATCGTGACACGATATTGCTGGCATGACCATGAAATTCACTGTGACTGTGCGCGAATGCTCGCCATCTGATAGAGTCACAGAAATGCAATTTGTCCTAATGGAAACTGTAGGATCGATGCATGACCCAAACAAGTCAATTGGAAGAGCTCTCATCTGTTTCAGAGGCGGAAACAAAGAAACAGACTTGTAAAACAGCTGAATTCACTTTAAATTGCCTTGTTTATTGATTTAACACAGTTTACAATCAAACGGCACGTCGGCAGCACTTCGGTACTGGAATCACAGAATGTTACAAAAGATTTTGTTTGGAAGCTATTTATAGGCCTCATAATTGCGCATGAAACAGTCTTCAAACGGAATTAGATTCCAAGCGGAATCTAATTCCGCGCGGTATTACCTCAGCAACACTTACAAGTGGAATTAAGCCATTACAAGCGGAATTACATGCTTCCAAGCGAAATTACCTTTTTCAACTATTTCTCGAACTACGTGCCCTGATCTAACATACTTAGTACAAGACTTGATACAAGACGAAGTCGACAGGCGTATGCACCAACAGACTCCCCCTCGGATGTTGACGAGTCTTCAGTGTCGAGTCTTCAACGTCTTCAGTCTTTATCAGTCATCGGGCCTCCAGAATCTCTATCTGGCTCTTATCACACTCTAACTCTTTCTTCAGCTAATCTCCCCCTCGGATAATGCTCTATTAATCTCTGGCATCTTCAAGATCAAATTCCTAGCTCTTGCATCTTCAAACTCTCTTTCTCTAACAGACTCCCCCTCAACTTGTACTGGGATCGTAGTCTGGCTTTCACAGGATCAGGATCGCAACCTGGCTCTCTATTCAAAATCAAAATCCAGGCTGTCCTGCACATCCTCAACCTCAAAATAAGATTTTTAACAATTTGACAAAATTAAACTTTTGCAAGAATCAATTGGAAAGATTTAGCATTTAATATATCTGATGACCACTTGTAAATATAACTTTCAAACAAACTCTTTTTCCCAAACCTGTTCGTCATGTTTAGCACTCGGCATTTTGAAAATCAGCTTTTCATTATCAGTTGTCGAAAATCTTTTTGAATTTTCAAAAATTTATGCTAAAACACACTGAAACTCTTTTTGGATTTTGAATATTGAACAGAAAGCTCGTAAAGAAATATTTACAGACAATATTTTTTGTGAGTTTGTGTAAGAGGGTCATATCAGTTTATGAGACATATCACTAACACCGTTAAGCTTTAAACATTTTAAGCTCTAAACAATTCACTTAGATTGTCAATATATTGGTCCACTTAAATTTTCACACAAAGTTCAACTGTTTCGAGATACGAATTAATGTTTTAAGCACTTAAACTTATTCGCGTGTCCCACCACTTGAATGTACTCCCGTATCCAGATCCCAATATTCAGTCTTACAGGTGAGTATACCTAGATGATATCTGTAAAAGGGTTAAATGCGAAACCGTGAGAGCTCAGGTCAGAACTTCCGTTCAGCAAAGAGATGACGGCTCGTCTTTTGGTGTGTTCCCTTTAGAGAATCTTTTTCTTCAACAGCACATGATTAGCATTTTTCAATGTTTCATCATTTTTTGTACTGAGGGCAGCGCTATATTTCAAGCAAGCAGAAAGTATTATACGGGGACTAGGCCATTGTTTCCACAAAATCAGAAGTCCCGGGATAATACCCCAGATATCACTGAGTATAAAGACCTAGTATCTCAGAAAGAGGGACCTTTCAAACAAGATTTCGGGGATTATCCATATATCCAAGAAAGGTTCCCCACGAGATAAGCAAGTTTGATTTTTAGGTTTATATCCCGAAAACAATTTACTGAATGTGCAAAAACCTACTGACACATCCTCAGTGAGATTGTTTATCACATTTTATGACTTTCCAATTTTTTAGCGTGCTGTGATAGTCCATTGATGTACTATCATTTCCTCTTTTCTCAACAAAACTCATTTTTGATTTTATCATGTTTTTGGCTTTTTCTCTTTTTCAAATATGTAAAAATTAGAAAACAAACTGTATAAGCAAAATGACAACTGATTTTCAAGCTTAATTCGCCATTCACTTGGCATCAACAATCAGAACTTCCCCTCACAATAAACTATTTTCCTATAATGATTTCAAAACACTTAAATTTGTTTTAATCAAAATGGTTTTTCGGGAAAATTAGTTTAGTTGTTACCACTTGTAGGTTGAGGATTCATACATCACATTGCTCTTTCAACCACTTTGAATAATTTTAACAATCTTATGTTTTCACAACAATTTCCATTTGTAGTAAATCAAGTACAACTTAATGTCCCTGATTTACCACTTGAAGATCAAACCAATTACCACATGTAGTTATGCACAATCAAACCTGATACACAGAATGATGCCGATTCCTGCTCCACTCTTACCAACCTGGGAGCTCCGGCAAATCAGGATTTTAGTTAGGAAAAACTTTCCCCCAAGCCTGACCAGCCTTGGGAGATTCTGGTACACATCTATCCCACCAACATTTTGATTTGTAAAATTCTTTTGCACCCTTTACTTTTCCATCAACCATTTTCCCGAAAATATGTTTAACTTTTCCATTAAACACTTTTTCAGCATCAAATTCTTTCTTACAAGCAAAGAATTGATCTGAAATTTCAACCTTACCAACTTTCTTCTTCAAATTTTCCTTTGACAATATTGGAAAATTTTCATCGTTCAACTCAGGAACGGAATTCACAACTTTTTTTTCAACAAATGACTCCTCTGATTTTATGGAATCAGATTCATTGTCAGAACTACTTTCAGATTTAACAACCCACTTTTGTTTGTTCAAATCACCTTTCCTTTTGTAAAAACGTTTTGAACTTTCACCAACTTCAGAAGTCGATTTATCAAATTTTTCTTTTGATTGTTCTGGTTTACTAACACATTTCCTTCTCATTTCAGAGTTAGAAGAAACTTCCTGTTTTGTATAATTTGATTCATGGCAATTCCAAGCAATGTGTCCAGCTTTTTGACACTTGAAACAGGTTCTTCTGTCAACTCTTGGAGCAAATTTCTTCACATTTTTCTTCACTTCAGCAAGAAACTCTTGATTAGACTGTTTCCAGAATGGTTTCTTCTGCTCTTCATCAGAACTTCCTCCTGCAACAAATGTTGTTTTCGGTTTAAATTTTTTCTCATTTTTATAATTTTCTGAAGAACTAAAACCCAAACCTTTCTTTTTGAAATTACTATTATGGTTTGGTTTCTTTTGAAAACCATAACCACAACCGTAACCCATATTCCTGTTTACTCTTTGTTGAATTCTTGAATAAGTGTACTTATTAGGTTTTCCATCAAGATTTAAATCTTTTATTTCAGAAATATTAATTTCTGTTAATTTGAAAACCTGTTTGATCTTTTCAGTTTTGACACTTCTTATTGGAAATTCCTCATCAGAATATAATTTGTCTAAATCATTCAAAGTATAAGCTACTTTGATTGATCCATTATTCAAATTAGATTTTGACAACAGGAATTCTTTATTGTAAACCCGTTTGACTGGTGAACTCGGACTCTTTTCTGACGAACTCGAACTTTCAGACTTAGACTCTGGTTTTGACTCTTCATCCGTATCCAACACCTGATCAACCACTTTCTTTAATAACTCAGACTCATGATCAGTGTCAGACGTTGTGAATGTAACATCAATATTGTCTGGTAATTCATCAATGATTTCAGACTTTAACTTGATGTTGAGAGCCTTATTTACTCGTTCCTCATTTGGATTTCTGGGAGAATAGCTCTCATAGATCGGGGGCGGACATCTGTTATACTTGACACTTTGTTTCTTACCAGTGTCAGTGTCTTCAGTCTTTTCTTCCTTGAATGCTTCAAGACCTGCAACCGTAGGATAATCTCTGTCAATCAAATAATCACATGTTGTATAACTTAACAGTAATCATTTAATCCTTTCACTCTCAATCTTCTCAAGCTCTAAATCCTGCTTCAGCTTGGCACAATCTTCAATATACTCATTGATGACCTTCTGTTTCATCATCAATGTCGAGTTCATTTTTGTCATTGCATTTTCAATTTCTGAATTCGTTCTCTTCAGACTATCAACTGTTTTGTTCAGCACATCATATGATTCTTTCACATACTTCACATCATACAGTAAATCCTCTTTAATCTTCTCTAATTCAGCAATCTTCTTATCTTTCTCCTCACAAGCTTTGCAAGATTCTAAACACTTCAAACATGGTTTTTCAACTTCAACCACTTTTTCTGTAACATTTGTGCTTGAAATCATTGTGAACAGTTTAGTTATCAATAAAACAATGTTATTTGATCCCAATGTTTGTTTGTTTATGTTTTACATTTTTCATGTTTTGACTTTTGTTCAATTTCAAACTCTACATCGCTTTCTGGAGAATTATACGCAAACTGGTGCGTAAACATACTCAGTTTAATGCGAAAAATACTCCGGAACATCAACATATACTTAACATACCTTAAATAACCTTTACATAACTTAGAAATAAGTTTTGAAGGCTTTGGTATGGCAAAAACAAGTTAATTCGCCTATAGGGACTAAATTCGACAAACTGCGAAAGTATGACTATTCGTACTAAAACAGACATTCGGAACATGACCATAAGTTAAAAACACCTTAAATATCCTTTATATAGCTTAGAAATGGGCTTTGAGGGGTTCGGTGTGCTAAAATAAACTTTTGGATCATTCAGGGACTAAAAGTGTCAAAAAGTGCATAAGTTTGCAAACTTACGTTCTGAGTACATCCGGACATCCAAAAATTTATGTAAGCATCATAATATTATGCCTTAGTGTTTGGCATGAGAAAAATCCATTCGTCACGCATTTTGGATCGTTTTTCGCGCTTATGCGCATTCCATCGTAATTAACCAAACATCGCGAGCGTACGACCAAACGAACAGACATCCTACATATTTTTGAGCATGTTTCATGTCCACAATGTTTAAGCATCATTTTAGGGCCTTAAAAATGGCTTAACGGGCCTTAAACATGTCGGAAATGGCCTTAAACCACAATAGGGACCTAAACTGTCATTTTTGAAAGTTGTTTTCTGATCAGGACATGCAGGCGGCCCGCGTAAGCCCAGGGTGATCCTTTACGCAGCCCGCAACAGCCCTTCAGATCAGCAAAGGTCATTTTTGCTGCTGTAAACAGCCTTTCCACCCTCCAAAGGGCAATGCCTCTTGCAAATCTCTGGGGTTGGGGTCACATTATGATACCACAACATTGCGACACTTGTACGGATGAGATTCGAGCACGTAAATCGATAAACGATCCTAACGGTCTTGCATATCCTATAAATACCCCCATTCTTGTTTAAAACCCACAAATCTGATCTAAAAGCTCTAAGTTGAGGCCATTGCTTCATACCTGAGTTCCTAGATCAAGATTAGCTTTCGGGGACCCTTCGTAAGTGTTCTTTCGTTCTTTTATCGCTTTTCGAGTCCTAAAGTCAAACTTCGTTTGACTTTCTGCATTGACCAGTTTATGGTCAATGCGAAGTTCGTTTGAACTTCATAACATGAGCGTGATCACGATGGTTATAGTCCCTAGTGACTATACCTACTGATTACCACGTTATCTAGGCTCAGTGACGAGTCGTAGTTTCGGCCAAAGTTCGCATTCTTGCGTATTTTGTAACCAAACTACTCATAGGTATCAAAACCATTTGTTTTGATACCAAACCTGTTTTCTAAACTTATTTAAGCATGTTTTAACATGCTTAGCTCGTCACTTTTAGTTTAGTGCTTATATAGGGTCGTAAGGTAAGAGATCTAAGCAATCGCTTATACTTTCGAACCCGACCCATTTGGTCGATCATTAGGATCCGACCAAACACATTAGGTGACCATAGTTGTATAGGGAATAACCTTCCGAGGTTATACCTTATGGTCACGACGTTTGTTTAGTTGTATGACAAGTAGTTTATATGCCTTCGATAAATTACCAAAATACCCTTTGAACACCAAAATTCATTTTAAGCATATGTAACATAACTTTTGGTATCTAAACTGATTTGGCAACAATATTAGACATATTAAGTCATATTTTACTTATCATAGGGCTAGTTAGGCGTTCCGAACGCGTTTTACGCGAACGACGCGTTAAAGTAGCATAAGCTACCTAAACGGGTCGTAATGGGTCGTAAGCACTTAGGTTAGGTTTCATTTTAGTATGAAGGCTTTGTTAAACCATATTACATGAGTCTCCATACTCGTTTGGTTTACGAACCCTCATTCTATCCAATCCTCCGATTTAGGTCCGGTATATTAACATAGTTACCTATATTAGGTGCCGTTTGATATCCGTGATCTCTAGCATTGTTTGGTTGTTACTCAAGGACTTCTAAGCAATCTCAAGTGAGTACATAGACCCCTCTTTTACTGTTTTCCAAACTGTTTTGGGGTGAAACACATGTGCCTACTTGTTACTTTCGTGCTTTTCCTGTTTTCACATCATATACTTGCTATGCTCATTAGTACACTATTAGTACATGATTTACATTACACTGTTTCGCTACGTGTGTTTACTTAGCATACTTAGTACATTGTTTTACTTTACATGTCTGCTATGTGTGTTGGCTGATAGCATGCTAGCGCATTGATTTACATGACTTTTCGGCTTTGTATGTTAACTTAGCATACATAGTACATTGTTTTAATATAACATATTTACATTTGCTATAACATTTCGTTTGCACAAACGGGACTTATATACGTTCATTAACATTAGCTACGCCACTCGGTAGTAAGTAGTGGTACCATAGGACTTGACAAATCCCATTCCTGACATCCCGGGTTTGTTTGGATGTAAGGAATGACTGAATCCGAAAAGATTTCTTTTGATAACCTTGACTTAGGGTTATCCGACTGTCTCAAGGCTTGAATGTATGCGTTAACTTACCACATAAATGTATGTATCAATGTAACATGCTTTTACTTTGCAAAACATAACTTTTTGATATACTCAAAATACTCTGTTTTGTACATTTTTCTACATTTGGTTATGTGACAATACTTTACTTACAATACATAACATTTGTTACACATAACATGACTACATTTGGACTTTTTAACATTTGCCAAGGTTTATACAAGGACTTTTGACAATTGGTTTAAACATAGACATTATACATTGTGGTTGGTTTGAGTGACTTAAGTAACGAGATGTGAGTAGTATAATACAAACATGGTAAATACGCCGCTGGTACTTTTTATATATAAGTGTTTGTATTATATTACATATCATAGCGTTACTTAAATTATTCATTTTTTACTTATACATTTTACACAAGTAGCACGCTGTAACACCCCGTGTTTTCGAATGTCAAAGTCAAAGTCAAAGTCCAAGTCAACTTTGACTTCTTTGACTGTAATTAGTCTATTTTGTGTTTTATTTGTATTATGTGGAATAAGTGTTGTAATCAGAGAGAATCGAAGTAATCAAATGTTTGATCAACGTGAACCGACCTACGACTGTGAATGGTAGGAAGTAACAATGCGATAAAGTTAACTAATCAGTAATCAAACCGATCTAACTATCATCGAACTCGAAACTCGAATTACGCGAATTTTGGTGTGGTTATACGTGTGTGTGTGTCTTATGTGTTACCTGTGCGTGTTTACTTTATGTTTTGTGTGGAGATTAATCGAAACTCGAAAAGCAATCAAACTCAATCGAAACCGACATCGAAACGTGAATTATAGATGATTGTATGTTAGATATAGTAGTTGGGACTGAAAGTAATTTGAATAGGAAACTCTATCATATTCGTATCATCGTCCGTCGAAATCGAAATATCAAAAATCGTCACAAAACACTCGAAAATGGTTGCTGATCGAACAGGAAGCCCTGGTCGAACAGGCCAGCCGATCGAACATGCTGTTCGATCGAGCAGGCCACTCGACCAGAGATCCTGGCCGATCGGTTGGCACTTTCCTCTTTGGGAGGCCTATAAATAGCCCTGTCATTATCACTCTTTCTACTTTTGGAAAGCTCTGACCGAACCAGCCCTTGTTCTTCATCTTTTCTCAGATTTCTCTCAGCTCCGGTAAGTTTTCACTCTAATTCTTGTACGTTTTTGATCATTGCATGATTCTACACCTTTCTATCTTTCAAAACTTGATTTCTAACCGTGAAATCACCAAGATCTAAGTGTTCTTGGATGATGTCATCATGGTGTTCTTGAAGAACATCATACTTTGGCCTCATTCAACCATGAATAGCTTATATCTAACCGATTTCCACATAGACAAACTAAAATTTATCTTAAATCTAGACATTTCACCGATTTCGGGTTAACCGTCAAACTGCCGTTCCGAACAGTTCACCGGCCAGACTTGGGTGATTCCTGTCCGAACCGGTGAAGCAAGTAAGAAACCACGTTCTATGGTTTAACTCGCTTTCAAAATACCTTGAAATCATAACAAATAATCAAACAGCCAAGTGTTAGAAGATAGGCTGACCAGGTCAGAATTGCTGGCCGAACGGCTAGGCTGTTCGAGCGAACAGCCCAGCCGATCGGACATGCCAGCCGATCGACCGGCCAGCCGATCGGCTAACACATGGCCCCACACTTTTCAAACTTCATGAAGTAAACTATTGACGAAGTGATGTTCGACCGAATATGCTACTCGATTGGTAAACATTACTATTCGGATCATGAGATACTATGCTTCAACACTCAACCAATTCTACAACACGTTTGTAGTATGGGGTGCCACCCGATCGAGCCTGCTACTCGATCGAGCGACATCCAACTGAGAAACCACTATCGAAGTGTATAACCGATCGGTTAAGCCGGCCAATCGAACAGGCCGTTCGATCGATCGACCTGAAAGGTAAGAACACTTCAGTGTTCTCAAATGCTACAACAAAAACTTCAAAAGTTCAAACCATCATACACAAACACATCAGAGGAAGAAACAATCCACTCGAATGGTCCAGCCGATCGAGCGTACCGGCCGATCGAACAGGACTGTTCAAAAAGATTTTTAAACAGAACGAACGGCCCGTTCGATCGAACCTGCTATTCGATCGACCAGGCTATTCGATCCATTTACACTCGTTTGCATTTCCGTGTTACTCATTGTTGTGCTATCGAACTATTCAGGCTAACCTTACTCTCAGCGCTCCCTTCAATCCATAATCAATAACTGTGAGTATACTCGAATCCCTTTTTGCTTTAGCACTTTTGGGTGTTACATACGTTACATATCAAAATCACAATCGAACACACTATTCAAACTATTTGAACGCTAACCGATTGCATGTATTACGTGACTAAATGTATGCTTGTTGTTATGTTTACACGTGGAATGCTGTCTACCTGCCTTAGCAACATAGTACTATAGTTTGGACTCAGCACCCGTTCACACGGGGATTGTTAAGGACAAATTACTTGCATGTATTACGGTGGTAATCATGTATTGCGAACTGTCTCGGACAGTCAACCCGCAGTCGTTGGTATCGATGGACCCATGTCGATAATTAACATGCTTCGTTTTTCTCTGTGTACGTGCTGGTTATGCATAAACTATTCGAACTCTATATGCTATTATCAAACTTGTATGCTCACCTTTACATTATATGTATTGACTTTATTTTAACGTATGTGACAGGTGTTTAGGATGCTTACTTGCTCTTCCTGCTGTAAAATAGAGGCTAGGAAAGAGTCTAGAAACCAAGACAATTTATATTTATATACTTAAATCGAGTTGTCGGAACATGTTTTGTTTGAAGGATATCTATGTCTGTAATAACTAAATTTATCTTATGGGTCACGGTATGGGACGTGATATTTAAACTATTCGGTAATAATAGTTGTTATGGAATTTCTTTGAACAATCTGTTTCGCTCAGTGCCATGCCCCGATGATTCCGCCATCGGTTGGGGTGTGACACACATCTTAACAAGGCTTTGGTTTGCAATACAGTTTATTTTATACAACTCATTTTACTTGGTTATTCATTTAACCATACATTATTCTTTTATCTATACATATCATTTGATCTTATCGCTTTTAAATGATTTACAAAACAAAACAATTTACAAGGTTCATGACTGAATGTTATTAAACAGTTCTCAAAATTTTAAGTCATGAATCCTATTTTCACAAACCTATGTATCTCACAGGCATTTTTATGCTGACGTACCTATTTTCACATGTGTTTTCAGGAGCTTTTGCGTAGGACGATGATCATGACACTAGGGCGGATCTGTGCCTTAGAGACATAAAATGAAGATAGACTTAGTTTAACTATGTTTTGTACTCTTGGTTTTTATGTTTAAAACAATGTTACTCTATTGTTGATAAATAAAACGTAACTTTGTATGCCATGGTTGTGAAACAATTAATTCTGTTACAACACTCCCCGACATTTCCGCCACGTTTGGTTGTTCCACGTGGTCGGGGTGTGACATTTTCAATTATCTTCTCAACCTCGACAGTCTTTTCAACTTCAACAAATTTCTCAACTTCGACTATTTTTTCGACTTCAATAATTTTCTCTACCACTGATTCTTCAGATTCTATTTCAGTTTTCTGTCCCTCAGCTTCCTTTGTTGAACTTTCTTCAACTTCTGCTTTCTCAGCTCCTACTTTTTCTTTTTCTTCTGCAGCTTTTCTTGCTTCTGTCTCTTCCCATTCTCTTTTCAATCGAGCAGCTCCTTTTTCTTTCAACATCTCGATCTTTTCTGCAAAAAAACAAATTAAAACTATCAGTATCTAAACCTCTCCTAGCTTTTTCATTATATTCTTCTTCATCATCAGTATCTGCATCAACTCCCAATTCTGGAAAAATCGATATTCTTTTCGGTTTAGATTTGTTAGATGTTTCCTCCAAGATTCTAGCAACAAAAGCTGAGCTTAAGTGTGGATTTTCTTGAACGTATTTATCCCAGCTAAAACCTGCAGCCATTTTCTCATCATCTTGATCAATGATACCAAAATAAGCTTTCTTATTTGCATCTTTGATCATTTTCCTTTTTCCATCATCAATGTCCCGAGCATGTGCAGTTTGTGGTTCCCTTTGTTGAGTAATCTGATGAAAAATTGACTTCTGATAATAATCATTCTTTTCTTGATTCCCGGTTGCTTCTTTATTTGTACATTCTCTTTTAAATGACCCTTTTCCTTTACAACGGAAACATATAACTTTTGATTTATCAAATCCCAAAGGAGAAGTAGCCATTCCCCGAAACTCATCTCTACTAGTGATTTGCTGAAACTTTTCTGCTCTCCTAAACGCACTGGCTAAGCACCACTTCACATCCATCAACTCCAGTTCTTCAGCATCGATTTGGTCATAATCCTCTTTGATTAGCATTGGATTTCCAATTTTACCACCTATCAAGCTTTCATATGATTCCAACATAGCAACAAGTGATGCCATATGCTGTTTTGCAACTTCTGGAGACAGATTTTGACCATTCGAAAGTTCAATGTAACATTGCATTGCAAGTTTTGACCGTTGAAATTTGTTGAGGGTTTTGACTGAGAACTTGAAGCTGTAAAATTCAGATCAAAACTTGAATACGAAGACGAAGATCCACCACTTTGAGTTACATTACTACTCTTTGTTCCAGATGAACTATCAGCACTAAAACCAGTTTGGAGCTTTGGGCTGGAGCTGGGAGTAGCCTCAAACTTGTTTCCTCTGTAATATAAACTGACATCTTGTTGAGCATTCGGATTCGTCATGATAGCAGTTTTCTGAATATCCAATTCATGCTCCTCAATTTTCTGAATGAACTGTGCCAAATTCATATTCTCAGACTTTCTTGTATGTTTCACAATCATCAAATAAGTTCCCCACTTATGCTGTGGTAATGCTTCAGCTAGTTTATCAACCCACTCCTCATCATCTCTCTTTACATCCATTCTTCCCATTTCCAAAACAAGATGACAATATCTATCGATGGTCATTTTCGTTGATTCACCTTCGAAAGCTACAAACATATCAAATGATTTCTTCAGCAATGCCTTTCTGTTTTTAATCATATCTGCACTTCCTTTGAACTTTTGAATCAATGCATTCCAAATTGATATAGCAGTACCCTCATGTTGAAGCAAAACAAAGATATCTTCCTTTACGGCTTGTTGTAGAAGACTAATCATCATTTTCTCACTTGTATACTTCAATTTATCACTCTTAGAAAAGTCACTAAAAGCTTTTTCAAGCCCACGCTCGTTTTTCGGTTTCTCGTAATCTTTGTTTAAAGCACACCATGCGTTAAACTTATATGCTTGCACCAAGTTCTCAAATCGATTTTGCCAACCTTTAAAATCTTCAATGAACATTAGCTTGGGTGGTTTTTGGTAAGTTCCTGTCTCATTCTGACTATACAATGTTTCGGCAGCAGTAACAGGAGCAATCGGTGTTGCAAACCCATTGTAGAATTCTTCTTCCATGTTTCGGCAAATTTTTCACAAAATTACAAGTTCAAACAACATTAGAAGTTTCAAACGAAATTACTTCCTCAAGCGAGATTACCTGTACAATCAACTTCAAACGAGATTAGACCTTCACACGGAATTACAACTTTCAAACGGAATAAGTAATTCCACGCGGAATTACTTCACATGATATTACCCTTTGAAGTGGAATAAGGTAATTCCGTTTGAAATTAGATAATTTCAAACGAGATTACTCTTTCAAACGGGATTAAAACTAATTCCGTGCGGAATTAGGTGATTTCGTGTGAAAGGTTTCAAACGGAATTACACTCAGAAGCGAAATTATAAATTTCAAGCGGGATTAGGTAATTTCGTTTGAAAACTAACTGTGATTTCGAACGGAATTATGCTGACGTCATGTTTTATGATCTGATTTTGAAACAGAATTATGAATTTTATCAGTTTTATGTTGAATTAAGGTTCAAATTTCTCAAGGATTCATTAAACACTGTTTCGAATGTTATATGTGAAATTCAAACCATTTTGACCGTTAAAAATTGTTCAATTTTAAAAAGAAGGTGTAGAAGTCAGAAATTAAGGCTGTTTTGGCAAGAACTCTTCTTCCTGAGCTCTGATACCACTTGTAGGATCGATGCG
This sequence comes from Helianthus annuus, assembly GCF_002127325.2. Taxonomy (NCBI): domain Eukaryota; kingdom Viridiplantae; phylum Streptophyta; class Magnoliopsida; order Asterales; family Asteraceae; genus Helianthus; species Helianthus annuus. Next base: position 157,413,653 of record NC_035435.2, on the reverse strand, counting down.
TGACCCAAGCGAGTCAATTGGAAGAGCTCTCGTCTGTTTCAGAGGCGGAAAAAAAGAAACAGACTTGTAAAACAGTTGAATTCACTTTAAATTGCCTTGTTTATTGATTAAACACAATTTACAATCAAACGGCACGTCGGCAGCACTTCGGTACCGGAATCACAGAATGTTACAAATGATTTCGTTTGGAAGCTATTTATAGGCCTCATAATTCTGCATGAAACAGTCTTCAAACGGAATTAGATTCCAAGCGGAATCTAATTCCGCGCGGTATTACCTCAGCAACACTTACAAGCGGAATTACATGCTTCAAAGCGAAAATACCTTTTTCAACTATTTCTCGAACTACGTGCCCTGATCTAACATACTTAGTACAAGACTTGATACAAGACGAAGTCGACAGACGTATGCACCAACAGAAACACAGCTTCGTTGCAAAAACCGGTGAGAGGAAAATCGACCGGCTCTAGACGTGCTTTGTCCTCTGGATCGAGCTGTTTGAAACACTGTTCATAGATTATATCCATCGAGCTTCCTGGATCTATGAACATGTAATCGGTTCTGTAATGGCCGAAGATACCGGTGATAATTACCGGCCGTTCTTCCTGAGGTCCTCCAGGAACAACAGGAAATACAACTTGTTGTTCTCTCCAATGTTGATTATGGCTTCGTTTGTTTGGCCTTCGTGAGGGGCCTCCCTGTACCATGTGTATCTGCTTTGGTTCGGTTTTCGGACAGTTGTTATCCACTGATTTTTGAATTATCTCAGCATGACTGCTAGATTGGATGTCCCACTGACCAGATATCTATGGGTCCAATACTGCAGTGTCAATTTTACTTTCGCTTTCTTTTAGAATATCAGATCTGATGTTTGGCGATTCAGATCTGTTGATTTATGTGAAAATTTGATTTACAGTGATCAGGAATCTGCCAAACCAGTATTCCGGAGTTCTTTCTAAGAGTTGGTCTGAACGGTTATGAACTCATGTTTGTGTTATGGAGTCATTTCCTCCTGAATGATTGTTGTTGTTTTCTTTAGTTCCCATGATTCCGTCGATCTGGGCATCTTGGGCTGTAAAACCCTTGAATTCAGATCGAGGACTTGATGGGTGGAATGATGAATTCTCAGCCATATGAAAACCGAGAATGAAGGAAAACAAATCGAAACGAGAAAAAACAGATGAAACAGAGAAATCAGTGGGCGCCAATGAAGAAACACTGGATAACGACCGGAATCAAATTATCCAGGGGGTTAGGTTCTGCATAAAAGGGTGGTTCTCTCTCGTTTGATTCGAAGGGACAGGCCTTCTTCTCCGGTAAATACTACAAAACAGAACACCGTTAGCCTCATCACGGGGAGAAGGGAGGTTCTCTCCATGACCCGACTCCGGCGTGAGGATAAGTATGTGTTTATGAAGAAGAAGAAGTATTGATGAAGTGAGTGTGACTTGAAGTTCATACCTGATTTATTCTCATATTTATAGCCAGGAATTTGGGCGGGAAAACTCGTTGTTGAAATAGTAACGGAAGATGCTAACTCCGTAAGCGGTTATTTTCCCTCCGTTAATTCTCTTGATCGGATTGTGCGAGCACACGGATCGCGATCTTGATCAACGGCTGGGGTGTTGCCACGTGGAAAGTGGGCAAGTGGAGGTTTCTCTCCAACTCTATGCCATCATCGTGATTTCAGGATGGCCTGGGGTGATGACACGTGTCACAGACGGTTATAACCGTCTGGTGGTGCACGATTGAGTCTTCTAGAAGATTATTGCCATAATCCAGTGTGACTCCTTATTGTGTGGTATTAGCTTAGTAAATAATATCCAAGTCTGGGTATTATTTACGCGGAAATGTTAACCTGGGATTTTTATCCCTGTTTGTTATGGAGAAAGGCGCAAGGACTCATTAACTTCCTTTTGGCGCGCGGGTGTTATCTGTTGTCTTCCTTAAACTCTCTTTGTTGGACCAGTGCGCGACCGCGCAAGGTCTAAAGAGGGTTAAAGTGTGAGGTTGTGGTATAGTCCCAAGTACTTAATACGAGGTTTTTGGGACCTTACCCCTTCAATTAGCCTTAAATTCCGCGACCATGGTGGCAGATTACTCGTTGTCACCGAAATATTAAACCGTTGTGTTGACCAACTCACGGTGGTTAGTTGTTTATTTACTGGTGTGTGGATCTATAATTAACGCAATGGATCTTGCTATATTCTTATCATCGTGTGAGATATTTATTGGTGTGTAACCGGTCAGATTTGCGGTGGCCAATGATCGGAAAAGAGGTAAACATATTTGATCGATTAATTTGATGACATTGAAGATGAGTTTAATGATGACATTTGATACGGATAGATCTATTAATTTGATCATGAATATGAAGATAATTTGATTATGGGGTTTCAATTAAGAGTAAATTACAAAACTCGTCCTTTAGTTGACACCATATTGCAAAGTGTGTCCTTTGTCTTCGAAAAGTACAAAAACGTACTCGATGTTTTCAAACCATTGCACGTCATGTCCTTTAGCCTAACTCAGTTTCTTTTCATCGTTAAATCTGACCAGATGGACCCCATGTAAGGGCAAATTAGACTTTTTACTTACCTTTTTTTTAAAATTAATACATAAAACCAATGTTTTAAAAACCGATAAATACCGGCCAGTTATACCGGTATTACCGTTTTCGGATGTAAATCTGGTCCGAAACACCCCGGTAAGTAGGAGAAATGGCATTGACTTTGTACTGCCGGTAAAATCCGGTATACCGTTTTGAACCGTTTTACCAGTACCGTCTCAGGTATGTTTTTGGGTTATGATTTTACTTTTTATCCTCCTATCTCCATGTCTACTCTTAGCTTTAACCTAACAACCTTTAATATTTTAACTCCATCTATCAATTTTTAAAACTTGCTTCATCACTCCATCATTCATGACTTGTTCCAGATTTCCATCACCCCGTCGTTCATTCCAGATTTCCATTTTAATCCAATTGTGGATTATTTTTTGAGTTAATGTTGTAATTTATGAAGTCATGCAATTAACTAGTCAACCCGATTGAACCGTCCGGCACAACCTGGTTCATCCGGTTAAACCATTTTTGTGCCTAATCCGGTATGATTAAAAAACTGGATTTTAAAACATTGCATAAAACAATATATACATATATACTCTTATCTCTTATCTCTCACCCCTTTCTCTCTTTTTATAGATGTTCTCCACCACCGCCACCACCCTCCACCACTGGATCAACGTCTTCATCAACCACCGCCAAGAGATGGAGCATCCACACTCGTCGTATTCCCCCTACTGCAACCTCCGGAAACAACCACCACCACTCCCGCATTGTCCCATCGCTACCTTCGGCAACAACCCCCACCATCTCCGAATGAGCCACCACCCACTTCGTCTTCTTCGGCGCATGAAAGAATAGTATATAAACTCCAACATAAAATCCTAATAATTTATTCTGAGAAATAATCGTAAAAAGTTCAAACCCTAACTCCACTTTTCAAAATAACACCGATTCACAAAAAATCGAACGAATTACTTTTCAAAATCGAAAAAAATTCATAAAGGAAGCACACCTGCTTAACCTCTCTATGGCTCCGCTACTCTGATCTTGAAATCAAAATCTCACAAATTTTATCTAAAAATTTGAACTTTTTTGTTCATATCTTGATCACAATCTAAAATTGGAAAAACACATGTCAATGGGAACCATTAATCGAATGGCCATCACTTTCTTCCCCAAATCAAAGATCCCCCATCTTTCTTCCCCAAAACAATGACCCCCAAATTTATTGAACCTAGTCGTTGAAGAAGTGCGATGATGGTGATCGGATTCCATTTATCATCATCATCGTCATCATATAGTCGGAACTTGGCCGGGAACGGCTTGCAGCCAAAGTGGCCGCCGCTAGGGTTTGTGGCAGAAGCTTTGTCATGTTGCCGACGTCGTCCTTTATACATCAGACGAACTTGAGGTTGGTGGGTGTCACGGCCCCCGACTCGGTTTGACCCGTTTCAGGAGCCGCGGGACAGGAATCCCGTGGTATTTAATTTAGGCGACAGCGGAAGTCTTTTTAAAACAGGATCTTTTAATAATTTAAACTGCTCGTTTCATAATTTAGGGATAAATTCCCGAATTTTACAATAATGTGATTTCTCAGGGAAATCTTTTATTTTCAAAACATGTTCATTTATTTATTTACATTGAGCCACTTTTCTAAGCTGGGAGTGCTCCACGGCACTTTTCTTTGCTCATACCAGATCACCTGAAACATGTTTGAAAAAGGTTTTGTCAGCGGGGAAATACTGAGTGAATCATTCATTTTGCTGAAAACGACACATTTGTTATAATCTACAGTATTAAGGGGAATTACAATGTTTCTGATATCAAACCAACTACCCACAGTATTTGTCACTCGACCATCCATTGGCTAGCCCATTTGTCCAATGGTGTCTGTGACTGTGGTCAGATCACCCCTTGGCCACCCGTTTGTCCAAGTGTGACGGGAAATAAGTAATGTATACAAAACCCCACATACCGGCTGTAATTTGGTGATTACATAGACTTAATCACTGTAACTATAACTTTGAAAATAAATTGGAGTTTTGTAAAACAGTTTGATAAAAAGAGAATGTCTCACAAACTGTGAGAAAAGAGTTTATAAAAGAGGAATGACTCACATTGCAGATTTACGAGCAGAGTATAAGCTTTACTGATTAGCCTTCTAACCTAATTTAATTAACAATGCACACACAAACGGGATTAGTAACTAATTCAGCAGTTACGTCAATTCACGAGATTAAACCCTCACAACTATTATCAAGTGCGATACTTAACAATTCAATGGATTCACAACGAATGACAGAGCATAGTCCGAATTCGAACAGCACTCAAACATTCAAGTTGAAATCACAATGAATAACAAAGTACAAGCTCAATTTGAGCAGCACTCGGACAATCGTTGGATAGTTATAATCGATCGGACGTTGAATCGTAATAGCGATCGAGTTATTACCCTGATTGCGGCAGCACCTCGTGATCGTGTGTGTTTAATTGTGATATAACAGCTATAACTCGACGTATACAGAAGCTATTTACGTCGTTTTAACTCCCCTGTGCGAGTCCCAAGGTCGGCTATTTATAGTAATTTTTTGGGACTCCCTTACGGACCGTATGCCGGACCCCTTACGGTCCGTAAGCTAAGCAGTCTAATTCATAGGCTGCCTAGCTCGGGACTAGCCTTGGTGAATCAAATGAATTGGCCAATCAGAACAATCCATCGTTTATTTTAGATAACTATTCAACTAGGGTTTGCCCTCCTCGAGTTTTAGGGGCCCTGATCCTGATTCTGATTGTTCTGTAAATTTTAGGGTTAGTGCAGAATTATTTGGGTGTCTCAATTAGGGTTTTCTTATTGACTAATTATTGTCCTAATTATTGATTTTATTGGCAGTTGTTACATCCTCCCCACCTTGAGAAAAATCTCGTCCTCGAGATTTACTGAAATAGATGAGGGTACTTTCGCTTCATCTCTGATTCCAGTTCCCAAGTGTACTCTGGTCCTCTCTTGGATTCCCATTTGACTTTTACTAGCACTAGTCGTTTGTGTTTGAGAAACTTGATTTTCCGGTCTTCTATTTGTAAGGGTTTCTCTACGAATTTCAGCTTTTCATTTACCTCTATATCTTGAAGAGGTACTACCAGGGATTCGTCTGATAAACATTTCTTGAGATTGGATACATGAAACACATCATGTACTCCAGCTAATTCTTCTGGTAGTTGTAAACGATAAGCTACTGGTCCTATTCGTTGGATCACTGGAAATGGTCCAACATATCTGGGACTCAGTTTTCCTTTCTTACCAAATCGTACTACTCCTTTCCATGGAGAAACTTTCAAAAGTACTTTGTCTCCTACCTGAAATTCTAATGGCTTACGGCGATTGTCTGCATAGCTCTTCTGACGATCTCTAGCAGTTTTCAGTCTTTCCTTGATTTGCGATATCTTGTCAGTAGTTTCTTGCACAATCTCTGGACCTGATAACTGACTTTCTCCTATCTCTGCCCAACAAACGGGAGTTCTGCACTTGCGTCAATACAGTGCTTCGAATGGAGCAGCTTCGATGCTCGAATGATAACTATTGTTATAGGAGAATTCAATTAATGGTAAATGGCTATCCCAATTACCACCAAAGTCAATTACACATGCTCGGAGCATGTCTTCCAGGGTTTGTATCGTCCTTTCACTTTGTCCGTCCGTTTGAGGATGATATGCAGTACTCAAATTAAGTCGAGTTCCCATTGCTTCTTGGAAACTTGTCCAGAAACGGGAAGTAAAACGACTATCTCTATCCGATACAATGGAGAGTGGGACTCCATGTAAGGATACTACTTCATCTACATACAACTTGGCTAACCTTTCCATGCTAAAGGTTTCCTTCATTGGTAGAAAATGAGCTGATTTGGTTAATCGATCCACAATTACCCAAATAGCATCATTGCCTTTTCTGGTTTTGGGTAACTTAGTAACAAAATCCATTGTTATGAGTTCCCATTTCCATACAGGCATTTCTAACTGTTGTAGTAGTCCTGAAGGTTTCTGATGTTCGGCTTTAACTTGTGAACAGGTTAAACACTTAGATACGTATTCGGCTATATCCTTTTTCATTCCTATCCACCAAAAATTATTTCTTAAATC